>NC_143229.1:2025321-2335953 GCF_030267445.1 Bombyx mandarina | reverse complement strand
ACATGGTGGTGCGCCGCCTCTACACGGGGGTGGTGCGCTCAATGGCACTGTACGGGGCTCCCGTATGGTGCCACGCCCTGACCCGTGACAACGTCGCAGCGTTGCGACGTCCACAGCGCGCGATTGCGGTCAGGGCGGTTCGTGGGTACCGCACCGTCTCGTTCGAGGCGGCGTGCGTGCTCGCCGGGACGCCTCCCTGGGACCTGGAAGCGGAGGCGCTTGCTGCGGATTACGCGTGGCGATGTGATCTCCGCTCCAGGGGGGAGTCGCGTCCCGGCGCGGCGGAAGTTCGAGCGCGGAAGCTTCAATCTTGGCGTGCCGTGCTCGAGGCGTGGTCTCGCCGCCTGGCGGACCCCGCCTACGGGCGACGGACCGCCGAGGCGATCCGCCCGGTCCTCTCGGACTGGGTGAATCGCGACCGAGGACGTCTCACCTTCCGAGCGACGCAGGTGCTCACGGGACACGGCTGTTTCGGTCGCTACCTGCACCTCGTCGCCCGGAGGGAGCCGACGCCGAAGTGCCAACACTGCAGTGGCTGCAACGAGGACACGGCGGAGCACACGCTCGCGTGCTGCCCCGCTTTCGCGGAGCAGCGCCGCGTCCTCGTTGCAAAAATAGGACCGGACTTGTCGCTTCCGACCGTCGTGGCTGCGATGCTCGGCAGCGATGAGTCCTGGCAGGCGATGCTCGACTTTTGCGAGTCCACCATCTCGCAGAAGGAGGCGGCGGAACGGGAGAGGGAGAACTCTTCCTCCCTCTCGGCGCCGTGCCGCCGCCGTCGAGCCGGGGGTCGGAGGAGGGCGTTTGTCCAGCTCCAGCCCCTATGAGGAGGCAGTCTCCTCCCGGTGATGGTCACGGGGCGACCTAAGGGGGTTGGAACTGCGCCGCACGCTACCGTCACTCTAGCGCGCTGGCACCAGGAGGACGGGACGGCGCGTCGGCGGCTGCGGACTGCGATGCGGTCCGCATTTTCGTCGTCGCTGTCGTCGCCGAACATACTGTGGAAGAGCAACCCGGTCGGCGGTGTATCGCGTTCCGACCCGGCAGGCTGGTTCTGGCCCAGCGGGGTATCCCGGAACACCAGCGGCATCGCCCGGGCGGCCTGAAGGGCCGCCGTACCGCGGAGACTGACGTCGTTGGTCGTCGACTATCGCCTCGACGACCCGTCGGTCGGGCGTCCTCGGGGTGGCGCCGCGTGTCAGGTTGTAGTGTTGACCGCGGGAACCCCCCTACTCTGACCGGGTTTTGACCCCGGACGGAGATCGGACGCCGGGTGTAAGAGTGCAGGGGAGTCGTTTAGTGGGTGGGCCCTAAATTCCTTGGGCCCGCGGTCTGCTCTCAACACCTGCAGATCGTTGAGTCTCACATACCCCGCGCGCCCCCTAGGCGCGGGGACCTCGTAGGAGGTTCGGCCCTCATCCCGAAAAAAAAAAAAAAAAGGGTGGCGCATTTACGTTGTAGATGTTTATGGGCTCTGGTAACCACTTAACACCAGGTGGGCTGTGAGTTCGTCTACCCATCTAAGCAATAATAAAAAAAAACAACAATTAATCCCTTATAGCTTTTGTGGTCAGTTTAAAAATGTTCATTTCCAATGTCGAAATTTCTGATGGTAGGTCATCTCTGCATAAGATGAAGCAATCCGAAATTGCCTATAGATAACAGTGGTTTATATTGTTTATGGGCAAAACTTATTTTTTTGTTTAGTTTACGGCCGACCGACAACTACAGCATAAATGCCGCCACCCACATTGAGATGAGTTCTAAGGTCTCAGTACCGTACAACCGCTGCCCTATCTTTCAAACCAAATGATACTACTGCTTCACTATAGAAATAGGCAGCGTGGTGGTACCTACCTACGTGTGGACTCACAAGACGTCCTACTACCAGTAAAACCTATTTATGTACCTCTTGTTTCTCTTCAATCTTCTTGCGTTCTTGTTCTTGTTCTTCCTCTTTCTTTTTTTTTATTTCCCTCAGGTGTTCCTCAGCTTCGCGGGCTTTCTTCTTTTCTAATTTCGCTTCCATTTTAGCTCTTTTCTGTTATGAAAATTTCTAAGCTTTTGTTATTTAATAATTGACATACAAAGTGTAATGAAAAAATTCTTATTGGTCAAAACTTATCATTATTATAATACAAAATTAGATGTGGTTGTTCATACTAATCCAAGCCTATATATTAAATAATTCATAACTTGGAACATCATAAGTCCAGGCTTGACTGGACTGCTAGACTTCGATTTGGCCTGGAATTCTTATCATTAAATATGATGAAAGTGATGAAAGTTGTACTATCTTTGTCTGTATCTGGTTAAGTAATTCAAATTTTGAAAATGAACACATTACCTTTTCTTCTTATCTGCCAATTTTCCTATCTATTATATATTTGTAATTTAATTGATCACCTTAGCTCCCATTTTGTCATCAAAGTCAATTTTCTGGTCAATATCAGGCGCACCCTCATCAGCTTCTTCTTGTATTTCTGGTTCTTCTTCTAAGGCAGCTTGGTGCCGAGCAGCTGTTAATTTTTATTTCAATTGAAATGTGTTTGCCAGTAGTGAAGCGATTTTTTTAAAATTAAAGACAAGTTACCATTCGCTCTCATCCGCGCCCTTTGATTCCTAACAGCTTGTACTCGACCGGGTCCTCCATCTCTTTGGACAACAGCCCTTGGTCTGGCAGCAGCTGAAGAACATATCGAGAAAAATTTAAATTGCAACTTGAGTGAAGTTTTCAAATGAAAATAATTCAAGTATACGTACCTTGAGGTTTAACTTGTGACACACGGAGGAACGCTATAGATAGTATGATGATGACTATTCCACTTATTATAGCAGCTAAGATGAATGGGTCCATTTTGAGTTACATTAACTATCCTGAAAAAATCTTAACTTTCTAATCTAAAGAAGGTATTGCATTTTATTACGTACTAAATTTATTATGTACCTTTAACAGTTTTAACACGTTTAGTATCTTCGTAAACACATTTCAACGATCACTTCGTGACTTCTCCATATGTAGGTACCTACGTAGGTACACATTTTTTTTATGTTTTCTATTAAAACGTCATCATTAACGTTTTCATTTGCTGTCAGTTGTCATTATTTGAGGATTATTTTGTAATATTAATGTCTAGCTTCAATTTCAAAAGTAAGAGCTTTTGTTTTCTTTTTTTTAATTAGCTTTAATAATAGATAAGCAGCAAATTAATTTTGATTCTTTCTAAACGAAATAATTACAATATAAATATGTTTGTGAAACACATTTTTTTTTTGTAACTCGTAAAACGGAGTGTAATTTCGGTGACGTGTGAAATGTCAATTTTTCACAGTCGCTATTAATTTCCATTCCTCGCATTTATGTGGCCGAAAACATGGAGCTTATTAAATTATCTTCACTATTAGTGATAGCATTGCTTGCCGACTGTGCTTCGGCTTTGTACTTCCACATAGCAGAGGGAGAACGAAAATGTTTTATAGAAGAAATACCTGACGATACCACAGTTATAGGTAAGAGCTGTTAATGCTTCGTTATGTTCAATACTAAGTAGGTATTTCAACCATAACAATTCCTTATCAATGAATATTGACACCGCTTTCTTTATTTTTATCATTATGTTGTTCTATATTTCAGTAAATTACAAAGTCGAGTTATACGATCCGAAATCTGGCGGATTCATGCAAACAACACCGGGCATAGGCATGCACGTTGAAGTCCGCGATCCGAATGATAGAATACTGTTGTCTCGAGTCTATTCGTTGGAAGGAATGATCTCATTCACATCCAGCACTCCTGGTGAACATGTAATATGCATGTACTCTAATAGCACTTCATGGTTCAGTGGTTCACAGTTAAGAGTGAGTATTAAAAAAAAATTGCTTACACAAGTCGATTCTAACGGTTTTCATTGCCATTCTTATGATACTTAACATTTTACTTTACAATCCGTATAAAAAAATGCATGGGTTTGATAAAAACACACTTGTGCAAACAATACTTGTATCGGTTATTATCTATGGTTTATTTGATTTGCTCATAATAATAAAAATAAAGACATTAATTTTAAGTGTTCACCATTCACACTTGTAAGATTTGATGGCTTACTTTGAAAATTAATAAATGAAATTACAATCATTAAACATTAAGCATGCAAAAATCATTTTTTCTCGCTTTTTCTAATTTGTGCCAGGATTATTTGTGGCTCATTTTTCTAATGGATTTTGTAAAGTATTGGATGTACTCAATCATATCATGCTTATAAATTCCTAGTAATTAAACACGAAGAACCCAGTCCAAAGCAGCTTTCTTTCTTCCTTATAATCTAATATCTACTAGTATATTGTTGTAAAAATAAAAGGTAAAAAACAATGGTTTGTAAGAGAATTATAATATAACTTTTTTTTTATTCTCATTGTAGGCAGATGAGCATACGGCCCACCTGATGGTGAGTGGTTAGCATCGCCCATGGATTTAAGCAATGCCAGGGGCAGAGCCAAACCGCTGCCTATCTTTACTTTTATTATAGTTTATGAGTTTGAAAAACAAAAATTTAGGGAGAAAACTAAAAAATTTGAGTAGAGTGAATTTGCCCTCAAAAATTATAATAAAAATCTATAACCGTTTGCCACAGGTTCATCTTGACATTCAAGTTGGTGAGCATGCTGTAGACTATGCAAATGTTGCACAAAAGGAAAAACTGACTGAACTTCAACTCAGGATTAGACAGTTGCTGGATCAAGTACACCAGATCACAAAGGAGCAGGCTTACCAGAGGGTTCGTACAACAAATTAAAATACAATATATTCTAATATGGATAATATGCTTACCTCTATAGGTTTATGATTTTAATTTGGTATCCAAGTTTATGAATTGTTTCCTTGACGTTATTTGTTATAGGTCAGAAAAATAAGTAGGGTTGGAAACATTGGGGAAAAACAATTTTACAAAGATTGCTACTAGCAATCATGGTCAGCCAAAATATCATTTGAACTTGTTTTTTTTTTTTAATAAATATTTACAAGCTTACCTGACATTGAAATATGAGGTAATTTTCAATTGTATAGTGTAAGGGCTCTTCGTATACATTGGAAACTAAAAGTGCTTTAAGGTAGGAATTAGCAGACTGGTTGTATCTACCCATCCTGGCTCATAGAATGCTCTTTTTTGTATTGATGGAGAATCTCAGTTTACGGGTACCCGGCTGACTGGGGTGGAGACTGGGATATGTCGGACTAAGGCACCTCCAAAGAACTAGAGAGAGAGGTCCAAATAGTATGCCCTCCTACCAGAAATTACACAATTTTTTTGTGGCTCTGATTTATGTTACACAATATTCCTTCATCATAGAAGTCATTGTTTTGTTAAGTACGCACTTTATAGAAGAATTGGTACATGCTTGCCTGATCTGAAACCTGACATAGTTACATCGCTCTTTTAAGGGATGACAACTTGATGAGATTTATGTTTTTTATTTCAAATAGATCATGAGTGAAACCATATTCCCAGTTATTCCTTGAAATTCTGCTGTAAAACAACTATTTCTGTTACTATTGTTAATGTAAATTTATTATTTACAGCAAAGAGAAGAGCGTTTCCGACAAACATCAGAAAGCACAAACCAGCGGGTGCTTTGGTGGAGTTTGCTACAGACAGGTGTCCTTGTCATCATCGGTTACTGGCAGATGAGACATCTCAAGAGCTTTTTTGAGGCTAAGAAACTAGTGTAAATTAATTATAATATTAATAAACAATATTTTAATTAAATGTCTTATCCTTATTTTTCTGTAAATCTGTTGAATGTGTAATACTTTGTAATAGTGAAACTGTTCAAAAAAGTGTTTTGTAACAATCTGTATTTTTCAATAAAATTAATTTATAATTTGGTATTTGTGTCGTGATTAGTGAACCTAGATTTTTGTTATTCCCATTTTAAACATTACAAATATGTACAGTGTTAAAAAGAAACACTATGTTTTACTAATCAGTCTATATTTTTATATACTCTGAAAATATCATCCAAATATCTGACAAACAAAATAGGATTTGCTTTGGGAAAGGGATGTAATAATTCAAAGTCAACAACATTTAGTGTGTTGATCAGAGTATCGCAAGTACAATAGTATAAATGTCCATCTATTTGGAGCTGTTCTGCGAGTTCTAGTTGGTGGTTGTCCATCAAATCCTCGTTAACAACCACTAAAAGAGGTTTCTTTTCTTCTAACACTTCAAGACAGCTTCCTGCCCCAGCGTGACTTATAACTAAATCGGCTTTTTTTATATCTTCTAATATAGAGTCCTTAAATCTGTACAAAGTGAACTTAATCTCGTTTTTAGTAAAATTTCCTGGATCTACGTCACTATTGCCAATTTGTATTACAACCTCTTTGCAGCCGATCTCCTTTAGTGCATGAATTACGGCTGGTGAAAGCATGTATTCGCAGAGTAAGTCAAATCGTGTTGTCCCTACGGTTATGAAAATTCTGTTATATAGTTTCGGCATTGTAATTTTTATGTACCTATCACCTACCAAATAAAATGTTGATTGTTCATTAATATGTAATGTTCAAAATAAAAAATAATAATTGGATGACAGATAAGTGTTGGCCGCAATTGTCAAATTGTTTTTATTTGCAATCACGAGCAGTGACTTCGTTGTCTCTGAGCCTTCAGAAAAACTCTGAAACGGAAATATTTTTATTGTCATTACGAAATTGATGCTATTTTATAATATTATTATATCTTATGGGAAAAACTAGATTGTTGGAAAGATAACGGTAAAAGTGTAGAATGTGAAATCGGAAATTATGTTATTAGTTTCAGGTATAGAATGTGAAAATAACGTAACAAAGTATAAGAAATAGGTAACAAAGATTTATAATTTGTAAGAACAGACTTTACATAATGTAATATGTATAGTATCTCCTTAAATTAAATCGAGAATCATGGAAAAATCCAGATTCGTGAGTTTCACATAATTTTTACTTATACGTTAAGCGGCGACAAGTTGGCCGATTCGAATTGACAATGAGCAGTTATCGGCATTGATCATGGTGTTGATGTCTCTTTTGTGTTGAATGATATAAATTTGGTTTTCTATTAGTATGGTTATTTATTATTTTATAAAATAATAAGTCGCTAGCGTTAATAACAAAATTATACTTCTATGAGTTTCAGTAACGACCTAACCTCCATACTTGGATATTAAGCCATGAAAAGTTTCTTTAAATAAATGAAACATGGAAAATTTTGTTTTTCGAAGTTTATGTGCGGTTTTAAATATATAGAATTAGATGGTGTCCTACGGTTTTGTTACCGTTACGGTGTTGTTGTTGTTTGTGATTTTGTTTGGAAAATCAATGAAAAACAAAATTGATGTTACAAAATAAATTCCTACCTTTCCAACTGTAATTCATTTTGGCTTCGTTCTGCTTAGCGGCAAGACATTCATGCCTACCTATGCCTATGCGGGCCCACAATGCGCTCTAACATCATTAATTACGTTGTTTTATAAATTATGGGGATTTGGTTTCTATAACACGATGTTTATCTTTCATTATCGAAAACGTTCGTGAGCACCTGTCACTCCTGTCAGTCCTTATTTCATTAGAAAAATTGTTTGTTGCCGGCGTGATTTGAAACCTAGGCAATATCGCATTGCCGAGAAGAAGTGAAGACGCCGGGCATCTTATCCTATAGGCCACGAGCTAATTGACAGTTGTAGGTACTAGAGATATTTGTTTGAGTTACAGAATCTCTTAAAATTTAGGAACTAATGATTGTCTAGGTATTCGATCTAATACAAGATTTGTAATTTCTATATCGCTACACGTTTACGTGATACGACTAATTGCTATTAATTTTTAATTCGATCGTTTCTGACCTTTTGAAACTAGATCTCGGAATAAAGGATGTTTCAAAAGTATGTTATGTCTTTTTTTAGAGGTATTTAAATAATAATAATATTAATAGTAGGGGTTAAAGTATGAAATTGTCGTTTTATTCTACTTAAGTACTTCGAATTGACATAGAACCTTCATAGTTTGAGATTTTTGAGTGAAACTTTTTTCAAAGGATACCTATGAGGTTCTTCTTTTAAAAAATGTGCAACATTTGATTATCGACTTTCAGTTGTTTTTTTTTATTCAGCTTAGATAAGAAAGATGGATACTTTGTATATTCGAGTAATGTTTGAACACGAGTTCCGACGCGGAACTGACGCTGCAGAAACAGCTCGAAATATCAATGTTGCGTTTAGAGAGGGGACTGCTAATGAACGCACCGTGCGATTTTGGTTTAAACGCTTTCGTGATGAAAATTTTGATTTGAAGAACGAACCACGTGGACGACCTCCCACACATGTGAATAACAATGAATTGAAAGAGATGGTGAAAGCCGGTCCGAGCCAAACTACTCAGGAATTAGGGGGATGGCATAACGTTACCTTACCAACAATATTGACTCATTTGCGTCAAATCAATAAAATAAAAAAATATGAAAAATGGGTGCCCTAGAATCGAATTGAATCGATCTTCACCATTATTGTTTCATCGGCATTACAAAGGTCTCCCTCCTGGCTGAGCCTTTGCTCGCCCACCTGTCCTGGTGAAACTGGAAAGGCCTCCGGGCCACCAATAATCTTTCAATAAAAAAAAAATAGGTTTCGTGGTCACGGAAACTGTAAAATAATGGGGAATCATAAAAGTTCTTTTAATTAAGGACACTTGATAATCTGAAATATATTTCATGCTAAGGTACATAGTAATATACTTGAGGTATGTATATATACTACACATATTATTGAGGGTAGCCAAAAATTTTTCTTTAAATTAATGATAATTGACAGGGCCCGGAAACTGCGAGGCTGTACGACAAAAGTGTTTTCTGTATGGAAACTAGCGACATCTTGTAGCGGATGCCCCTAAATTTATATGTTGTTAAAGTTAAGGCATTTAATTATTGTATAACTAAACCCAGAAAAAAAATTCGTACAAGTCTTGATTTGTTATAGACGAATTGATTAAATTTTATCAATTTGTGGTTTCTGAAAATTTACAAAATCTTTCATTATAAATAAAATATAGGATAGGTACCTACTATGTTACTGGCATCTACAGGAGCAATGAGAAACTAATTGAAGTGAAACCATCTAGTGGCCGACGCCCGTAAACATTTTTTTTGTGTGCTTGAGTTGCTTATCTATAACTAATTTATGTGTATTATCTATGATAATTGATAAAATTCAGGGGAAATAGAATATCATAGTAATAGTTCGTGGTGATATATCCTAACAGACCTAAGAATATTCTCTGTTCTGAAGTAGAGTTTCAAGGGGGTATCCTGGCTTCGCCTTGGTCGATGAGCGCGCTTACGGGGCTCAGCCTTATAAAGATTGCTAATATCTGTCGCAGCAAAAGCAGTGGTTTGCTGAATCTACCACAGGATCGATTCCCGCCGGATCTTCTCAGTGGGTTGTTTCTGTGGGGGTTAAGTTGCAAGTCGCACCCGAAATCTGTCCTGTGCTCCGTCGTCTGGGTCGGGGATGGAGCTTGCGATGGATATGTTAAGAGGTTTACCAGGTCGCTTTATGGAAACATATTGTTAGAAGACTTATTTTAACTTCAAACTCTATAAACTTTTCTTAATGTATTATTAATAGTGCACCGCAACATACCTGCTGTATCTTTTGTCTTTTTAGGATTTCTGTAAATAAATCGATTGTCTGGAAGAGATCGCATTTAGCGATAAGACCGCTTATTGTATAAATATATCTTTTTTTTATCGCTTAGATAGGTGGACGAGCTCACAGCCCATCTGATGTTAAGTGGTTACTGGAGCCTATAGACATCTACAACGTAAATGCACCACCCACTGTGAGATATGAGTTCTAAGGTGTCAGTATGGTTACAACGGCTGCCCCACCCTTCAAACCGAAACGCATTACTGCTTCAGGACAGAAATAGGCGGGGTGGTGGTACCTACCCGTGCGGACTCACAAGAGGTCCTACCACCAGTACCTAAATATCTGCTTGTTGACTGTTTTTTTAAATGTCGATTGTGTTTTGGTGTGCAATAAAGTATATTCTCTCTCTTTATCTCTCTCCGCTTGTGTCAATGATAATATTTTTGTTCTATTACTTTTTTTCGGCAATATTATATTCATTAAATTGTGTTACTTCTGCCCATTAAAATGTAACTTATATACGAATAAACCGAAAACATCCTGTATTTATTGGTGCGTCCTCACAATACAGTTAGTCTTTGTACGAATGTTAACATGCCACGTGCGTTCAATGCTTTAATGAGACCATAAATAATAATATTCTCTGATTGGATATTGGCAGTTATTTTGACGAATTATGATTGGTTCATTCAGTTGCTTATTCTTAAGAGTGTATAAGACAGGGCAAGATGAAAATATGGGTGTTAGGTGTTCTTTGTTTAGCTATTTCAGTACACGGCGAAGATTTTCCATCTTTGATAACCGCAAATGCTTCTATAGGTGAGAAAAATAATAGTTTTACGAAATATAAAAAAAATTCGAATTGGTATAGTATTTTGGTCAATTCTTTGGTTGTAATAATAATAATAAAAACTTCTGTTTTCCGATTATAGTTGACCTTATTGTAATGGGGTTGTATATCTCATTGGGTTTATGTTGGAAATGCCGTTAAACAAAATAAAAAGCGCGGATTCTTCAATACGCGATTATTTTTTTATTCCTTAGATGGGTGGACAAGCTCACAGGCCACCTAATGTTAAGTGGTTACTGGAGCCCATAGACATCTACAACGTAAATGCGCCACCAACCTAGAGATATAAGTTCTAAGGTCTCAGTATAGTTACAACGGCTGCCGCACCCTTCAAGCCGAAACGCATTACTGTTTCACGGCAGAAATAGGCAGAGTGATGGTACCTAACGTGCGGACTCACAAAAGGTCCTACCACCAGTACCACCAGTAATGAAATCAATCATCAAATCCTATGTACAGGTAGCCCTCCCATAACACGTTATTTTACAACACGGTTTCAATCTAAAACGAAAAGAAAAATTCCTCTTATAACACGGTACTTCTACAACACGATAATGAGATTTTTGTTTAAAATTATATAGAAAATTACATTAATCACTATAACACACAATAATATATGGGAATAATCGAAATTTTGTTGCTTATTTTTAAGTATGACAGGGAAAAAATACATACAGGGATAGCAGAGATATTTCATTCAGAAAAATGATGTTATCAAGCCATACAGGACTTGACAAACTGACATATTTAAATTCGTAATCCAAACAAAGCAAAGGTGTCTACTATTTCAAAGGCTTTTAATGAAAATGAGCGTCGGTAGCCATCAGATGACACAATGCCTTTAACAACAATTACAAAATCTTTACTGCTTGACTCTTCATTCAAATTTGGAAAGGAACAGATTTTTTTAATGAGGTTTTACGATAATCATCAGCTATATTCTTTATGTGTAATTGTAAAAAGGTTTTTTTTCGACAGCCGTAATTTTGGATCGCCAGTACCTGGGTGACAAGTACCAAACCGTGCTAGACGAACTGAAAGATTATATAAAGGAATTGGCGCGGGTTGAACTGAAGCATGGAGGTGTGCTTGTCCATTACTATTCGTGGACGACCATTAGTTTGAAGAAAGGTATTTCTTGCTACCTTTATAATTGAAGACATGAGTGGATGAAGCGAGTATGATAGATACAGTTTGTTAATTTTGAGAAAACGGACAACAAACTTTTCTTCCTTGTACTTTTTCTTTGTAAATAACTCCTTCATCACACATCATGCAATTTCTAAAAATAGTCTTTAAGCCCGGAGTTTTAAGGTCTAATATGATTTATAGGCACGAATACAGGAATATTTTGAATTAAAAGGATTATAACGAAATTGGTCGCCATAGAAGGAGTTTGGTTTTGGGTGATTTTGAAAGTATAATGGGTGGAAAGCTGTTTGGTAATGCGAAGGCTTTTCAGCTAGTGGAACCCGCCCCGCTTCGGAGCGTCTGCCTACGCCATGAATTCGTCTATTTGTTGAAACTAAATACACTTGCGCCTCTTTGTCATTATTGTGACAAAAACCTTCCTTAACTATGACAAGTGTACCAAGTTGATTACATAGAATACCTCTGTATACATTTGTATGTAAATAGCATTTAGGAATCTTTTAAGTTTGGTGCTTAGTTTCCCGTATTGCGTTCAGGTTTCCTAGCGGTATTCAGTATAGCGTCATGCGAAGACACATGGGAATTATTCTCGCGTACGGAAGAAGAAGATCTTCTTCTGTTTGCCTTGACCGAAGTGGACTGCCCACGGCTCCCACAGCGCTCTGCTATAACTGTAACTTATTCAGAGCCCGGAGAAGAATTACCGCAACTTCTCTTAGATTTGAGGAGTTCGAACGCTATTAGTTGGAAGTCTGCTGTTATACTACACGACGATACTTTAGGTGAGTCATTTATACGTTTGAATTTTATCGTCGTAAATATTTGTGGCGGTACATAATGCGAAATTAATTCTATACCTAAGCCATAAAATATTTTAGACAAAACAAATAAAATAAAATATATAGATCAATTGAAAGTTATTTTTAAAGTACCTTATAAAATATTGTTAGAGTCTGAAACATAAAAGAATTAAATAAAGTATTTTAACATTTTGAGCTATGCAGCTAGATAACATATTTACTACCGACATCGTCTTAAATGTCGAATGCTAATCTGTATATTGAAGAAATAAAAACTTTTCACGTTTACTACAAAACTATAGTTTATATCAATCTTTTTTAATACTATTGCCGATGGGCAAACGAGCGGCGCAAGCCTGGCATTAAGCATTTACAAGAGCCCATAGATGCTGAAACACACAAAAAAAAAACTAGGTATATATGTAAATAAATATGCGCATCCGTATTATTTAGGGATAGTAAATACTTATAAATAAATGATAGCCTGTAGATAGTTTGTTCTACCAGAAGTAGAAAGAGTATAATTAAACTTTAGGCAGGGACATGGTGTCCCGTGTGGTACAATCATTGACTTCACAAATTGATGAGGAAAGCGCTCGACCGGTTTCCGTCACGGTGTTTAAGATGAAGCACGAAATGAACGAATATCTAAGACGGAAAGAGATGCATAGAGTTTTGTCTAAGCTCCCAGTTAAATATATCGGTAAGTTAATGCACCAAATAGATTTTTTTAGTCTAGTCTTTTTTTCTGGACCGGGGAACGAAGTATCTACGGGAATAAGCGGGACTCGAGGGTCCGCAGATGCTAAGAGCAGACCGCGGGCTCAAGGATGGTATTTAGGGCTCTACCCACGAAACGACGCCCCTGCAAGTGTCCCCCGAGGTCAGAACCCGGCCGGGGTAACGAGGCTACCGCCGTCAACCCTCCAACCAGACGCGCGGCCACCCTAAGGACACCTCAACAAAGGACCCTTCGAAGCCATTTCTAGCGTAGCCCGTACATTGTAATTCTATTTAACTATTTCACCAACTCCTGAAAAATTTCTGTTGGTCATATCAATTATGTCGGCTTGAAGAATCTACTGTGGAGAAATAGTGCGTTATTAAATTGAGTGCATAGTATTTCAAATGCTGCTTTCCGTTGTAAGCTTCGATAATATAAAAAAAGAAGTATTGAAGTCGTCGTGGCCTAAAAGATAAAGATGTCCGGTGCATATTCGTGTTGAGCGATGCATCGGTGTTCGAATCCCAGGCGGGTACCAATTTTTCTAATGAAATACGTACTCCACAATTGTTCACGATGGACTTCCACGGTGAATGAGTAACATCGTGTAATAAAAATGAAACCCGCAAAATTATAATTTGTGTAATTACTGGTGGTAGGATCTCTTGTGAGTCCGCGCGGGTAGGTACCGCCGCCTTGCCTATTTCTGCCGTGAAGCAGTGATGCGTTTCGGGTTGAAGGGTGAGGCAGCCGTTGTAACTATACTTGAGACCTTAGAACTTATATCTCAAGGTGGATGGCGCATTTACGTTATAGATGTCTATGGGCTCCAGTAACCACTTTACACCAGGTGGGCCGTGAGTTCGTCCACCCATCTAATCAATAAGCAAATAAAACTTTGCTTACGTTTTTTATTCAGGCGAAAACTTCATAGCAATAGTTACTTTGGACGTGATGACAACAATGGCGGATATTGCGCGGGAACTATTAATGTCTCACACCATGGCTCAGTGGTTGTATGTTATCTCGGATACTAACGCTCACGCTAGTAATCTAAGTGGATTTATTAATACACTCTATGAGGGCGAGAATGTGGCCTTCATATACAATATGACTGACAATGGACCTGATTGCAAGGTATGAAAGACAGATTTCATAGACGCCACAACTGACATACTTTTTTAAAGGAAGTAATCTCTAAACTTAGGTACCTGTTGTAATGCACCTTCTTCTGTTGAATTAAAAAAAAAATACTCATACGCTATACTTATGACGATGGTATTATGACAAAAAAGTTTCACATTAGCCGTGCAACTCGCGAATTATCCTAAAAGCCACAGCGCGAGTGTACTCATAAAATGGACATAAAAAACAAACAGAGATTTTCTCCGGGAAGTTCCTCATGTTCAGAAAAATAATAATAATATAGAAGATTGAACTTTTATGGGTTTCGGTGATTGTCTAAAATGGTACGGGACCCAAGTCTTTTGATCCAACTCATAAGCGATATTAAATACTTAAATTCATGTCTGGTATTATTTTTTGTAGAACGGTTTGATGTGCTATAGTCAAGAAATGATGAGTGCTTTTATATCGGCACTGGATGCTGCAATACAAGCCGAGTTCGATGTGGCTGCTCAAGTCTCAGATGAAGAGTGGGAAGCGATCAGACCCAGCAAAGTGCAACGGAGGGACATCCTACTTAAGCACATGCAGGTAAATATGCATATTTTGCAGTTGATAGTTCATTTGGTTCCGCGAAGCTTTTTCGTATCATATACTTCTATTCAGCAGGCCATACAGTAAGATTTATTATCTCTAGATTATTTCATCTATTCCTAAAATACTCTTACGGCCTGGCCACGGGCATCGGCGGTGCGAACAGCGAAGCGGTGGGCGAGGCGACCATTCGCGCAGCACCGTTTGCAGGCCACGGGTACTCACGTTCGCCGCCGCGACTAGTAAGGAAGTCCGACAGCGAAATGTCTATATTGAAATTATCTCGATATTGCTTACAAATTAATAGTTTTTTGGTTCAGGACCTATTATTTGGAAAAGATTGTGAAGTACATGATTTGAATAAGAATCGGAGTATACCTATAGATGGAGAATTCCACAAGAAGTACGAGAAATACTTTGAGTGGCTAGACTTCCAAATAGCTGGTCTAGCTAGTATTTCAGCTATATATTTTTTTTATTGCTTAGATGGGTGGATGAGCTCACAGTCCACCTTGTGTTAAGTGGTTACTGAAGCCAACGTAAATGCGCCACCCACCTTGAGATATAAGTTCTAAGGTCTCAAGTATAGTTACATTGGCTGCCCCACCCTTCAAACCGAAACGCATTACTACTTCACGGCAGAAGCAGGCAGGGTGGTGGTACCCACCCGCGCGGACTCACAAGAGGTCCTACCCCCAGTAATTACGCAAATTATAATTTTGAGGGTTTCATTTTTATTACACGATGTTATTCCTTCACCGTGGAAATCAATCGTGAACATTAAAATTTGTTGAGTACGTATTTCATTACAAAAATTGGTACCCGCCTGATATTCGACTACCGGTGCATCGCTCAACACCGGACGTCTTATCCGTTCGGCCACGACGCCGCGCCGCATCGTAAGTCGCCCGCGCGATTCGCTCGGTACATTTCGCCGGTCGCTTCGCCGGTCGCCGGTGCGCGTGGCTTGTTAGGTACATTTCTATGCGCTTGTTTTAGTCGCTAGACGCTTCGCCGTTCGCACCGCGCGAATATTCGTATCCGCGAATGTCCCGTGGCCAGGCTGTTAGATTTAATGCGATCGTTTAATAGCCCTAAGTTGCGCTAAGGAGTTACGGTTTGAATTTGCTGTACAAAGATTTGCATTAGTTGACTAGCTTTTGCCCGCGACTTCGTCCGCATGGAATAGTTCACGAATAATGCTTTATTTTAGAACAAATTTGGTTAGCATAAAAAACATTATAGTGAGTCAACCTTAACATATAGACATATGCTGTCGCGGACTTTTTTTAAATCTTTTAAAGCGGAACAATTTTGTCATACATTATTTTAGCGAAACTTTAACCGTTTCTACAGCGCACGCAACGGAAGCTCTCAAAACCCGATTTTGAAACATTCTTTATTGGTGCTCCGCTTGTATTGTTCTTAGCATGATGTTATATAGCCTATAGTCTTCCTTAATAAATGGGCTATCTAACACTGAAATAACTTTTCAAATCAGATCAGTAGTTCCTGAGATTAGCGCGTTCAAACAAACAAACTCTTCAGCTTTATAATTAATAGTATAGATACGGTAAATCAAAGTATGGCCTTTTTACTTTATAAAGTGTTCAGAAGCCGTGTGTTTAATAGCAATACATATTGGCGAAAAGTGTCTGTGGAAACTGCACATTGTGGCGAGCATTAGCGGCCGATACTTGGGGCGTTACGTACCGGCAAAGTGATGTATCTGAACAAATTAATGAACATGCGAATGGTTCTACCGGAGTTATTGAGCATCTTGAATTAATGAATGTAAGTTAATAATAACATATTTTCAGTTATCTGGGTAGATGAGCTTCACAGCTAACTTGACTCGACTTAGTGCCAAAAAGTTACTTGACTTATTTGTTAAATTCTTGAACAGGAACTATAGCAATACCTAATAACTGGGAACATATCACACACGGTCGTCCAGCCCCAATTTCGGGGTCCTTGTATTATGGGTAACAGAGACTGATATACATACTTATACATGTTTAAATATATATATGTACATACACAAAGAGCAAACAAACTGTTTATCACACGAATGTTTGCCCGATGTGGGAATTGAACTCACAATCCTCGGCTAAACAGTCAGGAGCGCTAACTTATGCACCACCGAGTAAATAATTAAACATTATCGGGATTTTGTTGATAAGGCGTTCATGTGTGTTCCATCTCTAAAACACAGATACTCACTTCCTTACTTCAAGCTATCGGCACAAAGTTAACTTTGAGGTTAATTGCATTCCACAGGTCGGAATTTGGCGTCCAATCGACGCTATGACGTTTGCGGATTTATTATTTCCTCATGTGCATCACGGGTTTAGAGGGAAAGAATTACCGATAATAACTTATCATGTAAGTTAGTTTTAAATCGTTCGTTCGGGTATATTTTGATATATTTACTGCTTCAATATGCTGAAATAAGCAGGGTGGTGGTACCTACCCGTGTGGACTCATAGAGGTCCTAGTAATATAACTTAGTTACAATACATAATTACAACTTATTTTTTTATTTAGCCGTCTGTGATTACGAAAATGAAATGAAATCGTAAAAGTAGTTTTAATTTGTATTTTTTTATCTAATACAGAGTAGAGTCCTACCGTTACTATTGTTGATCGAAGGTCCTACCGAAAGACTCGGAATGAAATAATGAAACAAATGCAGAATGCTAGAGTTATTCTAAGTCGGACTAACTACATTTCTTAGGGGTAGGATAGGAATAGTATATAGGAAGGCTTTATTATCACAGTTTCTAGAAACAAATTTTAGTTCCATCTAACATTTTGTTCTTTTGGACATTAGAATCCTCCGTGGACGTACCTACAAGCAAACGAATCGGGCACGATCGTGAAATACAGTGGACTTATGTTTGATATCGTCAATCAATTGGCTAAGAACAAAAACTTTACGTGAGTATGTAACAGTATAGTAGTGAAATATCTTGTACTTCATGTGATATCAAATTCAATTATTACAATTATGTACATATAATTAGAGCACAACAGAAAGAACCTTTGTCATTAAATTCGTTAACATCGACCGTTTTGGTATTTTTTGGGCAACTTCAAAATGTATAAGAAGAATTATTATTGTATAAGTATCGTCAGCTGTTCATTCTGATACCAATGTAAAGTCCCTACAATAGTTTAGTCGATAGGTAAATATAATAAAAGACACTTCTATGTGCTTAGTGCGAGTTTTTTAACGTTCTCGATAGCGTAAAAGTTAACTCATATTTGTATGGAATGGGATCGTTTGCGTACGTTTGCCGCTAGGGGCGCTGTTCCAACTGCATACAAAATTGGATTAACTTTTACGCTATCGATAGCTTTAAAAAACTCGCACTAAGCACACTGGTCTAGAGCCCCTAGGGGGGTAATACTTAGGATCAAGATCTGTACATCGTACTATTAAATCGATATCAATTTCATGAATTCCATCCACAATATCTGATTTGAAAGGAGACATGAAATTACTTCTTGTCTTTTAATTATACAAAAAACAATTTAATGACTACGAATGTAATAGTAAAATTGATATTGCTTTTGCATTGCAGGATCAAGATAATGCTCCCGAGTCATGTCAAACACGAGTTTTCCAATGAAACTGATGTATGTATTTCTTTCCGCTTGACTTTTTTGGGATTGTGTTGAACAATTTTTCGGGAATAATATTTTGCGTTTATTTTTCTTTTATCAAATTTAGGAAATGTACCTTCGTTTGTTAATTCTTTGTTTGTTTTATTTTGAACCCAGTTAAAGTTCCAGATGGCCCTTTTAAAGTTTTCAGCATAAGCAGTAGGTACGTAATACAGATGGCGAACTTATAATTGGCTATAATATAATCAATTGGCAGAAAATAACCTAATTTTGAATTTTGTACAAATGCAATGTTTTGGGGATAATTTATCATATATGCAAAAGATTTTTCAAATTAAACTTATAAACGCCATGTCTTTATCATAGGTACTCGATTTCGAGGGCTGCCATTTGATGTATGTGATCAAACGCTATATTGCGATCCCTGACGTCACTCATAAATTCATATGTACAGCCATTTTGTTATCTACAGTTGAGTACTCTTTGCAAACCCTAAAAGCCCAGAGCACGAAATCGACATTCGATAATTCTGCATTTTCCTTACATCTCTCATGCCTCTCGTTCACTTTTCGCTCTTTAGATGGGTGGACGAGCTCACAGCCCACCTGGTGTTAAGTGGTTACTGGAGCCCATAGACATCTACAACGTAAATGCCGCCACCCACCTTGAGATATGAGTTCTAAGGTCTCAGTATAGTTACAACGGCTGCCCCACCCTTCGAACCGAAACGTATTACTGCTTCACGGCAGAAATAGGCAGGGTGGTGGTACCTACCCATGCGGACTCACAAAAGATCCTATCACCCGTAATAATGTTCCACTTTACTTCCGCGCAGTTTCCATTGCCCATCAAGCTGGTGTTAATTTAAAAAATAATTATTACAGATGATGCACAGTCAAAGTGCTCGGCTAACAATAGCGGCCATTGCAAAAGGCCATGCGGCTTTGGCTGCTGCCCCATTCACAGTATTACCTGGTCTTAATCAAGGTAGATAATTTTTCACAATCTATGTATTTTAATGTATACTTAATTGGTTATCGGTGCTACAAAGTGAATGCCAGTCATTGTCTTTTTATTTTTTTATATGTGTATGGTAAAGTCATATCTTCCTGTATGTAATATAATTCGAGTGTTGTATAAATAATTACTGTAGTCTACCGCTTTTAATTGATTAGCTAAAACCCAAATTACATGCAAAAATATGAGCATATAAGGGAAAAAGAACCATAATTAATGATTTTAGGTATCAACTACACAATTCCAGTGAGCACTCAGCCGCACACATTCATTGTGGCCACGCCTCGGGAACTCAGCAGAGCCTTACTGTTCCTACTGCCTTTTACTACCGATGTAAGTTTGCATACCGTTGCTGACATTACCTGTGAAAATGACAGAGTTGATTAATTTGAGACTTTAATCAACTGGGATAAAATTAAAACGAAACGAGACGAGACGGGATAAAATATAATATAATCTCAGTAAAATGGGTATAATTACGGAGACTTTTTCTGTGGACTTTTTGGAACCCGTAAATCTACGTTCAGCAGCTTTGTTTAATTTTTCCACATTTGTTCACTTTCACAGATACTAAACAGTTACTGAACCCCCATTATTACACATTAAAACCCAAAGAAACACTAAGTTAACAAAATCAAACGATTCACACAACTTCGCTCCTCGCTCTCCCGCCAAACACTCGGGTCTAAAACAAAAGTGAGAAAATGAATTAATCCAATACATCTTTGGGATTAACGACAAAAGGAAAATCTTCCAACGCGTTGGTGATTTTACTGGAGTTGCATATCTGTAGGATATTTGTTGAATTCTCTTGAAAATGTAGTTAGCGACATTTAGGCATCTGTCAAATATATTGTGTACTATGATGGCTACCTAAATCTCATTGTAAAGCATGTGAAGTCAGGCACTGATTTCACATAGATCTTTATCGGCACTTAATATTTAGTTTTCGTTGATGATCACAGAAAATACAATCGAGTGGTCATCAAGCTCAACGCGGTCTAGAAGCAAAGTAATTAGTGTGGATGTTATTTGTACTAAAATTATTGTTTCATGTTATGTGGTAAAAAAATTTTTTTCGTTAAGATTGGATAAGTTCACAGTCGGTATACCGTGGTCTGTATAGTAGTAGATTACCGAACGCTCGATATGTCTTAGCACAAGTTCGTGAACGATTTCAAAGATGAATGTATAGAAAATCGTATAATGAAATCCGCAAATATTATAATTGGCGAAATTGTTGGTAGCAAATAGTATTTCACGCCACCTCCATGCTACCCCGGAGGATTTTTTCCAGTTTCCATTTTACGATGCAATCGTCAAACTCATTACAATATACGCAGACTCCGAGAGGTCCTTAACGCATTTGGTGAAGAAATTGAGTACTCTTCGATACTTGCCTTTTTCGTAATGAATGATTAGACGCTTTCGTGGACAATGTTAGTAAATCATTGATCTTTCATAAAATTGTAATGAACTTCAATTTCATTACAGACATGGCTCTGTTTGGGTTTCGCCGTGATATTAATGGGCCCTATGCTGTATATAGTGCATCGTTTAAGTCCATATTACGAAGCCATGGAGATCACACGCGAAGGAGGACTGGCCACAATTCACAATTGTCTCTGGTACATTTACGGGGCGTTGCTGCAACAAGGTGAAGACCAGTATAAATAAATTATGGCGTCAATTATCCATTTAGCTAAACATAGATTATATGACAAAAAGGTTAGACACATATGACGTCACACGTTGATGCGTTTGGTTGAATAATTGGTGTAATTTTAATAGCGTTCCTTATATCTATTTGTTAGATTGCATCGTTACTCTCGAACCGACTCGAGGTCATCGGTCCATCTTGTAGGAGGCCTACCCACGCTACGTCTTCCGGTACACGGTCGCCACTCAAGAACTTTTTGGCCCCAACAACCACCCGGTCTACAAGCAATGTGTCCTGCCCACTGCCACTTCAATGTCGCCATTTACTCGAAGATCGAATTATAATATGGAAATATATTATATACATAGTAGGATTATAAAAGGAATAGAGCATATTTTTTTTTTTGCCTATTCGCTAGTAGCCTAAGGGGCTATTCTAGCTTCACGCAGACGGGTAGGTGAGCTCACGCGCTCAATCTGAAAGAAATTTCTAATACTAGCCCTAGCAAGAGCAATGCTTCGCTGAATCTAATCTGATCTACCACCGGTCCTATATCACTGAATTGTTTTAACTTCTCCGTTGCATATGCATAGACTAGATTCATTGTCAAAACATTTGTAGTTTCTGCAATTACTTTGCACATTTATTTGCAGGCGGGATGTATCTTCCAAGGGCAGACAGCGGTCGTTTAGTGATCGGAACTTGGTGGCTAGTCGTATTAGTTATAGTTACCACATATTCTGGTAATCTTGTTGCGTTTCTAACGTTTCCGAAATTGGAAGCGCCCGTTACGACAATATCGGAGCTATTGAAGAACAGCGATGCTTACACTTGGTCCGTAACTAAAGGATCTTATTTAGAAATGGAGCTGAAGGTAATTAATGGTTTGGGTGAAATTAACTGTCTATTAAGTTACCTGGAAGAGATTACTTTTAGCGATAAGTCTATTGTACATATGTTATACCTGCCTAATGAATTATGTTCAATATTAGTTATGCTATTTTCAATGTCCATAATTTTTTTAGTTGGCAATAAAGTATATCATAGTATAACCTATATCACCTTTAAGGTTATAAGGGATAATCCTTCCCCCTATTAAATTGTTAAAGATTATTAATTGCTTAGAATAGGCAATATGGCTGTAAGTACCCCACCATCGCGTCTATTACATGGACAGCTGTTATAATTATTTTACATGATTTTATCTATATTAGGATAATTTTAATTATGTAACGGAATTTTTCATCGTAATAATTAATTTTAATTTCAAGACTTTCAATCGTATTGAGAATTTGATCGATGATAGTACAATGCATATAGCTTTTGCTTAATATCCTTATAAGGATCGACAGGATCATAATAATAATAATAAAAAATTTAGTACATATTTAGTTTGGCATGCTTTTTTTATATGTTTATTTTGAATTATCTTCCCTTGTTAGAATTCAGAAGAACCAAAATACAAGCGACTGATAAAAGAGGCTGAGTTGCTTAAGGAAACTGGGGGAATCGAAGGAACTATACATGCCGGTATGTATTGTAGCTTCGTAAGATCACGTATATTAGATCCGTTGTACTCAAGAATATTTAAAATCTACTACGAGAAAAGGTTCAACTAAATAAGTATTTTACAAAACTGTGGACTGTCTGAGAGAGAGAGAGACAAGTCAGTACGGCGTGAGTGCACACATGTTAAAGACACTAGTTGTATTTTCCAAGTTCTAAGGTCTCAGTATAGTTACAACGGCTGCCCCACCCTTCAAACCGAAACGTATTACTGCTTCACGGTAGAAAATAGGCGGGGTGGTGGTACCTACCCGTGCGGACTCACAAGAGGTCTTACCACCAGTAAAAGGGGTCCACCACCACCAGTAAAGTCGAGGGGCTATATCTGGTTCGCCTAACGTATAGGGGAACTTCGGGGCTCAGCCTGGCGAATTTGCTAACACTAACCTCAGCAACTCCTCACTCCTCGCGCACCCCGAAGACCTTCTCATCGTAACTACCATAAGGTTGTGCCAGCTACATCTCTCTACCCTCAGACACAGCCTACTGAGTTTCTCGCCGGATCTTCTCAGTTTCCGATCCGGTGGTAGATTCTGCGAAGCACGACTCTTGCTAGGGTTCGTGTTAGCAACGTCGTTAGGTTTGAGCCCCGTGAGCTCACTAGTTAAGGTTACGCTGAAATAGCCTCTCAAGGCTATCAGCAAAGGTAGAAAAAAAAAAACATCTCTATCTTCGATCTTCTTTTACGCCTGTTTCAAACTACTAAAAAATGTATGTGTTTCGAATTGTTTGTTTTGTAGCAAGGGGAACCCTGGATAGAGTACGCGGTCAGCGACATCTGATCTTCGATTGGAGGCTCCGACTCACGTATTTGATGAGCGCCGATCACATAGCGACAGAAACCTGCGACTTCGCACTGGGTACTGTCTGACTTTATGCACTCATATAATTTATACACTAGCGACCCGCCCTCCATTAATAATTGAGTCCCGCGACGTTACCCGCGGTTATTGTCGTACCGCGGGTGACGCCGCGGGGCAAAGCTAGTCTAAAAATAAGTCCCGTCAAAATCGGTCCAGCGGTTCCAGAGATTAGCCGGAACAAACAGACAGACAGACAGAAGGACAAAAATTGTAAAAATGTTATTTTGGTGTATGTATCGTATATATATATATATGCATGTAGTAAAAAGCGGTTATTTCAATATTACAAACAGACACTCCAATTTTATATGTATAGATAACTTTTTTGAAGTGAAACTTCTTTAGAATCGTTGTGATTTCAAACTCGATGAAACGAAAAAATAAGTCCATAGAGACACAAACACATAAATGTATAGGATTCAGCCGGCGAGAGAATGAGATAGAACACATTAAACATTCTCGGTCTCCTCTTTGTGCGACTCTTCGTAGCATCCCCACTATCGTCTACTAAACATTGTCCATATGTATGCTCCTGTGTAGTGGGATAGTCAGTGTATAAATAAAATACAGGCTCGTATATTGAATATTTGCGTTTATTCCTGTTTTATTAATTTAAATTACGACTTGCCATGCACGGGCGTAAAAGGCTGGAACGGAAGAGAGGGTTGCCAAGCGCCAAACTTAAAATTAGCAACTTAGAACTTAGGTGTTACCATTACAATATTACAATTTCTAATGTTAATATTTTAATTGAACAGTCAGTATATCTATATCTTATTTAGAAGTTTCACTTCTACCACACACGCATTTTTTAGCATTGTGATTATAAAAGTATTATAGTCTATGACAATAGAACCATAATAATGTTCAAACTTACAACCTCAATTGATTATAGTCGAATTCGACTACTAAGGGACCACTAGTACATTAACACGTTGGCCATGTAAGACACTGATGCCCTACGCGGCGCCTTAAAGTACCTAAAAGCACCGTTAATGGATCGGGAGGATCCGTAATGACATGTTTAGGGCGACGTCGACTGTTTACCATTCGGTCTACAGGATTGGATATCTGGTACCGACCACCAACTCATCATCTACCGCTAAGCTAAAACGCGTGTGAAGTCTGCGATCTTATTCCGTTAGTTAGATGGATGTGCTCACGTTGTGATGGCTGTGAGCTCCGACAACTCAAAACCAGCTCATTCAGGAGATCTATCTAGAATATTGAATTACAAAATGTATGATGATAGTTTTGTTCAAACAACGCGTGTGATTGGAAAGTTTTAAAGCATTTAATTGTTATAGCCGTTGAAGATTTCATGGAGGAACAAGTGGCCATGATAGTACCGGCCGGCAGCCCTTATTTGCCAGTTATCAATAAAGAGTACGTATAGTTGTATGTTTACTTTTTTATTTTCTTAGGTGGGTGGACGAGCTCACAGCCCACCTGGTGTTAAGTGGTTACTGGAGGCCATAGACATCTACAACGTAAGTGCGCCACCCATCTTGAGATATGAGTTCTAAGGCCTCAGTATAGTTACAACGGCTGCCCCACCCTTCAAACTGAAAAGCATTACTACTTCACAGCAGAAATAGGCAGGGTGGTGGTACCTATCCGTGCGGACTAACAAGAAATTTACCACCAGGAGATTCTTTCAATAACATTACGTTTACAGGTAGCATTTAGTAGTAGTAGTTTTATTTTTCCAGCTGGAAAGGTAAAGGTATCATACCATACAGCTTTAATCTACAAGTCGTCGTGGCCTAAAGGATAAGACGTCCGGTGCATTCGTAGAGCGATGCACCGGTGTTCGAGTCCCGCAGGCGGGTACCAATTTTTCTATTGAAATACGTACTCAACAAATGTTCACGATTGACGTCCACGGTGAAGGAATAACATCGTGTAATAAAAATCAAACCCGCAAAATTATAATTTGCGTAAACACTGGTGGTAGGACCTCTTGGGAGTCCGCACGGGTAGGTACCACCGCCCTGCCTATTTCTGCCGTGAAGCAGTAATGCGTTTCGGTCTGAAGGGTAGGGCAGCCATTGTAACTATACTGAGATCTTAGAACTTATATCTCAAGGTGGGTGGCGCATTTACGTTGTAGATGTCTATGGGCTCCAGTAACCACTTAACACCAGGTGGGCTGTGAGCTCGTCCATCCATCTAAGCAATAAAAAAAAAAGGAAATCTTTTAAATTTATATTCTTTTTTTATATAAACAATTATAAAATAATGTGAAATGAAATGAAGTTGATTAATATGAAACATGGCATGAAATGAAATGAAATGAGATGCGATGAGATGATATGATATGGGATGAAATATAATCTCAGTAAAATGGTGGTCATTTACTGAGACTTTTTCAGTGGCCTTTTTGGAAGATACCGAGAAGATACGTCCAGCGGCTTTGTTTTATTTTCCCACATTTGTGCACTTTTACTTAACAGTTAATAAATCACGATTGTTACGCATTGAAACCTGAAGAAACACTAAATAGACAAAATAAAACAAATCACACAACTTCATTCCACGCGTTCCCGCCAAAAACCTATCGCTAGCATTTTTAATTTTCGATGACATCTGTCACTCGCGTTACGTCCCAAAAATAGTTGATCCAATACATATGTACATACTTACAATTATTAATATTATCTTAATTTACAGGATCAATCGAATGCACAAAGCCGGTCTCATATCAAAATGGTTGAGTGCGTATTTGCCCAAGCCGAATCGTTGTTTAAAAATTTCGACAGTGACTCAAGAAGTGAGTAATCACACTGTCAACTTGAGTGATATGCAAGGGTCCTTCTTCGTACTGTTTTTAGGTAAGAATAAAATATACATATATAGCTCAACTCATATTCACTTCAAATATTTTTTACATATAACAAAATATATATATATTTTGCCAAATGCCATATAAAAAAAGAGAAGAAAATGTATTATGAAGCTTTTTGCTGCCTACTATTAGTAACCACTAGTAACCTCAAGCATAGATTATACTTAATATATTTGAGAACCTCAAGGGATAATACTAGCTTCACCGTACTTATAGTAGAGCTCACGGGGCTCAGCCTATGAGACCTTCGCTAGAAGTAATAGTGTTCTGTGTATGAGACTTATTACTAAATCTATGGTGTGGGAAAGACTTTTCTTGATTTTATTACAATATTCAGCGATTGCTAGTTGGCCTTTTGGCTAGTGTCAAACTTTAGTACCTACATATCTGTTATTTTCTTCAGACGTTTAACGAAAGACACGGACTAAGTTTATGTATATATTTCATCTAGACTTATTAAAATGTTTTTAATAGAAGCTATTAAGCTATTGACGTCATTTCCAGTAGGTAGCTTCATTAATGGAATATTTGAAATGTCCTATTCAGGTGTACGAAATTTATCCAAGTGCCATAAAAAATGAATAATAAAACATCGTGTTTATTCGTCGTATGTATTCTTTATGAATTTCAAAACAAGATTTTCGTGACAACAATTATTATTGAATATTAATTTGTTTACATTGTAAACCTGATTTAATCAACAGGAAACTTGAAGGTATTTTTCTTGACTTGTGAAGTTTGGGCATTTTTATTATTATTATTATAATAGCACGATTCTTAGCTGACCCGACAGAATATCTTTGCAAATTTTAATATATTATGTAATATGTGTTTCTGGTCATTGAGTGAATTTATAATTATTGCCATCAATAAGGGATTCGGGTAAACTTTACAAAATTTCCTTTTCACTGTAGTATACTTATAGAATATAGTTGAAAATTACTGTTTGGAAAAGAAGCGAGAGGTTAATTAAAAAAGTGGTAATAATAATAAATGAAGCCTGGCCAAAAGACAATTATCCGTGCCGTAAAATATTACTAAATCATTTAAAAAAAAAACCGCAAATCTGTTCAAAGTTTTCAAAATTATTTGCCCACTAACGAATAGTAATTCAATTATTTGTATTGAGAACGGCTCTTAAGCTTGATTGCATCGAAAACGAAGTATAAATAAAGGAATTTAGAAAAGAGCAAGCCTTCATTGCATTATTGGTTCTTCTTAAAAGGCGAGACTGTATTTTGAATCGGTTTTCGACGTCTAAAGCGCCTACGAAGACCGATTGGGCTTAAAAGTCTTAGTGATTTCTTGTCTGAATTTCATGTTGTTATAAAATTTTCTAACATGACGTCCGGGTACTTGTATCAAGCAAGCAGATACTTATTGTTTTAAAGATTATTTAATACGCAATTAACTCGTGTTCACGACTTCCACAACGAAGGAGTGACATCGTGTCATCTCACGGCCGGTGAAGCTGGAATAACCCCTTGAGGTTTCTAGCATAGGTAAAAAATATATTTAGACATATGTATTAACTATCGAATCCGCAAAAATAGCAATTCATGTGTTTTTATATTTTTTTATTCCATAGATGACTGGATGAGCTCACAGCCCACCTGGTATTAAGTGTTTACCGGAGCCCATAGACATCTACAACGTAAATGTCGCCACTCACCTTGAGATATTACTTACAAAAGCTGTCCCACCCTTCAAACCGAAACGCATTACTGCTTCATGGCAGAAATAAGCAGGGTGGTGGTACCTACCCGTGTGGACTCACAAGAGGTGCTACCACCAGTAATTCATGCAATATATATGAAATTCATGTAATAACTATACATTGAAATGTGTCAAGTATCAAGGAGGGTGGCGGCTTTCACGCTGTGATGTCCATGGGCTCCGGCAACCGCTTAACCACAAATGGGCCGTGTACTCGTTTGCACAACAAAAAAAGGTAAATTGAAGTGTTTTTTTTTCAATAAATTCTTTCGTTTGTTCGTAGGATTTTTCTCCGCATCGACAGTGTTGATTCTGGAGTGGTTCTACAATAGGAGGAAACGAAAAAGCGAAGAAATAGTCATCAAGCCGTATGTTGAATAAAACGTATACGCGAACGTAACGTAAACGTGACGTGACGTGTTTATACCACTATTGATAACGAAGAGCGATTTCCTGAGATGAATAAAAACTCAAACAAAAATAGCTAGTGTTAAGAGTCAATGGTTCTGAGGAAATCTCAGAGTTCGTTCGTTAAGTACCGTCACTTTTGTTTTATTGTTTGCATATGTAGATAACCGGAGCTTATCAAAATTTTAAGGTACCGAACCCACCTTGAGGCATGAGGTCGAGCCCTCAATTAACTTGCATGACGGCTGATGGTGATACGACGATTTTGTTAGGCGACGGTAGGCAGCGGCGCGATTGCATTCTTGATATTGCTGAGGTTCACGAGCCACGGTGACCACTCACTATTATCTGGACCAAATGCTCGTCTACGAAAGGCAATTAGAAAAAGAAGCTTAAAAGGAAAGGAAGCATTTCTTTTTAAAGGAACTGATACCTTATTGTTATATGATCATTTCATTAAATCATCCTCATGCAAGTCACAATTCAAAATCGCTCTCTATAGACTTTTTTCCTTACCTATTCTTTGGTAGTCTAAGGGACTATTCTAGCTACGCTCGGTCGGGTAGATGAGCCCACGGGCTACAACTGAGTGATTTTTCTAACACTAGCCCTAGTAAGAGAGAATCTACCACCAGATCGGAATCGCGACCCACTGAGGAGATCAGGCGAGAAACTCGGTCTGTTGCTCTCTATAGAAAGCGTAGCTAGAGCTAGCAGATGAAAAAAATTTTTTTTAATCGTGTATTTATACTGATGCAGAAAATGTATTCTTACAGCTTAAGCTTCGAACATATTCTTGTAAATCTAAGAAACTGTTATTAAGTAAATTAGAATTAGTGAATATGTAATTTTAATTACAAACTCAATTGTTCGAGTTTAAGTAAATTGAAATATCGAATAAAATTAAATTGTTCTCATTCATACAGGCCTTTACGGGAACTTCAAAATCCTTACGAATGTACTTTTTTTAAGGGATTTTATGACCTGGTAACTAAGACCTTTAAGTCATGTCTTATTTTAATTTATATTCTTATTTTTATGAAAAGTGATAATATGGAGTGAAATGAAATGAAATGAAGATGATCAATTTGAGACATTAATCAACTCGGATGAATTAAATGCAATGAGATGAGCTGATTTGGGATGAAATATAATCTCAGTAAAATGGTGGTAATTTACTAAAATATTTTCAGTTGACTTTTTGGAGGATTCCGAGAAGTTATGTCCAGCGGCTTTGTTTCATTTTCCCACATTTGTGCATTTTCACAGATACTAAACAGTTAATAAATCACTGTTATTACATCTTTAAACCTGAAGAAATACTAAATAGACAAAATAAAACAAATCACACAACTTCACTCCTCGCCGTCCCGCCAAAAAGTCTTACAAATGTACCATAGATACGGAATGCAGTTTCATCGCTGGCAACGTTCTTTTTTTTTTAAACGGCTGTGTATAGGATGAACACAGATATCAAACTGTCAGTTCAGACAATAACAATATCACGTCCTACACTTACAGCCAATCGGCGCGGCGTATCGGTTTATTATTTTATTTATGCCTTTAGTAAATTATGTATTGAACGATATGCGAAACCAAAACACGTTTAAAAAAACACTCGAAAAGTTGATGAATAAAAAAAGCCAGATAATCATTTTGAAATAAACAATATTAAGTTCACATTAATATTACAGTTGACAATGACGTTAATCATCAACTCGTTCAAGATACAATTTGCATAAATTGAAATGTAAAGTTATTGTAATTGGCTATAGGAATAATCCCTTGCTTGCGAACTGTGTTTAAGGAAGTTACTTGGAAGTGTTTTTATAGTATTTTATTTTACAATAATAATTTCGAAAGAGTCCTCAGTTAAGAGGCTTGGCTGTGCTCCTGGTATTGTTGATATCTATGATCAATGGTTATAATTTACTACTAGAGATCGTAGTGAGAACCTTTTTCGAAATCCGTTACTTATTTCATTTTTCCTACTGATGGTCTAGAGAGACCATGTCAGTGTCGCCGGGCTAGTAGGTGAGCTCTCGGGGCTCAAACTTGACGACGTTGCTAATACGAACCCTAGCAAGAGCCGTGCTTCGCAGAATCTACCACCGGATCGGAAACGCGACCCTCTGAGAAGATCCGGCGAGAAACTTAGTGGGCTGTGTCTATGGGTTAATTTACGGCGAGGACGGTGACCGGTGCTTGAGGTACCTAAAAGTACCGCTAATGGATCCGGAGGATCCGTAATGACATGTTTAGGGCGACGTTGACTGTTTACCATTCGGTCCACAGGATCGGGTATGTAACCGTTACTAATAACGAGGTATTTGTATGGAGTCGAAAAGCTTACATTCCCGTGATACTAGATGGCGCTGCTTAGCTTTCGCAATAATAATTAAGGCCGCATGAATCTATACAAAGTGAATGATTTTTGTTCCTTTCTTCGAACTCACAATTTAGCGCTACGTTCATCTATATATTAATACATGAAGCAAAAACTTTGTATCCCTTTTTACGAAAATTGCGCGGACGGAGGAGTATGAAAATTTCCACACTTATAGAGAATATAGAGAAGAAGTGCACAATGCTAATTTTTTTTTTAAATAATGCATAAAATATACATTAAATCTATAAAGAAATCATTACACACACTACATACCATGTATTTGACGCACACACACATGCATACTATTTATTGTCAAACTTTTGTTTTTGACGTCTATTGTCAAATTGAGAATAGATTAAATATTGTTTGTCTTTGTTAATATATTTTATAGTGTAGTCTTGGCGAAATTTGTGATTATAGAAGTATAAAATGCAATCATAATAGTGTACAAACTTACAATTCCAATTAATTATAGTCGAACTTCGACTACTGCGGGACCTCTAGTAGAATACAAAAGTGTAAAAAACAGAATATGTCAAAAAGTGGCGTTTATTCCCTTCTTCCAACTGGTGGTTCAATTGCAAATAAGTTTACACTACGGGTTCAAGCTGTCTGCATGCGAAGACAAAAAAAATAGTTTCACCATCAGGCCTGTTCTGAAGAGTAGGATGACCGTTTTACTTAGATCAGTCAGAGTCAGATACGATTTTTCTATCTAAAGTAAAAAAAAAAACTCATGACATTTGAGATTTTCTTTTCATTTTTGTGCCATGATTATCAGTCAGCATTTGCATGTTACATTGTTGACTCAACCGGTTAATTAAACATTAGCCACCCAAAAAGGATTGAAGCGACCAAGTGAACCGGTAACCTTCTCGAAAAAATATACATACTTACCGTGATTTGTTTTATTTATGATTTTGCATCAGCATATTTAAACTTAAAATGAAAACGGATAACGAGATCTCTTTTCGCAACAACTATCTTGATTAAGTTAATTTATTGTCGTCTATGACATAATTAAAATGGACGACAGCAAATTTTTGCACCACGAAAACTGTGGAGTACCTATTCGAATGGTCGGAAATGATATAATGACAATAAGCAATCACGAGACTCACTCGTAAAATTAATTTTAATTATTCCGAGGATACGCGAGAATTGTACAAAATACTGTTTGCTGCAAATTGGAATTAAGTTTTGCGACCAGTAACTTTGAAATATTTTAATACATTATGTTGATAAGTGAACAAAATATTGAAATGAAGTTGATTAATTTGAGACTTAACTCAATTGGGATGAAATTAAATGAGACGAGGTGAGATAGGACGAAATAAGTCTCAGTATCCAGTCAGTATGCCTACATACTGGCTGAGATTCCTCATATCCTTGTGAAGCTGGAAAAGCCTTCGAGCCACCAGAAATCCCTACGCAGGAAAGGATGAGACAGCCGTTATGTACCTAATAGAATTGAGATTTTGACCTCATTCACGATGTCTATTAGCTCCAGTCACCATAAAATAGCAATAGTTCAATGAGCAATATGAATAAGACGCTTCCCTTTAAGCCATTGCGAAATAAAAAAATAGTAAAATAAAATTGCACGGAACCAAAAAACTAATGAACCAATCTTGTGTCAATGACCGGACACAGACATCTGGTTTGCTCAATATTTAGCTGAGACGCTATATCGGAGTATCGGATATAGTAACGATTAATCTTGATACTGGTGAAATCAAATCGACACGGAAATGCATAGATTATAATGTATTGCATATTTAAATTAACTACTTTTCTCTAGTTTTGATCAAATAGATTCATGATTTTCGGAAAGACAGATTTGCGATGGCGTGATGATTTCACTTGCCAACGCAATTTTTTTTTTCTTTAGATGTTTGTTGGGCTGTAGGAAAGGTTGTTGTGAGTATTTGTGAGCTCAATGACCAGGATTTTTAAAACGAACGGCTATTTTAGACCGGCAGTCGGTCCAGATATGGAAAACCGGTAAAAACCGGTAAAAAACTATTTTATTAGCTGATAAATAAATATTATAGAGGAAAACTATTCAGCAGTGCACGCTTTGTGTTCTGTTACGTGCGAAATGCGACTTTATATCATTGTTAACATTGAGTTTAAAGTAAATTAGCTACATTGTACCCTTGAACGCAGTTGTAAAGACCTCGGGAACGTGATAACGTAGTACACGGACACAAAGAACTTAATTTCTTCGTAGTTTTGTTCGAAATTATATTGAAAAGAAGCGGCTTTGGTATTGCTTTTTGATTTCAATCAGTTGCCTCCAATCGATGGTGTTCAAGAACCGCTGCTCATGGTAACGCAATGCAATCTGGAAGTGACATCTCCTGCCTACTGTCAATATAACTGTCAACTTTATTTTTCAATATTGCTTAGATGAGTGGACGCGCTCACAGCCCACCTGGTGTTAAGTGGTTACTGGAGCCCATAGACATCTACAACGTAAATGCGCCACCCACCTTGAGATATAAGTTCTAAGGTCTCAATTATAGTTACAATATTTGACACAAAAAAGTGCTTGAAAATTACATAGTGCACTATAGGAGGTCTTAATTTACCTAATCGTTGGATTTAGAGTATGATAATAATAATCTATATTAATATTATAAATGGAAAGTGAGTTTTTTTGGTCGTTAAGTTTTCACATCCTTACTGTTTTCACTTCATGAAATTCTGCATGCACGTTTTTTAAGGGTACAGAAAAGGACATACCTATAATGAAGAAAAAAAGCAGTGATTCCGAGGGTAATGATATTTTTTTACATTAACACGAGAAAAACCGCCTTTAAAAGCTAGTATTTTATTTAGTAGGTACAGTTTTCCTACAAATTAACAGTTAAACCAAAGCATTTGTAAGTTATGAATAGTATATAGCTTAAGTAGGATTTTGCAACAGCTATTAACAAATCGCTGCAAACCATCATGATATAATATGTATATTCGAAATAGCAGTGAGAGAGCATGATGCGTTGAAGAGTTGGAGGTGCTGAGTTTTTTTTTTCGAAGTTAGATGCTGGTAGCCTAAAGGGCTATTCCAGCTATGATCAAACGGGTAGATGAGCTCACGGGCTCAATCTGAGAGTATTTGTTAACACTAGCCCTAGCGCAGTGCTTCGTAGAATCTACTATCGTATCGAAATTGCGACCGAGATGCGGCGAGAAAGTGAGTGGACTTTGTCTATGGGTGGGTTCGCTCGTGTGGTGTCAAGAACCTGCTTCAGGCGACGCCTCTCCACGCGCGAATCCGCTCTTATAACTGTGCACATATATTCACTGTTTCTAAAGCAATACAGTTATTAGGAATGCAATAATGTACACAATAATGCAGAACGTTAATGTAAACGCATTATATAAAGACACGTGGACACGTTAACCAAGGCTGATCGCGTTCGACATTCGTCTCACCTCGACAACGTGATATTTAGAATCGATTGAAATAATAATGTTGCATTTTTCAATTACACGATGGAAAGAGTGAGTTTATTTATTGATATTTTAGTCCTTTAGTTTTTTTATTGCTTAGATGGGTGGACGAGCTCACAGCCCACCTGGTGTTAAGTGGTTATTGGAGCCCATAGACATCTACAACGTAAATGCCGCCACCTACCGTGAGATATAAGTTCTAAGGTCTCAATATAGTTACAACGGCTGCCTCACCTTTCAAACCGAAACGCATTACTGCTTCATGGCAGAAGTAAGTGTGGTGGTGCTACCTACCCGTGCGGACTCACAAGAGGTCCTACCACCAGTAGTTCTAGCTAACGGCTCAAACGCTGTCAACAAAAGAGGTGAAATTCTCACTTTTTATCTATATATTAATACGTGAAGCAAAAACTTTATACCCCTTTTACAATACAATACAATACTTTTAATACTTTTAAGCCTGCGAAAAATTTAAATTAGTAAAATAAAAATTTACTGGTGGTAGGACCTCTTGTGAGTCCGCGCGGGTGGGTACCACCACCCTGCCAATTTCTGCCGTGAAGCAGTAATGCGTTTCAGTTTGAAGGGTCGGGCAGCCGTTGTAACTATACTTGAGACCTTAGAACTTATATCTCAAGATGGGTGGCGCATTTTCCACCCATCTAAGCAAAAAAAAAAACAATTCGCCCAGCTTCGTTCCTCCAAAAAGTCGTAAACAGAACTTTTGTCACGAAATTGTTTGTCCGAATTCGAAATTCGCCAAATGCGTAATTTCTTTTTGATTTTTCGAAATAATCGGAAATACGTCGCAATAACAGTATGAGAGTACCGCTCCCCGCGTAAATAATAATTATTAATCTACAACGGTTTTGAATTAGAAGTAGACCAGTTTGTTACCATGCGAGAAACAGCGTCGTATTCCTCAAGACTTGGGTCATGTGACAGAATGACGTAATGGAACGTACATTAGTATTTTTCTGTTGTTGAGGTAGTCTTGCGAGAAAAAAAAACTTACGAGATAACGTCCCAGGCAAGTGTCAATTTGACATTGACAATTGAACATTGAATGTCTAACAATGCACGGCCTAAGCAGATTCGAAGGAGTCCCGAAACCGTCTTCAGGTTCGGTCTTAGTGCGACTTTTGGGACGAAAGGAAAGAAAAGTTTTTTTTTAATTATCTTGATGTCTTTTGGTAGTTTTACTCATACAGAACATTACTGTATACCTACATAGAAAAGCGAATGTAACCGCGGCTTTACCTTTTACTCACCTACCTTCTTTTACGTTATATTATTGTTTAAAAATACTTTATAAGTGTAAATTTATCAAATTAACAATATCTCTTATTAGGTAATTAGTAATGATTTTTTTGGCGTTTGAAGTTATCAAGTTAAATCTAATCATGGAGAAAAGAGAAATGTTTTAAACTTGTTTGTGTTACACATATTTACTTATGCTCGCTCATTTCTTCAAACATGTTGTAACATTATGCATTTATTGGAATTTCTGTGTAGAATTGTGGTACCGGAATCAAAGAGCAATGGGTGAAGCGGGAGTACTTCATTGCCTAAGATACAACTATGTATTTCGTGATAACCATCGCAAATCAAGCTTAGGATCCGCTAGTAAAACACGGAATAAAACTAAAAACCGTTCTAAAGTAGCACTAGTAAAAAAAACTTCTTGTCTCTTGATAAGAAACCTGATGTTTTCATATCGAGTGATGCGACTATGCTGGAATCTTTTTTATTGCTTAGATGGGTGAACGAGCTCACAGCCCACCTGATGTTAAGTGGTTACTGGAGCCCATAGACATCCACAACGTAAATGCGCCACCCACCTTGAGATACAAGTTCTAAGGTCTCAAATATAGTAAATTATACAATTATAAAAAAATCCAATGGGATCCGGTGACAACGAGCAAAACAGGAATAAGTAGAAAAAAATAAATAGGTAGGTAACCTCAGTGTTATAAACATTGTAAGTAGATACAGCATAAGGTCAACGTCAGACGACGAGCATGCAGCCGAAACGTGTAACCAACAAAACTGGTCCGATACGTTTTCTATCGGAAAAATCCGTGTTTATTACGTATTTATGAGCATACGTGATTTTGTACACATCTCGATACTATACAGACGATCGAAACGTTGTAAGAAGCATTTAATAGTTACTAGTGGTCCCCTGGTAGTCGATATTCGACTATAGTTAATTGAAATTATAAGTTTGTACACTATTATGATTCTATTGTCAAAACCTATTATATTTCTATACTTACAGATTTCGCAAAGACTACACTTTAGGTAAATATGAATAAAGACAAATAATATTTAATCTATTCTCAATTTGACCACAGACTATGAGCAATAAGAAAAGTTTGACAACAAACAAATAGTATGCATACGTGTGTGTGTCAAATACATGGTAGCGTGTGTAATGTTTCTTTTTATTGGTTTAATGTATTTATAACGTATAATTAAAAAAAATAACACTCTGCACTCCTTCTCTATATTCTCTATAAGTGTGTGAAATTTCATACTCCTCCGTCCGCGCAATTTTCGCGGGGGGTACGAGGGCTGCACTAAAAGTATCGGGAATGGAATATTTTCACTGTTCCTGTCATATTAAAATCTTTTTAATTGAAAACTCCTTGGTTTTAAAAATCGAATACAATTTATTTATTTAAAAAAAGATTCTCGGTCTTGTCACGAGGTTTTGTCAAACTTGTTTAGTCGTTGAAAAAATGGAATTGACTCGAGAAAATTCAAGAGCGATGATTTATTATGACTTTCGAAGTGGTTTAACACAAAAACAGTGTGTTGACCGGATGATTTCTGCATTTGGTGATGAAGCCCCATCCAAAACCACAATTTATCGCTGGTTTGCTGAGTTTCAACGTGGACGTGTCAAGCTCAGTGATGATCCCCGTCAAGGTCGTCCAAAAACTGCAGTCACCCAAGAAAACGTTGATGCTGTGCGTAAGCTGATTGAGGAAGATCGACATGTGACATACCGCGAAATTCAGGCAACTTTAGACATTGGCATGAGTCAAATACAAATAATCTTGCATGAACAATTAGGTGTAAAAAAGTTGTTTTCCCGATGGATACCGCATTCGCTGTGAAGAGCAAAAAGCGGCTCGCGTTACTTGGTGCGTCAGAACTCTCGAAAGATTCCACGCAGGATCCTCAAATGCTGTATACAACATTGTATCAGGTGATGAATCCTGGATATACGCGTACGAACCCGAAACAAAAAACCAGTCACGAGTTTAGGTGTTCGAAAATGAGTTAAAGCCAACAAAAATTGTTCGTTCACGGAGTGTTGCAAAAAAAAAAGGTGGCCACGTTTGTCTCCAAAACCGGCCATTCCTCTTGAGGGACAAAGAACGGTTAATGCAGAATGGTATGCTAGCATTTGTTTGCCACAGGTCGTTTCTGAACTCCGTAAAGAGAACTGCAACCGCCGCATCATCCTCCATCACGACAATGCGAGTTCTCACACCGCGCACAGAACAAAAGAGTTTTTAGAGCAAGAAAACATAGAATTATTAGACCGTCCGCCGTACAGCCCCGACCTAAGCCCTAATGATTTCTAGACTTTCCCTAAAATAAAGAATAAATTGCGTGGACAGAGATTTTCATCACCTGAAGAAGCTGTGGACGCCTACAAAACGGCCATTTTGGAGACCCCAACTTCCGAATGGAATGGTTGCTTCAATGATTGGTTCCATCGTATGGAAAAATGTGTCAAATTTCGCGGAGAATACTTCGAAAAGCAATAAATACTTTTTTAAATAGTAATGTTGTGTCACTTCGTTAATTCCCGAAATTTTCAGTGCCGCCTAGGTACAAAGTTTTTGCTTCACGTGTTAATTAGTGTCAACTGCCAACTGTCAATCGGCTGAATTGATATGTAAGCTCCTTTCTTTGTTAAGTCTTTGTGCGAATTAAGAATGCGGATGTAATTGCCTGCCTTGAACTAAATATGTTGTTTAATTGAAAACCAGGCGACACGTCATTCTTTTGAGGCTCACATAACATAACGGAGACGTCTTTGAAGCATTCCAACATTTTCGGTGGTAATGATAAAGCGCAGCGTGGGTAGGCTTCTAACGAGGTGGATCGACGACCCGCTAAAGGTCGCGGGCTTCCGCTAGATGCAGGACCGATTATCGTGGCAAGAATTGGGGAAGGCCTATGTCCAGTAGTGGACGAAATTGGGCTTATAACTAGTCAGGTCATAAGTATTGTCACACAGTAAAAACTTTTCTTTTAGAATGCTGGCCACAAAAAAGTTTATTGAATTCGAATTTCGAATTGTTCATCAAAATAAAAATGTATAACTTTTAGAATTTTACTCATTTTTAAATATGGAGTAGACGCTTAAAGAAGACCGTGTTGCAGTTATTGCGTTGCATCGTTGCGGTTACGCGCGAATTCAAATTTTTAACATACTGAAAATTTTGAATATAACTAAAATATTCGTTTATCGTACCATCAAACGATACAATGAAGACTCTAGTGTAGATGACAGGTCAAGAAGTGGTCTCCCTCGATCTGTTAGGACTCTAGCAGTAATAAAAGCTGTGAAGGCGCGAATTCAAAGAAATCCCAAACGTAAGCAGAAACTGTTGGCCCTTCAGATGGGGTTAAGCAGAACCACGGTGAAAAGGGTGTTAAATGAAGACTTAGGGCTTCGGGCATATCGAAGAAAAACAGGACATCGTTTGAATGCTCGTCTAATGGACCTGAGACTGAAGAGATGCCGCGCTTTGTTGAAGCGGTACGCGGGAAAAAAATATCGGGAAATTCTTTTTTCGGATGAAAAAATTTTTACCATAGAAGAGAGCTACAACAAACAAAATGATAAGGTGTACGCACACAGTAGTGAAGAAGCGAGCAACCGTATTCCGCGTGTCCAACGAGGTCATTTTCCATCCTCGCTCATGGTATGGTTGGGAGTTTCTTATTGGGGCTTAACAGAGGTACATTTTTGTGAGAAAGGTGTAAAAACGAATGCAGTTGTGTATCAAAATACAGTCCTGACGAACCTTGTGGTACCTGTTTCTCATACCATGTTCAATAACAGGCACTGGGTATTCCAACAAGATTCGGCGCCAGCTCATAGAGCGAAGAGCACACAAGACTGGCTGGCGGCGCGTGAAATCGACTTCATCCGGCACGAAGACTGGCCCTCCACCAGTCCAGATTTGAATCCGTTAGATTACAAGATATGGCAACACTTGGAGGAAAAGGCGTGCTCAAAGCCTCATCCCAATTTGGAGTCACTCAAGACATCCTTGATTATCAATTGTCAATATCGGCAGCCGCCGATATTGACATGGACCTCGTTCGTGCTGCGATAGACGACTGGCCGCGCAGATTGAAGGCCTGTATTCAAAATCACGGAGGTCATTTTGAATAAACTTTAGTGTCATAAGAATCTATGTTTTGTTAAGTTCATTTTGGTATATGAATGGTTACATAATGAATAAACTTGTTTCAATTATTTTACATTAAACATGTGACAGAATTTATGACCTGACTAGGTATAAACATATACATTGCAAAGACCAATGACCTCCTTCAAAGAACTGCAGATACTTATTGATCCTTATTGTACTTCCTTATACTTCGTGTCTTAGTTTTAAATGTTTTTATGTGAGTTACCTCAGAATTTTTGTTGTCCCATTTAAAATTTATCAACATCTGACTTGTAATATTTGAGTCGTCCAAATTAATACATATTCGACTTCGACTGAATTTATGGCAATCTCATTTGATTTTGTTGAAGTCGGTTGTCTTTCGTTATTAAAATATTTTCATAGCTGCATTTTTTTTATTCCTTAGATGGGTAGACGAGCTCACCGCCCACCTGGTGTTAAGTGGTTACTGAAGCCCACAGACATCCACAACGCAAATGCGCCACCCACCTTGAGACATAAGTTCTAAGGTCTTAGTATAGTTACAACGGCTGCCCCACCCTTCAAACCGAAACGCATTACTGTTTCACGGCAGAAATAGGCAGGGTGGTGGTACCTACCCGCGCGGACTCACAAGAGGAGCACCTCTCTCAAGATATCTCATATACGAGATATCTTTATGGAAACTCAATATATAAAAAATATATTGCAGACTGTATTAAGACAATGCACTTCGTTAGATGGCTGAAATCAAAATAAACAGAATACTGAATTCGAAAAATTGTATTCTTTATATTATTATTCCTTTACAACGTTCGGGCTTTTAAATTTCAAAGTCCTGGCATAACCGGTGTCCGTAGCTTACATATAAACGTGTATTAACAAACTCGCGACAGTTGGAATTTGTTCGCTGAACTGTTCACCGACAGACACATCACGGAGTGTAGTTTTCGAAATACAACGATAAACCGCAGGTGTCAATGACAAAATCGAAGAGAAAATACGCGATCACCGACAAATTCTTGCCAAGGTTAGCTAATTGTTTTTATTTTACAGAAATAACCTCTATAAGACGTGTATGATTTGTCGAAAATTCTCTTGCACTCGCCAGACAATAAGGTCGTGCACGAATTTATGCATGTGGCAACACTTTCTCAAAACAAGAATCACGAGTGATAATTATTTATTCCTTTGAATTAATTGTGAATTAATATAAATTAATTAGAGATAAATATTTTCTGTTTTCTTTCTTTAATTAATCATCACAGGTCGTAGTCTCAATATAATTTAATATGAGGGCTGTCTGTACTTTAAAAGACTGTTTTTTTTTTTTAAATTGTCAATAACATTTTTTATTATGTTTATTTTTAGATTATTGTGCCTATTTAACGTTCCATATTTTTTGAAGAGAATACATAACCCGGTTTAATTTATGTTAATTCTTGTTGTATTGTGAATACCTTTTCGACGTTGCTTAAATAAATTCTAGATGTAAAAGGTTGCAGTAAAGACACAAAGTATATTATTTGCCCTTTAGTTTATTTGACATGTTCTTTTTTCCACATTTATTTTGTTGTGAAACAGCGACATCTCTTGAGCAATGTCATAACTAAATCCAATCGAATCTTTTTCTATATTCAACACAATATTGTACCTATTCGATACTTTCATGTTTTTTTTTTCACATGACGATGCAATATTGTGGTACAGTCATGATGTCGAAAAGTTAAAATTAGTGCAGTCTACGATTTAGATTGGTGATGAAACTTTGATGAACTCTCCTCTTACGGCAACTTGTGAGTTTCCAGCACGGGTGAGGAGCCACCACTCTGCCTAATTCTGCCATGAAGCCCTTTACCTTCGCCCTTACTTTCCCTTACAATTCGGGTAGCAAAAAGTGCTCAACGCGGCTAAAGAAGATTTCACTTTAAAAAATTGACGGCTGCCCGCACAGTATTCAAATGTCGACGAGTAACACTTTAGTCTTCCGTGAACCACGTAATCTGTATAGTGTTCGAAACGTCAAAAATAATTAAATGAACAATAATAAATGCGACATAAAAATCTTAAAGTTAGTTTTAATTGAATTTGAATTACTCGATTACCTTTTAAATTATTCGAACCGAGTTCCTTATCGATTTTTTTGTTTGCACTTGCAAAGGAGGAGGAGGAGTTAAACCGAGAACAATGAAAAACTTTTTTATTTTTCTTTTATTGCTCTAGAAGGCATTCGAGCGTACGGCCCACCTGATGGTGAATGGTTACCGTCGCCCATGGACTTCAGCAATGCCAGAAGCAGAGCGAAGCCGCCGGGCAGAACCAAAAACATCTTTCTGCAGTCATTTTTGAGGCATCACTTAGGCAAACAGAAACTTTTTTCTATTGTGGCGATACATAACGAACAAAACAATAGATCGATATTTGACAGATGCCTGAATCTCGCTTACGAAATTTTCAAAATAAGCTACAAGTTGCGAACAACAACATTCAGACCGTCAGTCTACCGAGCAATTTCACCAGTTCGGTGGAAGATCTTCTCTTTCTCGTTAACCTCCCAAATTATCGAGTCAATTTACCGTCAAAAAATTTTTATAAATTTCAATAGTAAAAATTATGATAGGTATGCCAAAGTTCAAATTAATTCGACATTTTGAAGTGGCCAAAATCATGTTCAAAGTTTCCGTTACATACATACTAACATACGTATGAAGCTAATAAAAGAGTCTTAAAAAGATAGGACTCTCTTTTCTTTCTTTTTTTGTAACTTTCCTCCTGAGGACAACAGAAATTGTTATCATGAATTAACTAGAGATATTTTATTTACACTGAACCGATACTTGTTTAATATTCATCGAATAATCACTCGCTGCTGGCGTGCCGGCAATATAACTGTTTACAAAATGCCATTAATGTTAGAAAACCCGCTTATGTTCACGTTTTGCGATTGATTGTTTTCCTTACGCCAATATGACGTCTTAGCTTATACGATTGATCAAGCTATGCTGCCATGACGATATCGTATTTATTAGAACTAATTCACAATTTCTGGAAAATTCTGGAAACTAATTTACAGAAATTTATTTTGTTGAGATTTCGATCTCATACTTCAAGGCAAGGTGGTATCAACAACAAAATATCACAAATGTTATCTTGTTTACCGATATTTAATTGCTCTTTTTTTATTTTATTGCTTATTTGGTAGGACGAGCTCACAGCCTACCTGGTGTTAAGTGGTTACTGGAGCCCATAGACATCCACAACGTAAATGCACCACCCACCTTGAGATATAAGTTCTAAGGTCTCAAATATAGTTACAACGGCTGCCCCACCCTTCTAACCGAAACACATTACTGCTTCAGGGCAGAAATAGGCAGAGTGGTGGTACCCATCCGCGCGAACTCACATGAGGTCCTACCAGCAGTGAACAAGAATGCTCACATGAATTCCATTCACTTCTTAACCTACACGGTATCTTGTGGGATATATGTGACGTCATCTTGATGAGCTATGAATGGCCTGTGTGCTTGGTGCGAGTTTAACACTTTGAGAAGGCGGCACGACATGAAAACCCTCTTGTCGTGGCGGCCGGGAATTACATACCCGATCCTGTAGACCCAATGGTAAACAGTCGACGTCGCCCTAAACATGACATTACGGATCCTCCCGATCCATTAACAGTGCTTTTAGGCACCACAAGCAACAGTCACCGTCCTCGTCGAACCGATCGCTGGCGACGAAGGGCTCGACGAGTGAATTAATCCATAGACACAGCCCACTGAGTTTCTCGCCGGATCTTCTCAGTGGATTGCGTTTCCGATCCGGTGGTAGATTCCGCGAAGCGCTGCTCTTGCTAGGGCCAGTGTTAGCAAGCTCACCTACACGTTAGGGTGAAGCTGAAATAGCCTCTCAAGACTACCAGCATAGGCAAAAGTTAACTCAAATTTGTTTACCTACGTTTGCCGCTAAGGGCGCTGTTCCAACTGCATCCTTTGAGTTAACTTTTACGCTATCGAGAACGTTAAAAAACTTGCACTAAGCACGGCAATAGGTTGGACGCGAGACACCACGTCACTTTGTCCTCCGCGTGTCACGACTTAGTTTTGTCTCATCTTCAAACTCGGAAGAGGGTTCATATGAACATCGGATAATTCGACTCTAATAATCCCAGTTTACCAGCACACAAGCGTCGGCGAGAGCCCGGCGATTACAAATTTAATAATAAAAGACGATTAAATAATTTCTGTTGTAAGCACACAGATGACATTTCGATGTCCTTAAGTTTAATATCCAGAATGATCAAGGATTTCCTCTGTGCAGTCTTTAGTTTTGAATGTAAACAATATTTTAATTAGGATGATACAAACGCAACTTCATATTGCATCATCTAGTTAATCCAGTTATGGGCTTACGGATACATTTAACAAACGTATTCCTATGGTAATTTTATGCAGTAGGCATTGGTATTACGTAAGAAACTCGCAAGGTCATTTTGTATGATTTTTTAAATATTCATGCTGTTCATTAGTACTGCGAAGGAAACCTGCAATTCCGTTTGAAGCATAAAATAGAATTTGATGTTGCCTCCAGCAAAGGCATCTCTAGCCCATGTAAGCGAACGGTCAAAACGGAATAGGTTTTCTTTTACGATTGAAGTATTACTGGTGGCCCGGAGGCCTTTCCAGCTTCACCAGGACAGGTGACCGAGCAAGGATCAGCCAGGAGCGGTGCGATCAGCTAACAGCTACCGGAGCGCCTCCGAAGAAGACCTAACAACTCAAGAGTAGCTACTTCGCAAATGAATCGACTTTAGAATCGGAATCGCGACCCGCTGAGAAGATCCGGCGAGAAACTCAGCGGGCTAATGCATGGGTTAGGTTGTACGTCGAATTCTTTGCAGAGTTCGAAGAGTACGGTTACCGGGATCCCTAAGCCTGCTCCTAGTGTTAGAGCTGAAGGTATCTAATGCAAGAGTTATTGGATTTGATGGATGAGTAAGGACGTGTTTAGGGCGACTTGCTCCTGCGTGTAACGGAATAGATACAATTGTAACAGGTTCATTAAAAGTTAACCCACAGACACAGCCCACTAAGTTCCTCGCCGGATCTTCTTAGTGAGTTACGATTCCGAGTTTTATTATAGCTATCTCGGGTTAGTGTTAGAAAATTCTCTCAAGTTGAGCCCGTGAGCTCACCTATCCGTCCGCGCGTAGCTGGAATAACTCCTAGGCTATTAGCGAATAGATAGGGAAAATAATGATAATCGAAAGTTCCGAAGCTGGCGCCCCCTAACACCGTTATACCCACACCCTGCACCATAGACGAAGCCCCCACTGGTCTCCTGCTCCGATGACATTCAACTTAGAAAATGGCGGCGCAAACTGACGAATGAATTAAATATTGATAAAATTTTCACGAGTTTCAATCTTGCGATGTAAAAGGTCGGCTGAAACATTGAATATTCAAATGGAATAGCGAACAAGGGACTGTTTTTGACACGTGCCGAATGTTTGTGAGCTTAAATCAGTTGATTGTAAGAGAATCGTGTCCGAAATGTCATACAGATCTACAGATTCTTAATTGTTTTTACTGTAACTTTTTTACTGGTGGTAGGACCTCTTGTGAGTCCGCGCGGGTGGGTACCACCACTCTGCCTATTTCTGCCGTGAAGCAGTAATGCGTTTCGGTTTGCAGGGTGAGGCAGCCGCTGTAACTATACTTGAGATCTTAGAACTTATATCTCAAGGTGGGTGGCGCATTTACGTTGTGAATGTCTATGGGCTCCAGTAACCACTTAACACCAGGTGGGCTGTGAGCTCGTCCGTCCATTTAAGCAATAAAAAAAAACTGTAACAGACAGTTCCTTTAGCATTAAGTATTTTCATTGTATTATATTATTAATCGACGTTACGAACGTCACAGTTTTCATGGTTATCGAACGACTAAGACTTAATTGATTTAAATGTCGAAATAAAATATATTTAACTTTATCTGCGACTCGCAAAAACTGGTGAAAATTCTATTATTGTTTTTATTTATTTTTATTTATTGCTTAGATGGGTTTGCGAACCCTGGGATATCAACAACGTAAATGCTCCTATACATTAATTATAGAGAGTAGAGAGAGAGACAGAGAGAGAATATGCATTGTACATCCAAATAAAAAAAATGCAAAACATTAAGTATTAAAAAGTATAATGAGTGCCCTTTTCGCTAAGAGCGATCTATTCTAGACAATCATCAATTGATGATATTATAAAATCCCGATTAATAATAATAATAAAAACGAATAGAAATTAATTTTCGTATGTTTTTATTTCAGACTCGCCAAAAACCTGTGCACCAGGAAGGGTAGTCGCCGCGCCAATACTGGGAATCGCCTAGAACACGCGGTACTCACCCACATCCAACACGTGCCCTAGACGCCAGGTCCCTGAACTCCCCTCACCCCCATCGTCCATCCGCCTTCCACCGGTGTCAGCTTAACACGAGTGAAAGAGATAAAATTGAATGTTAGCAGTCATGGCTCGTGGAGATGAGTGCAAGACCGCCAACAAGGCCAATTACGCTTGCAAGTCTTTTGATGTGGCCGCTCCTATGAAGTAAGTTTATCCGAGAGAAAAAAAACACCCTGTATTTTAATTCAAATTAAGTTTACGGCTTAACATCTCATTTCCCGGTCACCGTCCTCGTCGAGCTCGTCGCTTGCGACGAAGGGCTCGACGAGCGAATTAACCCTCAGACACAGCCCACTGAGTTTCTCGCCGGATCTTCTCAGTGGGTCGCGTTTCCGATCCGGTGGTAGATTCTGCGAAGCACTGCTCTTGCTAGGGCTAGTGTTAGCAACACTCCGGTTTGAACCCCGTGAGCACATCTACGTGTTAGGGTGAAGCTGAAATAGCCTCTCAAGGCTATCAGCATAGGTAGAAAAAAAAACTCATTTTTTAGTTTAGATTATGTCAGCCATTCACGAAAACCGAAGAAAATACTACACCCTGTATATATTTTGTTAATCTTTTTATGAGAAAATATGTGGAGAAGTTATAAAATGTGTTAGGAGAATTATGCAGGAAAGGAAATAACACAGTACTAATGGTAGGGCTAAACGTGATTATGGATACCACCATCATCCTGACTGTTTCATATTGAATATTTTCATTTTTTTTTATTGCTTAGTTGGGTGGACGAGCTCACAGCCCACCTGGTGTTAAGTGGTTACTGGAGCCCATAGACATCTACAACGTAAATGGGGTGGCACATTTACGTTGTAGATGTCTATGTTGTAGATGTGTAATGCGTTTCGGTTTGAAGGGTGGGGAAGCCGTTGTAACTATTAAAACTGAGACCTTACAACTCTTGTCTCGAGGTGGGTGGCGGCATTTACGTTTTCTCAATAATTTGGAATCTGTAGCAGCCACATAAGTTATAATAAAATAATGGTGTATTTTAGTTTCAAGGTAGTGAGATTAAACTAATTGAATGTCAATCCTAAAAATAGTTTGTATGATAGGCTGGTAATATAAGTAATAGCTCGAACCTTGTACAATTGGTATATAAATTCGACCTTGTCGCATGGAATGATGTGAGAATATAAAATTAACAAATAATTCGATGTGTTTGTTAGACCATAAATATCTGTGCCCTCGAATGATACATAAATATATGATATTTATTATTCTCTTCCACTCAATAAACGTATTTTTATTTCTAAAGCACCTTTTTAATAAAATTACAATGCATTCGATAAACTTGCAAACCAGTCGTGTATTTGTGTTGAAAAATGGCGCGTAAAATAACAAGGTTGATTTAAAAATTTCAGCGCGATCATGATCGAAGGCTACGCGCTTTTTGAGGATAGTTTGAAAATGTTCTTTCGAATTTTCAGGAAGCCAGCTTCACCAACTTACCAGCTGGTCAAGCAGCAGGAACAGAAGAAAGACTACGGTTCCTGGGGGCCAGTTTTCAAGGACAAGAAGACTTTCACTGACATGCACTTATGCTGAACATGACATCGAGCCGGTGTTCATCATCATTGCTTTATCATTATCAATCGTGACGTCACTATATTATAATTTCTTTATTCCATGTCATTGTCAAATCAAAAATCGCCTTTTGAATGTTTCGGTAACACGCTTTGCTTTTATTTTTTTCGTCAAAATTCTTATAATAAGTTCTGTGTCCCTAGATGAATTTTATTTTGTGTTAAAAGTTTGCGTGTGCTCCAAATTGTTTTTTATAAATAAATAAAAGTGACGTTTAGATTATGTTTCCAGTGGTGTAGGTATTCTTTTGCATACTAACCTTATCGTGTATTCATATTAACATTAAAATTCATCCCCATCTGTGAGATTTTTTGTTGAACTACCCTACTTACGAATGATGATGGAAAATTGGTTTAATTCTGTCTCTGTCGGTATCATCAATTATAAATTTGGATGTTTATTGGCTCTTGTCGTTGTTTAAGAGGTGTTTAATTTATTGAAAAAAAAAAAAAAGAGTGTTGAAAATTTTTCTTATTGTTTCTCATTTATGCCCGTGACTCACTTTAGCTGAAGTCTAGTTTAGAATGAAGTCGTCGTGGCCTAAAGGATAAGACGTCCGGTGCATTCGTGTCGAGCGATGCACCGGTGTTCGAATCCCAGGCGGGTATCAATATTTCTAATAAAATACGTACTCAACAAATGTTCACAATTGACTTTCACGGTGAAGGAATGACATCGTGTAATAAAAATCAAATCCGCAAAACTATAATTTGCGTAATTACTGGTAGTAGGACCTCTTGTGAGTCCGCGCGGGTATGTACCATCAAGCTGCTTAATTCTGCCGTGAAGCAGTAATGCGTTTCGGTTTGAAGGGTGGGGTAGCCGTTGTAACTATACTTGAGACCTTAGAACTTATATCTCAAGGTAGGTGGCGCGTTTACGTTGTAGATGTCTATGGGCTCCAGAAGCCACTAAAAAAAAATAATTAATTCTGATCTAAGGGGATCGGTACTAAATAATCAATACAGCCGCTTCTATTGTGAGATATTGGTTGCAATGATCATATTGCCAATGACACGTGCAGGCATAAAAAAAGTTTATTAATAATTATTAAACATAAATCAACTTGAATATCGAGTACAATTTGCGCATTCTTTATTTATTGCGCAAACCAATCGACGAGTTCATTATGAGCCTGGTTGTCAAAGTATACACCACAATATGAACTCATCCACTGGCCTTGAATGAGGTTGAGTCTTAATCGTATACTGTAATGGCTGTGTTTTGCTGCAGAAATAGGCAGAATTACGGTACCTATCCGTGCGGGCTTAGGCACCACTATTAAAAGCCGCTCGGCTATTGACTTACGCATACTATACATGATACAAATATTTAACACTAGCGACCCGCCCTCGCTTCGCTTCGGAAACATTAAAACATACATGAAACAAAAAAAAAAAAAAAAAAGTAGCCTATGTTCATCAGGGACAATGTCGGCTTCTAATGGAAAAAGAATTTTTCAAATCGGTCCAGTAGTTTCGGAGCCTATTCGAAACAAACAAACAAACAAATCTTTCCTCTTTATATTATTATATTAGTATAGAAAACAAGAACAGCGCATTACACAAAGTAAAATGATATCTGTAATGCGGTCGAAGTTAATTAAATATGCATTATTAAAGATAGTTCAAAAACGATTGGTCCGATCTTGATGAAATTGAAATGACTGTCTCATTGGACATCAGAAGCACCAACTTTAAAATACAAACAGGAGGAATCAAAATCGATTCATTTAGAAAATGGTTCTGAGGGAACGCACATCAAAAACAGTTTTGAAGTCGAACCTTTTTGGGAGACTGTTAAAAACAATTACAGCTTTAAGACCGAAGCCCAGATATGTTGTTTCTTTTAGGATCAATTATTATTGTGAAGCTGTATTTTTGTCGTTTGTTTTTTGGGAGAACGCTGTCGGATCTTCTACAGTAAATCTTTTAGTCGCCTTTTACATTGCCTATAGACATATGTCGGGTGGCGCTATGTTGAGATTTAACTCACATACGTCTTCGTCTACCGCTGTCTTGAGACTGCGATGTGATTTTTTTAGAGAAAAACGGCGTGTACCTTGTGATGCCTAAAACCTTAATTATATCTTAGATTAACCCACAGACACAGCCCACTGAGTTTCTCGCCGAATCTTCCCAGTGGTCGATTCTGCGAAGTACTGCTCTTGTTAGGGTTAGTGTTTGCAACGTCCACAGACTAGAGACCACCAGCCCCGTGAGCTCACCTACTCGCTCAATGAATTTAGCATGACTCCTCGAGGTCACTAGAATAGGAAGGAAAAAAAAGATATATCTTCGGACATAGAAGCAACAAATCTGTTCAGGATACGAATGTTTGCCCGATTTGAGAATCTAACCCGCGATTCTCGGCGCAACAGTCAGGGGCGCTAACACCATCGAGTCAGTCAGTAAATTAATATTGGAATCTGTTATCATAAGGCACCCGTAAATTGAACTGTATTTATTTAGATAAGCATTCGCCGCCGCAGAATACACGATAGCTACTCTATACAAAGTGGTTATTTTGTATTCAGCCGAGAACGAGGAACCCTGAATATTTTTGTGTGTGAACGCAAATTTGTATGTATGAGAGCTCGCTTTGAAGACTTATATATTCTTATTTTAAATATTAACATAGTAAATTTCATTAAAAGCGGCCGTTTTTCTTATTTTATTTGACTTACACTTCGAAAATTAGAGCGCTCAGTGCAGTCGTGTTAGGGCCAAGATAGTAGATTTTCCTATGCGACCAGAAGATCTTCCCTAATATTAGTCTACTCGGGTACCAATTCGAGGCTATTTCGCCATTCCAACTCTGTACCGCCCCATTAGGTATTTTCCTACTTAAAATTCGAATTCGTATCTTGAGCCGTGGTCTCCTTAGACCATATAATATGGGCGACAACCGACCCGCGTGCTGGATCCAGCCCGCTGTAAGATATGATCCGGCACACGAGGCATTTTGAAAAAACCCAATTAAAAAATATTACATCGTGATCGGAGGCGTTCGCATCGGGGTCGGGATGATCAGTCTGAGGTACCTCGGCCTCGAACTGGATGGTCGATGGATCTCTCGCGCTCATTTCGAGAAATTGGGCCCTCGGCCGATGGCGACGGCCGGCTCTTTGTGTCGGCTTCTTCCAAAAGTCGGGGGTCCCGATGCGGTCTATGGCACTTTACCCGTTTGGTGCCACGCCCTGACCCGTGAGAACGTCGCCGCGTTGCGGAGGTCGACATAGGGGAGGATCTCTCGTTACCGCGCGTCGCGCGCCGCGCTACGATGCTGGGCAGCAATGCGCCACCATATTGCAGAAGGAGGTGGCGGAACGAGAGAGGAGAGCTCTTCCCTTTCCGCACCAATCCGTCGCCATCGAGCCGGGGGTCGGAGGAGAGATTACACTCGCTCATTCCGGCTCCTGTAGGTGGCGGCTTTCCCCCAGTGAAGGTCACGGAGCGACCTAAGGGGGTAGAGGTGGTGCGACGCGCTACCAGCACTTTAGCGCACCGCCAAGGAGTATCAATAATAGAGCAACTGGTTGGCGGTATATCGTATCCCGACTCGGCAGGCTGATTCTGGCCCAGCGGGGTATTCCGGGACACCAGCGGCACCTATTACAACGCGAGGCTTACTACAACGCAAGAACTACTACAACGCGAGGCCCACTACAACGCGAGAGCTACTACAACGCGAGGCCCAATACAACGCGAGACCTAATACAACGCGATACCTACTACAACGCGTGGCCTACTACAACGCGGAACCTACTACAATGCGAGACCTACTACAACGCGAGACCTACTATAACGCGAGACCCACTACAACGCGGGATCTACTACAACGCGAGACCTACTACAACGCGAGACCTAATAAACGCGAGACCTACTACAACGCGAGACCCACTACAACGCGGGACCTACTACAACGCGAGACCTAATACAGTATAGTAACAACGTTGTAACGGCTATGGTTTCAGTAGACTATTTTTCCTAGCACGAACGCTGTGGGTACTCTATGATAAATATTATAGCGTTTGACTGAAGTCAAGATGAATCTAAGGCATAGCTGAGTTTTTTGTTGTTTTTATAGCTTAGATGGGTGTGTAATTTCACGGCTACAGGCCGTTAAGTGGCTACAGGAACCCATAGACATCTAAAACGTAAATGCCACCTTGAGATATGAGTTGTAAAGTCATTTTTAACAGTACAACGACGGCAAAATAGTGAATCATGGATATAAGAAGAGGAAAGATTAGATTCTTTGTTTGTTACTGTTAGATCCAGATTAGTATAAAAGAAAATTCAATAAGATTAATAATAAGTTACCTAGGCCTGAGACGTGTCGTTGGCATAGGCTGTTATACCAACGACACGTTGGTCTGTTTAGTTAGCGTACTCTGCTTGATCATTGAGGTTTCATCATCATCATTCTTTGAGGTTTGCCACCTCACAGGCGACACATCAAAAGATTTATTGCTGCTCAAGCTATATAGTTTATTCCATATTATTCGTTAATTTTGCCTATATAAGCCCGAACGTTGGTCCCACTTCGATAAAGCCGCAAGACACGAGAACCCTCTCATCGTGGCCGCCGGTAACTACATTCCCGATCCTGCGGAAAGAATGGAAAGCAGTCGACGTCGCCCCAAACACATCATTTCGGATCCTCCCGATCCACTAACGGTGCTTTTAGGTACCTCAAGCACCGGTCACCGTTCTCGTCGAACCCGTCGCTTGCGACGAAGGGCTCGACGAGAAAATTAACCCTCAGACACAGCTGACTGAGTTTCTCGCCGGATCTTCTCAGTGGGTCGCGTTTCCGATCCGGTGTTCGTGTTAGCAACGTCGTCAGGTTTGAGCCCCGTGAGCTCACCTACTAGTTAAGGTTACGCTGGAATAGCCTCTCAAGGTTAACAGCTTAGGTAGGGAAAAAAAAAGAACGTTGGTTCAGTTCTATTTGAGTTACCGAGGTGATAACTTGGACAAGCGATATCCTAGCGAACTAATCGAGACGTCAACTTGTTTTGTGACTTTGTGTGCATCTTGAGTGGTTACTAACTATAGTTTGTTATCTATATATTAATACGTGAAGCAAAAACTTTGTACCACTTTTTACGAAAATTGCGCGGACGGAGGAGTATGAAATTTCTCACACTTATCGAGAATATAGAGAAGGAGTGCACAATGCTAATATTTTTTAAAAATAATGCATAAAAGATACTTTAAATCAATAAAGAAAACATTACATTACCATGTATTTGACACACCACATACATAAAAATATACTCTTTGCTTACTGTCAATTGGGAAACTTTTGTTATTGTTTAAAGTCTGTGGTCGAATTGAAAATAGATTAATATTGTTTGTCTTTAATAATAAGTATCTGTAGTACAGTTTTGGCGAATACTGTGATTATATTATCGAAATATAATAGTGTTTGACAATAGAAGCATAATAATGTTGAAACTTATAATTTCAATTAATTATAGTCGAATCTCGACTACTGCGGGGCCACTAGTTAATTTTATTGAACGAAAAGTAAACAAAAATAATGTCTGGTGGAAGGAAACGAAAAGTAGATACAGAGGGTCGCCAGTTTCAATAACGATGGACTGAAGAATTATTTTTTATCTTGCACAACGGTAGGCCTATTTGTTTGCTGTGTAATGAATCCATTTCATTAATGAAAGAATTCAACATAAAGAGGCATTACTCAACTAAGCATGCTACGCTGCACTCACTGACAGGACAATAATAATTAAGAACGGACAAAATCCAGAAGCTTACCGCAAATTTGGAAAAACAGCAACAAATGTTTCATAAATAAAGAACACAACTTGATAATAATATTGTGAAAGCTAGTTTTATAGTAGGTCAAAATTGGCAAAGGCATTAAAACCATTTGCCGAAGCAGAATTTATCAAGGAGGTTATGTTCGAAGCTTGCAGCATGTTGTGTACTGAAAAAAAAATTTGAAAAAAATAGATTGCTAACGTCTTGACAAACTAATTTTTCATTTTCAATTAATTTTCATTCATATTTAATTCAAATTAATTTTCAATTAGTTCCTGCAAACAACAGTTCGTCAAACTTTAATATAGAAATGATGGCTAATGATATAAAAACAACATTGACTGACCGTATGGCTGGTTTTGAATTATTTTCCATAGCATTAGACGAGAGCAGTGATTTGTATGACACAGCTCAAATGGCTATATTTATTCGAGGTGTTGATAAGGAGTTCACTGTTACTGAGGAATTGCTTGCTTTACAGCCGCTAAAAGGGACCACTACAGGAGAGGATATTTTTATTGAAGTTAAAAAGGTATTTGCAAGTTTTGGCTTGCCATGGTCAAAATTAATTGGAGTATGCACTAATGGGCACCTCTATGGTCGGCTTACTTTTACGACTATATTTAGAGTTATTATATAGAGTTCGTTATTAATTAAAATTCTTAGATATTTTTTTAATTATCAGTTATTAATAAAAACATATTATATTGAATAAATTATTTGTTTTTGCCTGTATGGATGGATATAACTGAAACGGAATCTAACAGTAATTATTGTAAGCTTCGTTCGTAAGTTAATTTTTATCGACAAGGTTCACCGCGCTAACTGTGCTTCAGAAAGTTCTCGAGGAAAAGGACGAGAGTCATCCTGAATGCATTTCTGTTGTAACTACAATGTTCTGGATCGATTTCTGGGGAACACGAGCAAAGAGTAAGGCTCTGCGAATAAGCTAAAATATTCAGTGCACGCATTCATTTGTTCGGACCGGATCGTGAGGCTGGTTAATTGATAAAGAATATAGAGGGTTGCGTCGATTCTCGGCCAATTACTGGGATTTTTACGTAGCTTCACAATTACATGAAGATAGAAGAAATGGGAATGTTTTTGGGGTTTTCTTTTTAAAAACAAACACATTTCGTAATTTGTTCAAAAGATCAGTAATGATAGTGGTTCAGCCGGGTCGCCTCTCCTTCCTAATGTTACACAAAAGGTGTTTGACATAAAACTCGAAATTTGAATAGTGCACTAGCTGCCATATAATAAAAATGTATAGTTTGCGTTATCTATATATCTATAATTGAATATTAATACGTAAAGCAAAAACTTTGTATCCCTTTTTACGAAAATTGCGCGGACGGAGGAGTATGAAATTTTCCACATTTATAGAGAATATAGAGAAGAAGTGCACAATGCTAATATTTTTTTTAAATAATGCATAAAAGATACATTAAATCAATAAAGAAAACATTACACACACTACATACCATGCATTTGACGCACACACGCATGCATACTATTTATTGTCAAACTTTTGTTCATGACGTCTGTTGTCAAATTGAGATTAAATATTGTTTGTCTTTGTTAATATTTTTTATAGTGTAGAGTTAGGCAATCGCCCGATGCCCGTATTTGCTGAATCCACATCGGATGACCCCGTGCGTCATAACAGAAACTGCACCATTGCAGATTTAGCAATAAGTTTACTTTAATAAATATATTGTAATTATAAATTAGTCTTGTAGTACATTCAAACGAATAAACATCGTTTTAATTAAATAAATTCTTTTTTTTATAATTAACTCGTTCGCCGTAACTTAACTGGCGCAGTCGGTAGGATCGCGACACTCGCCTTGAATAGAACTCTTCAGGCTTGAGTGAACGGTATCAACCGTTATTTTCGCCAGCTCATACAACGAATTTACGAACGGCGACTATCATCAAGCGGGAGTTCCGGAGAATTGGGAGTCCTGCTGTACTACAAGGCCCGGTTGGAGATGCAAAGGACATTGGGGTAAGTGCAAGTTGTATTCCCAGTTTCCTGTGCTATATTTCCTGCCGTTATATCCTGAATGTTATGTGTGTTTGTGTATAGACTAAAATCGCTATAAACAAAGCACTACATACACTAGAGTAGGTGAATCGGATAGGTATTTTTTTTTATATGCATATGTCAATGACACAGTTGTAATTCGCTTGGATAGCAATATTATAAATCACAGGTACGTTTTATTGTTTGCTAAAATCGCGGATCATATAACGTTGCTGATAATTCATTTTCACGCTTTTGTCGTACAGAATAAGCAGAGTACTAGCTAATAATCTTACGTAAAATATTATTACAAAGTTATTTCATTGTGAGTTTTATAGTTTTGTGTTGTATAGCTTATAAAGATGGCAATGGCAAACATCGAACTAGCAACTTTTAAGTTCATTTCTGAACTGTTACCTAAGTACGATGGTAACCCTAAAACATTGAACTATTTTATTAAAGAAGTAGAAAATGTTATATCATTATTGGATCAACCAGTTAGGGTACACCCCGCTCTTATTAGCTTAATTAAGAGTAAACTGAGCGATACTGCAATTTGTGCAATAGCTTCCGAGGGAAACGTGGATAGTTGGCAAGCTATTAAAACAGCACTAACGCGTAGATTAGGCGAACCACGCAACGAAATACAATTGATGCAAGAATTAATAAGGTTGCGTCGTAATAAGAACGAAGACGCAGAGTCATTTGGTAAACGTTTGCGAGAAATATTAGACACATTAAACGTGGTAGGTAGACACACAGATAAGTCATACTACGAAAATATGGTAATAGACCAATATGTAAGCCACTTAGACTTTCACGTATCTATTGGGGTGAGGATTTCAAAACCCTCGACTCTAGAAGCAGCTATAGTAACGGCTAGACAAGAGGAAGCCCGATTAGCTTTTAATAGATTTAATAATAGTTTTAGTTCACTAAATATACAACATAAGCAAAAGGAAATACCTAAGGCTAACCAAAGCTCTTACCCGGTAAGTAACCTTCCCCCGCGCAATAGTTGGAACCCGGAGCTAAAACCACAACGAGGGCCAACCATGCCGTCTTGGAGGAGTGGTCCGGCGTCAGGTAATGTGAGACCTAGCGAATCAGGTACTTTTAGGAATACAGGCAACTTTAGACCACAGCTAAATGTACCTCGACAGCAAATAAACCCACCACAAAGAGTATCAGACGTCACTATGAGGTCAGTAAACAAACCCGAAAAACCGCGCTTTGCACCGGAAGAAATGTTCTACACACAGCATAGCCAGGAGCAGTATTACCCTGACAATTACGACCCATATTACAGTGGTGAGTACTATAACCATAACATGCAATACAGCGACCAAAACTACGAGTATACGCCAGATATGTCGGGAGAAGAATCAAATCAACAGGATTTTCTTCAGGACGAGGACCAATCGAACCTCAGCTGATAAAGACTGTTAACCTCAACCACCACGGCAAAGACCACCTCCCTTACATCGAATTACCGGAGTTTCAAGGTAAATTTCTATTAGATACTGGTGCCTCACGTTGTATGATATCACCGGATGTAATAGCCGGTACTAGCCTCGAACACTGCATCGAACGTGAGCCATTTACAGTAAAAACCGCACATGCTACTACTCGTCACGAGCACGTTGCAATTTTACCTTTACCGTGCCTGTTCAACACCGATATACACCATAAATTTTTATTGTTTGATTTTGACCCAAAATATAAAGGCCTTATTGGGATGGACTTGTTTAAAAAATTAGGCTGTAATATAGATTTCAAAAACAAAGTGTTGCGAACATTTAATACTGAAATACCAATCTATTTCGACTATCCGGTAAAGCAAGTTAAAATAGAACCGAACTGCGAGAGGTTTATAACGGTTAAAACAAATTACACCGACGGTTATTATATTTGTGACGATTTCACTTGGTCTAAAGGATTAAAGTCACCAGCCGCGATAGTGACAGTAAAAAACGGGACTTTCAGGACATCTATAATCAATTATAATGATACACAACAAATAGTGAGTAACAATCGTATGTTAGCCCTAAGCCCACTACCGTCACAGTTGATAGAAAACAGTCAGAAGTACGAAATTAACAAAATTGAGACGGAAACTGACATAGATAAAGAACTTTGTGAAAATTTAAAGAAAATTCGTACCAGCCACATGAACGAGGAAGAAAAACGGGAAATTACTAAAATCTGCTATCAGTACCGTGACATATTCTACTCGGAAAACATTCCTTTATCGTTTACCCATACAGTAAAACACGAATTAAGACTAACCGACGACACCCCCATCTTTGTACGAAGTTATAGACAGGCTCCCCAACAACGAACAGAGATACAAAAACAGGTAGATAGTCTATTAAAACAAGGAATCATCAGGGAAAGTATCTCCCCTTGGTCGTGCCCGGTACACATTGTTCCAAAAAAACCGGATGCATCAGGAAAAGTTAAATGGAGACTTGTTATTGACTATAGAAGACTTAATGACAGAATTATAGAAGACAAGTACCCCTTACCAAACATTAACGACATCCTTGACAGATTAGGGCGCGCACAATATTTCACGACCATAGATTTAGCAAGCGGCTACCATCAATTAGAAATGCACCCTAAAGACGTAGAGAAAACAGCGTTTACTACCGAAAGAGGCCACTATGAGTTCCTAAGAATGCCTTTCGGACTAAAAAATGCCCCGAGCACATTCCAGCGTCTTATGGACCATATACTCCGAGGTATAGACAACGTATTTACGTACTTAGATGACGTCATAATAGCCGCGACGTCCCTACAAAACCACAATGAAAAACTGAAATTAGTATTTCAGCGATTCAAAATGCATAATCTGAAAGTTCAGTTAGACAAATCAGAATTTCTACAGAAGCACGTTAACTTTCTAGGACATGAATTGACTGACCAAGGACTAAATCCTAACAAGGACAAAATTAAAGCAGTATTAAATTTCCCTATACCACAAACGCAAAAAGACATAAAAGCTTTCTTAGGACTAGTCGGGTACTATAGGAAGTTTATAAAGGACTTTGCGAAGTTGACGAAACCTTTAACAGCATGTCTAAAAAAGAACGCAAAGGTTGAACATACAAACGAATTTTTAGACGCAGTTGATAAATGCAAACAAATTCTAACAAACGCCCCAATCCTGCAATACCCTGACTTCGACAAACCGTTTATTTTAACGACAGACGCATCTGACTTTGCTTTAGGAGCAGTACTTTCCCAAGGCAATGTGGGCTCAGATAAACCAGTAGCCTATGCCTCAAGGACATTATCAGATACTGAGATCCGTTACTCTACCATAGAGAAAGAACTGTTAGGGATAGTATGGGCAATTAAGTATTTTAGACCTTACTTATATGGCCGTAAATTTAGAATTTATACGGACCATAGACCCCTTACATGGTTAATGAGTCTAAAGGACCCTAACTCTAAATTAACACGATGGAAACTAAAGTTAGCAGAGTATGATTACAAAGTTGTTTATAAAAAGGGCAAACAAAACACTAACGCAGATGCACTATCCCGAGCAAAAATTTTTCATAATAGTATAGATTCTCTAGCTGTTAATGTTGATGACAATAGTGACGACAACATAATAAATAGAATATTCGAAAACGCCCGTATACAGGCAGAGATAGAAACTAATGACCCGAATAACCAAGACAATGAACGTAACAATACTGACAATAACGACCAACCTTATAACAACAATGACGTAGAAATGACCAGTATCTATCCCTCTCAAATTGACGAAGAGACAGACACAAGAAGTGCAACAACAGTCGACCCCGATCAATTAGTTTCTACAAATCATACCCAACCTGATAATGAAAATAACGGTATCCCTATAATATCCGACGCTATTGATAGACAGTTGAAACAATTTTACGTTAGGTCCACACCAGGTTCTACATACAGAGTAGAGGATAGATCAACAAACTCTAGGACAGTTATTAAGGATGTTTTCATCCCAGTAAATAACACTGAATCAGAAATTATCAAATTTTTAAAGGAACACACAATAGCTGACCGTGTTTTTCATTGTTATTTTTACGACGAAAATCTATACTTAGCCTTTTCAAGAGTGTATACTACGATATTTAATGACAGAGGACCTAAATTAATAAGATGTACTTCGCGGGTCACACTTGTTGAAAATAAAACTGAACAACAAGAACTCATTAAGAGATATCACGAAGGTAAATCATCGCATCGCGGTATCCAAGAGACCTTTAAGCATCTGCATAGGAATTATCACTGGCCTAATATGTTATTGACAGTTCAAAGGTTCATTAATCAATGCGACCTTTGCCTAAAGGCCAAATATGAAAGAAATCCCTTAAAACCTTCATTGATTATAACAGAGACACCTACGAAGCCATTTCAACACTTGTTCATGGATCTCTATAGTACTGGAGGTGCAACGTTTTTAACAATTATCGACAATTTCTCTAAATTTGCCCAGGCGGTACCTCTGAATGCTTCTAGTAGTGTTCACATCGCAGAAGCTCTATTACAAGTATTTTCTGTACTAGGACTACCTCTTAGAATCACCACAGACTCAGATACAAAGTTCGATAATGACGTCATAAAAGAGATATGTGCTTCGCATGATATCCACATTCACTTCACGACGCCTTACAACCCAAACTCTAACTCACCCATTGAACGATTTCATTCAACCATCGCAGAAATAATAAGAATTCAGAGAATGACAAATAAAGACGAACCCATACAATTGATCATGAAATACGCTATAATCGCCTATAACAACGCTATTCATTCTACTACAGGCTATACACCACGTGAGCTTTTATTCGGTCATACGGCATCCCGAAATCCATTAGAGCTATATTATCCTAAAGAATTTTATCAAGATTATGTCCTCAATCACCGCAAGAATGCAGAAGCAGTACAGGAATGTATAGCAGCCCACGTGTCTAAGAACAAAGAGCAGGTAATAGAAAAGAGAAACCAGGCAGCGGAAACAATCACGTTTAAGGTAGGTGAAACCGTTTACAAACAGGTCGCCAAAACCACCAGGAGTGACAAGACAAAACCAGTATTTAAAGGTCCGTATAAAATCATTCATTTACACCCTAATAATGTCGCAGAAGTTATAGGGCACCACCCAAATTCTAAATCGATTCGAGTTCATTTCAAACTCTTACGTAGACCACATCTTGTTCCAGGACCCTCATCGCAGGAGCCTTCGTGCTCTACACAGCCGCCGACTTGACCCTTAATCCTATAGACAATACTAATGGCATCCTTTTGTTAAAACAAGGACAAATTTTGAAGCAGATAGACACTTTTAGTCTGGCCTGCGTATATAACGTATCGTATTTACATGAAACAACCTTAAAGCTTATGTCTTTATATGCCAGTACTAAAGCTGCTGAAGGTAACGAAGAGTTGCATAGAGCATATAAGGATCAAATAGAAAATAGTTTACATTTAATAGGGAAGAAGTTAGCATTTATTGCACCGCACCATAGATTTAGACGTGGCTTAATTAACGGTTTAGGTTCAGTAGTTAAAACTATTACAGGTAATCTGGATTATGAAGACGCTATTAAGTTTGAAAATGAATTATCTAATCTACGTAATTCAGTCCATAATATTAACATATCTCAAAAACAAACTTTATTCATAGCAAAGCACGCAGTTGAAGAATTCAGTAAACAGATCAAGCTATTAGACGAAAATCAGAAAAAGATAGGTTCAATGTTAAAAAACGCCACTTTAAGTAATAACGTAGTAATAAGCAGATTGCACTTTTTAGATTTATATATCCAAATATATTTTAGAGAGAGAGAGAGAGAGAGTATTCTTTATTGTACACCAAAAAAACAAATAATACAAGTGCGATACATTAAAAACAAAAAGTACAATTGGCGGTCTTATCGCTAAAAGCGATCTCTTCCAGACAACCATCAGGTGGACAAGAATCATTTGGAAACGAACTACGCGCGGTGTACCATTCCAGTGAAATACATATACATATATGTACACATACATATACACATACATATCTCTGCAAATAAACATAAAATTAATACAAAGTATTATAATATAATAATAATTATTAGAAATAAAAAATAAGTAAATTAAGTTTAAATTTTGCTTCTTTACACATAAATAAGAATAAGCAATTTACATATAAAAGATACTTAAAATACCTTTGAAACATATACAATTTAAGTAGATACCAATTTCAGAAATCTACCTTATCACATATTAAATCGGTTGACTAGTATTTAAAAAATGTTCCTTAATGAGGCGTTTGAACGAATTTAATGTTTCAGCATGTCGTATACGTACCGGGAGAGCATTCCACAAACGAATAGCTTGAACAGTAAAGGAATGATCGTAGAACCTTGTCGAATGCACTGGCATCATTAATTGCATGTTGTCCGTTGATCTCAGGGATATGGTATGTGTATCACGGATAAATTCAAAGCGTCTTTTGAGATAAGAAGGAGAAGAAGGATTAAAAAGAACAGTATAGAGCAAAGAAAGAATATGAGCATTCCGACGAAGGCGAATTGGCAGCCACTTGAGCTTAGCGCGAAATTCTGAGACGTGATCATATTTTCGTAAGCCAAATATAAATCTTAAACAGAAATTTTGAAGACGCTCTAGTTTATTTAATTGTGCTTCAGTGAGATCGAGATAGCTAACATCAGCATAATCAAGGATGGGGAGAAGAAGAGATTGTGCAAGCGCAGTCTTGGTGGCAGTAGGGAGAAAATTTCGCAGACGTCTTAAGGATCCTGCAGCCGCATAAATCTTTCGACAAGTTTCTTTAATTTGTGCATCCCATGACATATGCCTATCTACAAAGATACCCAAGTTTCTCACCTTATCACTAACTGGTATTTGAACTCCATCAATTGAAATTGGGGGAATTCGCGTCCAATCAACTGTCGCAAGCCTTCTAGGTGCACCGACAATAATGACCTGAGTTTTTGTCGGATTTATTTGCAGCCCATAAGATTTACTCCAATTTGTTATACTAAGTAAGTCATTATTTACTTTGGTGCAAGCAAGAGGCAATTCTTCCACCGGGGCTTGCGTATAAAGCTGGAGATCGTCTGCATACAAGTGGTAGGAGGAAATGAGATGGTTGGAGACAGAATTAATATATATCGCGAAGAGCAATGGAGATAAAACGCCACCCTGCGGAACACCCACGCATGTGTCACACCACGAAGAAAAATTATCTTCGATGCGAACACGCTGCCGGCGACCAGACAGGTAACTACGAAACCAATCAACTACGGATGGAGATGTGTTAAGAGAGCCAAGTGTAGCAAGGAGAATGTCAATATCAACGGTGTTGAAAGCATTACTAAAGTCAAGCAATGCAAGCACCGTCAACATTCCCCTCTCCATGCCGAGCCTAATATCATCCGTGATATTTACCAATGCAGTCGTAGTACTGTGACCAGGACGGAAACCAGATTGGAAGGGATTTAAGAGATTATTTTCATAAAGGAATTCACTCAGCTGTGCATGAATAAGCCGTTCTAAAACCTTGGATAGGAAAGATAAGATGGATATAGGACGATACTCGGAAAATGATTTGGGATTAGGCTTTTTAGGCAGAGGTGTAATTTGCGCGTCCTTCCAGGCAAAGGGAAAGGTACCATTACTCAAAGAGTAATTCATGATATGCGTAATTACAGGAAGGATTTCATCAAGGATTGGTAGGATCATATTTCGGCTCAAATTGTCAGCACCGACTGCATTAGAAGTAATAGATAAGATGCTCTTCTTAACACCACAAGCCGTTAAGTGATTGAAAATAAACGGTGAAAAATCCGGGGTCGGGAGATTTGAAAGAGAGTTCATTGTATTCGATTTAACTGTCACATCAAAATTGGACGAAGTTGAAAAATGTAAATTTAATGCATTTAAATTCACGTCAGAAGGGGGTATCACATGACGTGTCTTTCCAATCCCCAAAGTTCTAAGAAATTTCCAGACCTTCACCGGATCTCCATTTTCTACAGAAGTATGAATATGTTGGCGTTGAGCATCCCTACACATCCTGTTGCAGCGATTTCGAATCCGCATGTAATTATTACGATTCTCAACTGTAGGTATTCTCTTGAACCTTGCCTTGGATGCTGCTTTTTTAGATAATAATATTTTGAGTTCCTCCGTAAGCCAAGGCGAGGGTAAATGCTTAAGCCTTACCGGACGGATCGGTGCATGTTTATCGTATAGTTCTGTTAAAAGTGTTGTAAGGAGCTTAACCTTTTCGTCACAGTCGTCACATGCAAATAAGGGGTCCCAGTCAATACCACTAGCATCTTCACGAAGGTTATCCAGGTCTATACCACCAAAATTGCGTTGCAAGAGGATTCTAGATTTGGCCTTGGGGGGGCGAATCTTATAAGAAAGGAAAAGTAAATCGTGGTAAGAAAACGCATCGGCTGAGCACTGTCCGTGTTTAGCGACGTGATCCCGAGAGCTAATCAAAATTAGGTCAAGAAGTGACGGGGTACAGTTGGGGAAAGTGTGTGTAGCATTTAAGGGGAGAATAGATAAATTACAAGATTCGGTAACAGATAGAAAAGAAGAAGAACGACTATTACTTTTAAGAAGACATGTGTTAAAATCACCCATTATTATGCAATGGTTGTAAGAAGGAACTAAAGTTTCGAGGATGCCTTCAAAGGATGAGAAAAAATCTAAATGTGACGAGGGTGAGTAGTAGACACCCAAGAGAACTTTACGGTGGTTTAGCTCCACTTCCAGAAAAAGATGCTCACCGGCATTAGGTGGAGGAGGCTGTGCAGACAGACTAATTATTGTATACTCAATGTGTGTGCGGAGATATATGGCTACACCACCGCCACCACCACTTATGCGATCGTTGCGAATAAGACGGAAGCCAGGTAAAGCATACGAACATGAAGGGAGACAAGGCTTAAGCCATGATTCGGAAATAAGAATGGCGTGGATGTTCTCACAGCTAAAACTTGCCAGCATATCAGGAAAATGTGCTGGTACGCTCTGGGCATTAATGTGAACAACATTAAAGTTCCGGGAACCATCAGAAAACTGCGACATTAGTGTCTCAGCCAAAGAAGGAACACTGGTAAAACTTGCATCATTACTACTTGCTGAGAAAAATATTTCAGCTCTATCGCTTTCCGTGTCTGACATCAAAAATTAAATTATAATAAATATAAAATGTGATCAGGTAATATTCTAAACAAAATTATTAATATGCGTCGTTGCGTAAAGAAGCAAAACAATAAATATTAATAAACCAATGTACTTACAGGTTATGTAGTTACAATTCAACTACAAACATTCAGTCCACCCGCTGGTTGAGTGTTACAACAATAAATAAAAATAAAACTGAAAATAAAAATATTTACATTATTCGTGAAGTTAAAGAAAAGAAAAGAAAAACAATAATTCAAATAAAAACAAAACAAAACTACTAAAGACAAATTATACATAGTTCAGGCCGTAATAAAAAAAAAAAAAAATGGGAAAAAGATTAAGAAGAAAGATTTCGTCAACACAAGATTATTGTTGGAGTCAACATTATACGTAAAAAAAAAAAAAAATTATATATCGAAATACTTACTCTATGACACAACACGCGAAGTTATCTATATTAGAATATAATCTGTGCTTGTCAAAGTATTATCCGTGGTAAAAGTGTTTGTTGTTGTGATGTCATTGAGCGTTAAATTTATTACATTTACATAAACAAGTAATATGTTAAATTATGCAGAGTACAAAAAAAATGTATGAACAGAGTATGAACACAACAACTAAGCAGATTGGAACTATTCGCTTAATCCGCCTTATTCAGCAGAAATACTCATGTACAAACCTTAAACTACCCGAAAAACAAATATGAATTCGACCTGAATATGAATTCGACCTGAAGATGAAAGTAATAGTAGCAGAAATAAAATGAAAAATGCAGAATAAAATTGAATCTTCATTTACGGGCGGCGGCACGCTTAAGCTTTGGTGCAACAGACGCCGTGTTTGGTTTTGCGGCAGTTTGTACAGGAACAGTCTCCACGGTGTGCCTATCAATTTCAATCAGTTGTCTACGGCAGTACACCCGATGTCTTTTGCCATCTGAGCCGAGAACATAAACTGTGCCTTCTTTAGTCCACGAGTTCGTTACTCCAAACTTGTCCCGTGCTGCCATGAAAACATCGTGCCGTTGTTTCGTAAGAAATTCGGAAACCGTTATCCCAGTCCTTTTTAATTGAGACTTACTAAACCAGATCTTATTGCGGAAACTAAAATCATGGAACTTCACCAAGATCGGTCGTGCCCTTTCCCTGGCAGAAGGCTGTCTCATTCTGTTACACCATTTAATATCGTGAACTGAAACAGTATTTAATGAAAAATGTTTTTTCAATATGTCGGCCACAATTTCGAATGTATTTTCTTGTTTCTGTTCAACCACCCCGTGGAAAAGCAACATCTTCCTGCGGCCATGCATCTCCATGTGATCAAGTTTGTGAGACAGAACCTCAATCTGTTTTTGTAGACCCGACACAGCCTCAGTGATAAATGCTCGAAACACTGCAAACTCAGCAGCCAGGTCCGGAGAAGATGTTGAGGGAGATGATACTGACTGTGGATGAAGCTTTGCCTCAAAATCAGCCATCTTCTTGTAAAAGTGCTCCGACAAGTCTGACAAACTACTTTGCAGTACATTCATCTTGAAATCAGTAAATATTTAAAACAGGAGAATAACACTTCCCAGCAGGCAGACACTAGTACTTATCACAATAAATGGTCAATTTCTCAAAAAAGACTTTTGTTAATATTTTAAATCAATTTTAACAAATGTGAACGAAAAACTCGTGTGTTTTCTGTGACTACCCGCGCTACTATATAATATTTTAGTTTGCAATTACTCTTAGATAAATTAGTTATATTAGAAGACGCCATGACCTTTGCACAACTAGAAGTAATGCATCCTAGCATTATAGCTCCACACAGTCTTATAAGTGAAATAACAGCTATTCAAAAACTTTACCAATTTAGACCCGTTGATAGAATAAGTATTAAAAATATTCATAGTATAGAGAGCTCTATTAGCGTAAAAGCGTATAGCACAAACGACGCACTAACATTCATACTAGATATCCCTTCCATAGATGAAAACCTTTATGACCTTATCCATCTATACTCCATACCAGATAAACAAAACCTCACCATTATTCCTAAATCCAAATACCTAGCACTGGGAACCAACGAGTACTCATACCTGGAGGAAGATTGCAAGAAGATCACACAAGACGTCCAACTTTGCACATCGCTGAACACCCAACCTGTGGAGAACTCTGAAGACTGCATAGTAACTCTCATAAAACACGAGAGCACAAACTGCACCCGTGCCAGGATGAATCTGAAACAAGGCAAGGTCCAGAGACTAGAAGACAACAAATGGCTTATCATCTTGAAAGACGAACAAATCCTGAAATCTCGCTGCGGAAGGAAATCTGACTATAAAAAGATGTCAGGAATATACATCGCCAGCATTACAAGCGATTGTCAAGTGGAAATATTCAACCGAACACTGAAGACAAACACGGACACTATTACAGCTGATGAAATCGTACCCATTCCCAGCGAAACCACTATTTTAGAAGGGAATATTCGCTATAACCTACAACTGAAAGATATATCTCTGGATAGCATCCACGAACTGATGGACCGGGTCGAAAACATTCAACAACCTATCATCGACTGGCAGACTATGATGACTACCCCAAGTTGGTCAACACTGGGACTCTACCTCATTCTGATAGCAATAATCATCTGGAAGCTGTGGCAGTGGAGACAGCGACGACTACAATCAAAGAACGAGAGCCCCGAGAACACTAGCACCGAGGACGCTGCTGGAAGCTGCGGGACGCGCTTCTATCTTAAGGAGGGAGGAGTTAGGCAATCGCCCGATGCCCGTATTTGCTGAATCCACATCGGATGACCCCGTGCGTCATAACAGAAACTGCACCATTGCAGATTTAGCAATAAGTTTACTTTAATAAATATATTGTAATTATAAATTAGTCTTGTAGTACATTCAAACGAATAAACATCGTTTTAATTAAATAAATTCTTTTTTTTATAATTAACTCGTTCGCCGTAACTTAACTGTAGTCTTGGCAAAATTTGTGATTATAGAAGTATAAAATACAATCATAATAGTGTACAAACTTACAATTCCAATTAATTATAGTCGAATTTCGACTACTGCGGGACCTCTAGTCTATATAAATATAAAAATGAATTGCTGTTCGTTAGTCTCGCTAAAACTCGAGAACGGCTGGGCCGATTTGGCTAATTTTGGTCTTGAATTATTTGTGGAAGTCCAGATAAGGTAGATAAATATGAAAATGCTCGGAATGAAATAAAAATAACAATTTTGTTTTTCCCTTGATGTGTCCCCCGTCGGACGGATTCCTTTTGTTTGTTTCAAGTTTATTTTATACAGAAGCTTAGGTTTTTTATTTATCGATTAAGGCACTACGAAGTCTGCCGGGTCAGCTAGTATATATACATATTTATTTATTTATTTTATTGCTTAGATAGGTGGACGAGCTCACGGCCCACCTGGTGTTAAGTGGTTACCGGAGTCCATAGACATGTACAACGTAATTGCCCCCACCCACCTTGAGATCTCAGTATAGTTACAGCAGCTGCCCCACCTCTCAAACCGAAACGCATTACTGCTTCACGACAGAAATAGGCGGGGGTAGAGAATTAGCAGTGCTTCGAGGCGTGGCTTATTGTTTTTATAATAAACTAAATGTACCCGTCCGCTTCGCTGGGCATTTAAAATTAACATTATTATTTCTCACCCCCACAAAGATTCTCATCATTAACGCCCCCGCAACTGGTGTAAGGAGTCCAACACTCATATAAATATTAGCCTATCCATTAAGTACATGTATTTTCTACATGGATACCAAGTTTCAAGTCAATCGGATGTACGGTTCAGTAGTTATAACGGAACATCCGTAAAAACCACTGTATTAGTATAGATTAGCTTAGTTTTTGTTTACAGCGATCGTGTCTCCTGTCCTGACAGATTGCACAGCTGAGACTTCCATCTCATGACTCAAGGTTGACGTCGACCATTGAAGTAGGTAGGTAGGTAGGTAGGTATGACGTCGACCATATGGTAGGCAGCGGCTTGGCTCTGCCCCTGGCGTTGCTGAAGTCCATGGGCGACGGTAACCACTCACCATCAGGTGGGCCGTATGCTCGTCTGTCTACAAGGGCAATAAAAAAAAAGTTGTTATGTTTAGTGGTTCCGGTAGCCGCTGATCATCTAATAGTTCATAAGGTCGTCTGTCCATTAAATAAAATAGGTGATGTCATCATTTAGGTGATTTCGTATGGACAATTATATCATGGAGAGTCTTCAGGACCGCATTGCTGTGCATCAATCTTGGGGACTGTACCTATCGACCCTGATGCGGAGACTGCAAGCTTTGCGCGCGCATACCACGCTGATGCTGTAGATCTCCACGTTTTTAACATAATAAGAATGTCTCTGATGTTCTTTTTCGAAAAATACGCTTTTTTATTGGTATCATTGTTAGAATGAGCATTATATTGAAATAGTAATTTGTTTTAGTTTCATAATTAAAACACAGTAATAAATTACAGGTTTTATTGGTGGTAGGACCTCTTGTGAGTCCGCACGGGTAGGTATCACCACCCCGCCTATTTCTGTCGTGAAGCAGTAATGCGTTTCGGTTTGAAGGGTGCCGTTATAACTATACTGAGACCTTAGAACTTATATCTCAAGGTGGGTGGCGCATTTACATTGTAGATCTCTATGGGCTCCAGTAACCACTTAACACCAGGTGAACTGTGAGCTCGTCCACCCATCTAAGCAATAAAAAAATCAAATATCTAAACGGTTTCCATAATCGAAAACGCGCTGTTTTTAATACGCTTTTATTATATATGTATGTTTGTAACGGAATCTTTGAACATGATTTTGACCCCTTCAAAACGTCGGATTAACTCGAAATTTGGTATACTTATTAAGGACCCATGACAATTCAATATTTAAAAAAATGAAAAAAAAATTGAAATTCAAATGAACGTGAAGCAAAAACTGTGTACCCCTTTTTACACAAATTGCGCTAACGGAGGAGTATGAAATTTTCCATTCTTATAGAGAATATAGAGTAGAAGTGCAGAATGCTAATATTAAAAAAAAAAAAAGGATTAAAGTACATTAAATCAATAAAGAATACATTACACACACTACTATGTATTTGACACACAGACACGCATATTATATACTCTTTGTTTATTGTCAAACTTTTGTTATTGCTTAAAGTCTGTAGTCAGATTGAGAATAGGTCAATATTGTTTATTTTTAATATTACGAGTATTTGTCTATAGTGTAGTCTTGGCGAAATCTATAACAATAAAACCATAATAATGTTGAAACTTATAATTTCAATTAATTATTGTCGAATTTCGACTACTGTGGGACCACTAGTTTTAATAATATCCTGAAAAGCACCTCACGATTTTTACAATAAAATATTTTTTTCTTATACTATTCTTAATTCAAATTTGTTTAAATTTATTTTCTATTTTTGAGTTGGATTTTCTATAAAAGCGTATTTAGTTAGTTTTTTTAAACTATTATTTATTTATTTTTCTTTAAAATACACGTAAACAAATCGCATGTTTACATTATTACGGTCCTGAATTTCCTTGTCAACTTCATTAATGCATTCGTGAACTTATCAATGATCATTACGAATTCATATTATTTACGAGACTAATTTAAAGTTAAATCGCGAATGGCTGGCTTTATCGATAAGCGAAACACGCGAATGCTACGGTAGGCGGGAAGCCGGCAGACGCCGTATGGCCGACCGCGGCAAACATCGCGTTGCGCCCGTCCCGGCGCCGGCCCGTAAGCAGTACGCGTACGTGCCGTGCCCGAGGTCCGAGGAGGTCGGCACGGAGTTCGCGCTCCAACTCCTCAAGAACTACCACGATGAACCAGAGACGCCAAGGAAAATCGTACACGGTAAGTTTCGTATTTTTTTTTGCCCTTATAGGCAGACGAGCATACCACCTGTGGGTGAGTGATTACCGTCGCCCATGGACTCCAGCGATGCCAGGGCCAAGCCGCTGCCTACTTACATAGTAGTATAAGAATTATAGCGCGAAAAACTTTTGAATGAAAGTTTGTTTTTTCCTTCCTATTCGCCGGTAGCCTAAAGGGATGCTCAGACTGGTAGGCGGGCTCACGGGCTCAATCTGAGAAAAATTGCACTAGCCCTAGCAAAAGCAGCTTGCGAAGATCCGACGAGAAACTCAGTAGGTTAAAGAGAACTATGATAACCTCCAGCTAAATTCGCGGTTCTTATTTTTCACAATCCTAGTGGTTCTAAATAAGATTAGTGGTCAATAACTGAGATTGTATTTTTTTAAAGTTGTTCATAAATCGCGTCATTGAAAATAATTAGAAATTTAACTAATCGATTCAGAGAATTGAATCTCTTAACTTTAAGCTTCACAGATCACTAGTATAATCCAATTCAAGTTGTTCAACTTTAAATAACTCTCGATAACCTAATGAAAATTAATATCCAAACGATATATTTGCTCATTGAAGTATCCCAGTAAGATTTTTCTTAATTCATTTTCATGTTTTGAATTTGAACGAGGTCGCAATGAAAACATATTAAAATGAAAAATAAACGTCGTGATAAGAGAAACTGTCGCAAGGGTATTACGCTGCGTCAGAATTTATGCGCGGGTCTTGATCTTAACCGCTTTTAACGTGCATCGGATATCTAAAAGATAAAGTTTGTCGCATAAAAATACCATTTTTTTTTTTTTTTTATTGCCCTTGTAGGCAGACGAGCATACGGCCCACCTGATGGTGAGTGGTTACCGTCGCCCATGGACTTCAGCAATGCCAGAGGCAGAGCCAAGCCGCTGCCTACGGCTACTACCGCTGCCTACCATTAACATCGGTATCCTTGAAATATGGAGGAAAAATGGTTTTTCCATGAAATAACCGTCGCTTACGTAACATAAATTAAATAAGTCAACAACAAAAAAATCGCCAAAACGATTCGTACCGCCCATTTGAGAGTGAGTTGTCTTGGACAAGCGCAGAGTCAAGCTATTGCCTACCTAAAGAAATATCTCAAGCCGTGTCTGAAGAAGAACATCAGGAACACCGAGGAGAGAATTCATTCCAGAGCCCCGGTGGTGGATCGTACGATAGTAAAAGAAAATGACGCGATCAACTCAAATAGTTCCTTAGAGCACTTTCCAACCAAAATCCACTCTGGATTCAAAGAGTCTAATACGACTGAACGCTCCCGATTATCGACAGTACGGCTCTATATGGGGTCCAATGGAACAAGCAATTCAGAGACCTGTACAGATCAGAGTAAAGATTCACGGGGTGTAGGAGCTATGGCTTGTAAAGCGGTAAAGTAGTGATTTGCGCTTAATTACCCCCATTATTTATTTTTTATTGTTTAGACACGTGAAAGAGCTCACGGTCTGGTTTTAAGTGGTTATGAACAACGCAAATTGCGCCACCAGCATTGAGACATGAGTTGTAAGTCTCCGTTTCTATAGTGAATTTAATCTTTGAAACTGAAACGCATCACTGCTTCGCCGTAAAATGGGCAGAGCACTGAATTCGTTCACAATCTACCACCAGTGCTGGCGTACAATGAACACTCAGGCATATCGTATTGAGCTTGGCTTGTCTTACCTTAATTCCCGGGACATCGAGATCCGTGGGAATCATCGTTGACGACACGTTTTTAAACAGTTTGAGATATAGTGGTACTTACTCTTTTTTTTTTATTGCTTAGATGGGTGGACGAGCTCACAGCCCACCTGGTGCTAGGTGGTTACTGGAGCCCATGGACATCTACAACGTAAATGCGCCACCCACTTTGAGATATAAGTTCTAAGGTCTCAAGTATAGTTACAACGGCTGCCCCACTCTTTAAACCGAAACGCATTACTGCTTCACGGCAGAAACAAGCAGGGCGGCGCTACCTACCCGCGCGGACTGACAAGAGGTCCTACCACCAGTATACTATACAGGTAGGTATTTTAATCCTTCTAAATTTCATAAATCTATGTCCTATGGGTGCTACTAAACAGTTATCATAATCCCTCTAAATTTCATAAATCTATTTCCTATGGATTTAGGCTGTGCGTTGTCTGTTGGTCTTCGCGGAGATGAGACTTTTACTCTTTTAGTTACTGGTGGTAGGACCTCTTGTGAGTCCGGGTAGGTACCAATCAGTCTGCCCATTTCTGCAGGGTGGGGCAGCCTTTGTAACTATACTGAGACCTTAGAACTGTCATCTCAAGATGGGTGGCGGCATTTACGTTGTAGATGTCTATGGGTTCCGGTAACCATTTAGCACCAGGTGGGTCATGAGCTCGTCCACCGATGTAATCAATAAAAAAAAATAAAAAAAAACACTTGATGACCAGACACCTCGTTCACCAAAATACTGCGCTGCCTATAAATATATCGAACAGCATACGGAACAGTGTAACCGCCTATAGTATAATCTTAGTGGGGCGTGCATCGTGCCAATAATCGTGGTCTATTTATTGTGATTGCATTATTACATTTGACATTATTGGCGAACATCGCAAATAAGAGTTCCTTAAAAATTAGCTGACCCGGCAAACGTTGTTTTGCCATATAAATTGTTTCTAGGAAAGATAAATAACCTAGATACCGACTGCAGCGCCCTCTGTCGGGCTGATTTATGAATCTAAACCATCCAGGGTATCATCCAAACGCATACAAAAAAAAACATTAAAATCGGTCTAGCCGCTTAGGAGGAGCTCAGTGACAAACACACGCACAGAAGAAGTATATACTTATATATAAAGATATTTAAGCGGTATGTTTGTTATTATTTAGGTTAACCGATATGATTTTATTGAATTAAAAACTAGATAGTTTTTATTGAAACTTGATTACATTGATTATATTGACTTTGACTTGACTTGATTAACTATATTGTTGCATTGCGATTTTTTTGTGATCGTTTTTGGGTCAAGATTTGTATTGCAGTATTATCACCCCTTAACGTCGAGCGGTGGTCATTTAAGTGTAGAGTCAACTAAGTAACTCTGTCGCTGTGTTTCACTAAAGCGTCTTACCTCCATGTCGAAACAAAAGTCTGAAAGGGTAGAAGTCGGGTAGGAATCCGCCACCTCTCTGCGATTGCTCATCCTTCTCCACTTGCAGGTCAATGATATGGTCAGTGACCTTAAATATTACCACGGAGTCCTAGCTTAGGTTCGTAATTGAATGTAGGATGTTTATCTTTTCTCTGTAGCTGTAGAAGTTTTCTGAAACCATCACCACCACATCTGAGATATCACTGTACTGCTTGTGTTTACGTAAGCCGGTTCGTTTGTGAATCTCTCCAAAACTACTGGCTCGATTTTGATAAATCTTTATCGTTTGTTTGCATTTAAGCTTATTAAACTTAAAAATACATACAATTCATATTATATTTTACAAATTTAACGCGGGCGAAATCGGCACACACGCCTCATGTATATAGTTATTTCAATCCGACAAACAAAGTTGGAGTTTAAAAAGCATGAACAATTAAACAAATAAACAATCTTATAGACGTTAGTTATTTAGTTATTTGTTTATTTGTTCATGCTTTTCAAACTCCAACTTTGTTTGTCGGATTGAAATTTACCGTTAGGAAGAGAAGTGATAGCGATGTACATAATATACCACAATTTGAATTTTGCAAAAAGAAACAAAACATAACGGCCTGTTTTGAACGGTATAAAACTAATTGCAGTACCGTAATTAGCTCGTTTCAAAATAAAAAATCATACAGCTTTTTTAAAGCTTTGCTTTTGAAAACGAGTCACGAAAAAGTTTCATCCGTCTGAACACTTTGTTTAGTGTCTTTCGTATGAAGCCCTGTGGAGTTCCGCATTGCGCTTACAAGCTCACATATCTGACTCGCCTTGCTTTTGTTATGGCCGTAACATCCCCGTTGAATGTTTAATCATCGTCGAGCCCTAAATACAGGTCCTTCAGATATTAGATTCGAAGCGAGCGATTGTGGCTCTTGTCTGCACGAGCTTAGAGGTCGTTGTTGTTCGCAGTCGTGTTGTGAAGCGAGTTTTTGAAGCCAACAAAGAGAAGACTTTAGCATTTAGTTAGACTATAATTAATGACGGCGATTTAGACGAAGACGATTTCAGTAGAGTTGTCTATTTTATAATTAGTGAGAGTATTTATACGGAACATCATCTATACTAATATATAAATCAGCAGTGATTTTTACGGATGTTCCGTTATAACTACTGAACCATGCATCCGATTGACTTGAAACTTGGTACCCATGTAGAAAATACATGTACTTAATGGATAGGCTAATATTTATATGAGTGTTGGACTCCCTAATAATAATGACAATAAATAATAATGTTAATTTTATATAAATGCCCAGCGAAACGGGCGAGTACCTACGGCTAGTAGGTACCTAATATAAATCGTGTTGTAAAATCGAATTTATAATTTGCGTGACTACTTGTAGTTGGCGGTAATATAGTGAATCCCTTGAAGTCAGCCCTAATTGTTCCTGTTGTCGATTTACACGATTATAAAAAGGAGGCGAAGACATACTTTTTTATTTTTAATAGACTTCAAAAAATATGAAGGTTTTCAATTGTTATTTAACCATAAAAACCCCATAAAAACAGCTTAATTAAGCTGTTTTTATGGGTGTTACCTTAGCATTACGGGTGAAAAAAAAAAGAGGATTTTTCTAGTTGAACTGATTTTGATGATTATTTTACTGATACTACTACTTGAAAGACAATGCCAAGATAGAAAGGTTTATGAATAGTGGTATGATTGGTTCACTGCAGAATTAGATTAGAACTTGCGATACGGCGATACGATATTTTTTGTACTGAAAACTTATTTTTTAAAACAAGAATTTATTGTAGGTGCCGTATCAATTGTTCGTTTATTATATGCAGATATTTTGTTTGTATTATATATAATCTATTTGTTTTTTGTAACGTAAGAAAACACAAATTCTGTAACGAAAACAAATAAATAAACTTATACGTTTCAATTTGAACGGAAACCTTATTACATTTGCACGATATTGGGTTCTCGTGAGGAAAAACAAACGGTAACTTTGCCCAATTGAATGAAACACGAGGCGGCTTTGGGAACGATATTAACGCCATCTATCATACAAAACAAACATTATGAGGAGACTTTGAGAACGATATTAACGCCATCTATCATAAAAAACAAACATCACAAACTAATAAAAATGTTGACGTATGGTTTTTTATTTTATTTTATTTTATTTTATTGTATTGATGGGTAGACGAGCTCACGGCCCACCTGATGTTAAGTGGTTACTGGAGCCCATAGACTTCTACAACGCAAATGCCGCCACCCACCTTGAGATATGAGTTATAAAGTCTCAGTATAGCTACAATGGCTGCCCCACCCTTCAAACCGAAACGCATTACTGCTTCACGGCAGAAATAGGCAGGATGGTGGTACCTACCCGTGCGGACTCACAAGAGGTCCTACCACCAGTAAAAAAATAGCGTTGACAGTAAAATAGCGGAATATAAATTTTCTCATCTTAATTTTGTTGGTATTAAAAGAACTTATGAGGCTTGGGGTGAGTGCTCAGTGGTAGGCAACGGCTTGGCTTTGCCGCTGACATTGCTGATGTCCCTGAGCGACGGTAAGAATTCACCATCAAGGGCCAAATGATCGCCTGCCCGCATACTTCAAAAATTATTAAAATTAAAGTCAGTTTTTGCGTCCGCTTAAATTAGGTACCAAAAAGTTTTGAAGTTTAACAAAAACAAAAAAAACACAAAGATTTGTGCAAAACAAGTACTACGACAAGACAAATTAGAATATAACTTCAATCTTATCTACATTTTCGTTAGCGACAAAGTTCCAGGCCCCAGGCGACCGTTTGAAAAATGTTTTGACGTAATACAAATCCCGTTAAGTCTTATGGATTCGAGGCTTTGCTACGTACTTGGGAATCTATCTTTATTTAACGCAAACTACGATCGTTTTAACATGCTCTCAACTTTTCTTCTTTTGTTGGACAGGCAAGTATCATCTGGTCGTGGGAGTCGGTAGAATAATCGTAATATAAATGTCACGATTCATCATAAGACTTCGAACTCAACTCTGTGTGGGCCGTAAAATAACTGCTTCATGACAGAAAAGGATGGATGTATCTTTGTATTTGTGGACGTGTGGGAGGAACCCCAGGAGAGAAGCATGAAGATTGGTTTACTTTGTTTATCTATTGCTTTCTCTTGTTCAAATGTGTATTAATGACGTGTTTAGCATCTGTGAAATTGCACTCGTTTGGAAAAGCTCGGGTTCTTTAAAGTTGTATATTAAGATCTCCGTGAATCTCAGAGAATCAGTGAATATTACTGGTGGTAGGACCTCTTGTGAGGCCGCGCGGGTGGGTACCACCACCCTGCCTATTTCTGCCGTGAACCAGTAATGCGTTTCGGTTTGAAGGGTGGGACAGCCGTTGTAACTAAACTTGAGACCTTAGAACATATATCTCAAGGTGGGTGGCGCATTTACGTTGTGGATGTCTATGGCCTCCAGTAACCACTTAACACCAGGTGTGCTGCGAGCTCGTCCATCCACCTAAGCAATAAATAAATAAAAAGAATCTTCACCATTTCACTGGGACATTATGTTATCTAATCTCGTCAGTTTCATTTAATTTTATCCTACAATGAATTTCAGATAAATCAAATTCACTTTATTCTGCTCTAATTCACTTTTCACACAACAAAGTATGTAATAATAAAGCTGAAAGTACCAGGCCATTCGCATTTTTAGGGCTTTTTGGCGGGAACGTGTGTGAAAATGTGTGAATTGTTTTATTTTGTTAATTTAGGTTTTCTGTAGGTTGAAATGTGTAATATCGGTGGGTCATTAATTGTTTAGAATCTGTGAAAGTGCACAAACGGGGGAAAATGATAGAAAGCCACTGGACGTAGCTACACGGGCTCTTCCAAAAAGTTCACTGATAAAGTTTCAGTAAATAATCGCCATTTTACTGAGATTATATTTGATCCCATTTCTTCTCATTTCATATATTTTCATCCCAATTAATAAATTTCTTAAATTAATCAAGTTCATTATATTTCACTCCATAACATTTTTTATAAAACAGAATATACAAAGGATAAGGCTGTATGGTGTGATAGTTTCGCCTTCCCAGTAGGAAAATTGTAACTACTATATAAAATTTTCATAAAAAAACATGAAGTTCTATTTCAAATAACAATAAAAAAAGAAGGCTACACTGATAGGGTCAAATGATGAGGTTGGAAATTATGTGACGGAGCTCTTAGGCTGCTCGGCTCATTAGATTAATCTTATCAGATAGATAGATACATTCTACTTTTAAAAGGGCACCTATTAATTTTTGGTGTCATTAATTTCGGAGCTGAAACAACGTAGTCTGGGTACTATTTTAACAATAGCACACATATATATGTCGCATCCGGGTCAATAGTTCGGAATATCAACGATACACAAACGTCAAAGTGACAGAATGGCCGTGTCGTGGTTGACGACTTTTAGTAATATTAAGACGGTGGTTTTGATTATTATTTTAAATGATGAAATGTTGTTTTGATAAATATCACAAAATGAAGGGTAGACTCCGTAACGCCACAGTTATAAAATGGCGGTACGTGGACAGAGTCGTGGCATTCGTGTCAGACAGTGATTCCGTCCGTCTCAGCAGTGAGTCTCTGATAGTCAGTCAGTCAGTCAGTCAGTCGGTCTGTCGGTATGTGCAACGAAACTGTCGGTTTATCCTGTCGTTGTGAAAGTTGTGTGTGTTGAGTTTCAATAATTATTATTTAAAAGTTTTATTGACTAAACTGAGTTCAATCGAATACGAGTGATGATGAAAGCTACCGCTTAGCCATCCCTGGCGCCCCGCCGCCTACGACATCAGAAGTGAGATCAGGACTCTACTCTCACTGGCGTGACGTGTTTGAACATGTTCGAAGTACAGCAAAAAAAAAACATGATGCAGATCAGAATACTAGTAGTGGTACGCCACAAGAGCGTGAATGCAGCATACGTAAGTCGTGTCATAACGTCTGCTACCTCGATGGAAGATCTGAGCCACGAAGAAATCGTCACATCTTACGTTCTGGCTCATGTTGCCCAGTTGACTCTCGACTTATCACATGGCATTTACTAGCGGAAATACGACACGTAACAAGCTATTGCAAGAAATTAAGGCAAGTGCAAGTCTCAGGTGAAACTTCGATCGCAATAATGGATCTGTCATGACGAGTGGGTAGTTCCGACAAGAATTAATTTTAAGCGGCTGATTTCTGCTAGAGTTACATGGCACTAGTGCAGTAAACCAGGATATGAGACTGTGAATTGTCGCTGAAATTTTAGAATCTACTAGATTCAATACCAATAACATTACACGTTCGATGACTTCGGGCTCCAGCAAGCAAGCAAACAAGAAAGCAAGCAAGTTTCCGTGGGGAAGAAAAATTGACACATCTGAAGTCGTCGTGACCTGTAAGATAAGACGTCCGGTGCGTTCGTGTCTGGCGACGCGGCGGTGTTCGGGTCCCGCGGGCGGATGCAAGTTTTTCTGGTGAAGTGCGTGCTTGTGCGTGCTTGACAAGTGTTTGCGGTTGGCTTCCGCAGTGTGGGAGTAACATCGTGTAGGAGAGGTGGAACCCGCAAAATTGTAGTTTGCGTGGTGGCTGGTAAGATTTGCTGTGGTAAAAAGTTTGCGTGGTGGTAAAATGTCTTGTGAGTCTGCACAGGTAGCCGGAGGTGAGTCTTCCGCGGTCGCGGCCTACCCAGTCTGCGAGAACCGGGCAGATCGCCTCAACGGTACGGAGGCCGGCCGACGGGTCCGCCAAACGACGACACCACGCCTCTAGCACGGACTGCCGAGATTGGAGCCCCCGCGCTCCGGCTACACTTGCGCTAGGGCGCGCCGCCTCGTAGAAGACTGTGAGGTATCCTTGAATAACTCTGGACTGCGATCGCGCGCTGCCGGCGTCGCAGCGCGGCGACGTTCTCGTGGGTAAGGACGTGGCACCAGACGGGTGCTCCGTATAGTGCCATCGACCGCACGGGTACCATCACCCTGCCTATTTCTGCCGTGAAGCAGTGGTGTATTTCGGCTTGAAGGGTGGGGCAGCGGTTGTAACTATACTGAGACCTTAGAACTTCTATCTCAAGGTATGTGGTGCGTTTACGTTGTGGATGTCTATGGGTTCCAGTAACCACTTAACACCAGGTGGGCTGTGAGCTCGTCCACACATTAAATCGAAGAGCGTAATCAAACGAAATTAGATACGAAGTTTAAAGGGCCGTTTAAAGTAGTTGAAGTATTGGATGGTGACCGTTACACATTGAAAGCTTTAAATTCAAAACATACTTACAAATACCCACATGATAGCCTAAGAAAAATGCCAGCATGACACATTACAGTCGAGGTTGATGTAAATGATGATGATGAAGAGCAAGCTTAAATTTTGGTAAAAACTCGAGTAAAGATAGTCTATCGGCCGTATTGTGTTCGACCGTACCAGTAGCTAATACGTAGTCGTAGCCCGGTAGAAATCGGTGTCTCTTGAGGCAACTCAAGTAGTCCGTGGGTGCGCGGTGCGCGTTTGGCTCTGGCGGAGGTCGGGGTCTGTAAAGACCATCGTGTGTAGTCAGCGGGTGATGCACACGGGCGATCCACGCTGTGGATGCGCATCATGAGGGCAATTGCGATTGCTGGTCGGCTGGAGAGCCGTGGCGTTAGATATTTTTACTTGGAAGTTTTCTTTGATCTGAGTTCCTGTAAGCTATGCCTGATTTGTACAGAGTAAATTTGAGGTTTGATGAACGACTGTGGTACGTGTTCTGGCTGCTGAATAGTGAACTTTGTATACCCTATTGTTTTATTTGGTTAAAATGGTATTAAAACAGTTAGGTCTTAAAATGTAGTCAGGAGTGATCGAGCGGAACAAGTGTTCTCGTGGATGTTTTTGATTGTAGGTTAACCATCACACGAGGACGTATACAGTCAGGAAGACCGTGTCGCAATCAACACGTGATTGCTGCAGCCAGTACGAGATATGGGACGCAAACGCCGTCTGTTGGCGCTCGATGGGTCAACTATTCACCGGCCGAGCGGAGCGACATGCCGGTAGCTGTGTAATATCGAGTATTTTTGGTAAATGAGAACAATCTGGTGAGTCGTATTTTTTTATTTGGATTTTGGTGCCGAATGTTCTCTTGTCGAGAAATCTATATGCGATGGTTCTCATAAAAGGTCTGTTGATTTGAGTCACAGGGATGACTGTTGATTAGAGTCGCAGGGATGACTGTTGATATGTGAGTCACAGGGATGACTATCATTGAATACTTGTAGTCACAGGGATGACTATCATTGAACATTTGTAGTCACAGGGATGACTATCATTGAACACTTGTAGTCACAGGGATGACTATCATTGAACACTTGTAGTCACAGGGATGACTATCATTGAACACTTGTAGTCACAGGGATGACTATCATTGAACACTTGTAGTCACAGGGATGACTATCATTGAACACTTGTAGTCACAGGGATGACTATCATTAAACACTTGTAGTCACAGGGATGACTGTCATTGAACACTTGTAGTCACAGGGATGACTTAGTTACTGTGTACATGAATTGTACGGGGAGAACTTGCAGCAGTAGTAAATCACTTATTTTCGTTTGTGTAATCTTTCAATGTCGTTATAGAATTTGTGATGAAACAAGACTTTTATGTTAGTAGAGTGGTCAGATATGGCCGAGCGTGAATGATACTGTGTGGTATTGGCTTTTGTTTCAGATTAACACACGAGGACGTGTGTAACACAGGATGGCCGTGTCGCATCCGGGTCAATAGTTCGGAATATCAACGATACACAAACGTCAAAGTGACAGAATGGCCGTGTCGTGGTTGACGACTTTTAGTAATATTAAGACGGTGGTTTTGATTATTATTTTAAATGATGAAATGTTGTTTTGATAAATATCACAAAATGGAGGGTAGACTCCGTAACGCCACAGTTATAAAATGGCGGTACGTGGACAGAGTCGTGGCATTCGTGTCAGACAGTGATTCCGTCCGTCTCAGCAGTGAGTCTCTGATAGTCAGTCAGTCAGTCAGTCAGTCGGTCTGTCGGTATGTGCAACGAAACTGTCGGTTTATCCTGTCGTTGTGAAAGTTGTGTGTGTTGAGTTTCAATAATTATTATTGAAAAGTTTTATTGACTAAACTGAGTTCAATCGAATACGAGTGATGATGAAAGCTACCGCTTAGCCATCCCTGGCCCCGCCGCCTACGACATATATAATAATATATATAATGATATCGGGTACTTCAGAATTAATAAACAATAAAAGCCTTAATAGGTAGCATTTTCTGTAATATGCATATAATGTATTATTTTATTTACATCAAAATAACGTTTAGCCCAGTAAAACTATAGCACAAAACTGAGTTGCTCTATAAAGAGTAACATTTAAAGCTATTGCTTCACCAGTTTTTATGGTTTTTATATTTGAATATTCAAAAATGTTTATGTTTTTTTTATATTTCAATATCATTATTTTTTTAAATATTTCTAATGTTTCTTCTTATAATGTTTCAATATTCAAAATACCATTTATGCCACCTGTTTAACATATTATAACCTCTTTTAAGATTATGTCATAAATCATATAGAGGTTACAATGACATGTATAATAAGAAAACAACATTTAAAGCCGTTATAATCTCTTTTAAAACTAATACAAAAAATTAAATAGTAACCCGTATCAATAAACTATACAAAACTGAGCTATCTTTTTACTCAATGACAGACTTCACTCTATGAAGAAAAGTCCTTTTTAAAAACTAATAGAATTTTAAATAATAAACATTTTCTTTACATCTATATAAAAATCAATGTCTGTATTTTCGTTATAAAATCCGAAATGGATGGACCGATTGTAATTTATAATATTTTATATTTTATTTAAGCAATCTTGACTCCGAAAGGGCTGGAACGATTTCAATTTTTTAGGAATCTTCAGCTAGCTGGTGACCATATTATGTAATTCGACATAGAACGGAATCAGACTACACCTAGATCGGCCAGGAAAGTGGGCCTAGTGTAACTAATCTATCTTATCTTATCTTACATATATATATATATATATAAATGAATTGATGTTCGTTAGTCTCGCTAAAACTCGAGAGCGACTGGACCAATTTGGCTAGTTTTTGTCTTGAATTATTTGTGGAAGTCCAGAGAAATTTTAAAAGGTAGATAAATATGAAAATGCCCGGAATTAAATAAAAATAACCATTTTGTTTTTCCTTTGATGTGTCCCTCGTCGGACGGATTCCTTTTGTTTGTTTTACGGTTATTTTATACAAAAGTTTAGGTCTTTTATTTAATTTTACCTAGTAGATAATGACAGATTGTGTTGTTAACAAAAAAAATTTACTCAAAAAGTCAATGATAGAAAGAAAGTAAAATTGGTATACATAAAATCAATCTCATTATTGAGGTGTCAATGATTATGGTCAAATTTAGACCGTTGGGCTAACACTTCGATCCAAAGATTTTTTTGTTTTATTTCATCAAACTTCTCTAGAGGCTTAAATAAAATTCAAAATGTTATTACGAGTGTTTGATTGATTCTAAATGAATCTAAAGGCCATTCCGTGCCAGGCACAAGGGTAATGCGGTCTCCCGTACATTAAACATACAAATTCAATGAACAAAACCTTCCTTGTTTGCGCAATGCGCATTCGGACACGATACAATCCAGCGAACTGCCATTTTATCACTGCGTATGTTGCAGAACTTTATTTTTGGGTGTTTTTATTTTTTAGGTTTCGATCGGAATGGTCTCTTTGTTTAGAGACTTCACAGTACAGCGTATATATTGATTTAATGTATTAATTCAACATACTTATATAAATACACATATAACAGCTCAATTTCCGACGTTTGTCAACCGCTATTTTCGTGACAATGAAAATTGTAATTTTTTCGAAACCTCGTGAATAATATAATGTCTATAAGTAAAATTAAAATTAAAACCTGTAAATTTCGGTTTAATTATGTCTTCGACTTGCAAAAACCGAGAAAAATATAGTAAGCTGCTTAGCTTATCTAAAGCCAGAAAGAACACTAGGTCCATACATGACCGTAAAGAGATTCCGAACCATTTTCTTGGATCGGGGAGAAATTCTCAAACATAAATCAACTTCCGAGCGCTTCATTTGCTAACGTACGCGCCATTTCCTTCCAAACGACGTGTAAAAACAATACGATATACGTCACGTGTCGATTCATTAGAACGTGTAGATCAAGATCTTAAATTTGGTTTAGTTGGCTTACTAAAGACACGTGTAATTTTTTTTTTTTTTTTGCAATTTGCTTGCTTAAATCTTTATAGGTGGTTGTTTCGTTGGTTCAACTCCGTTCAACACACCACCTCATAGCTCCAACAGCTAAGGTGACCGGACCAGCCCTAAAAAAGCTTTCAGAAGATAGTGCAAACCTATAGGATGACGTCGCAAGAGCACAGATACGACTGTACTTTCGGAAGATACTGACGACCTATAGGATGACATTGGTCGCAAGAGCACAGATACGACTGGACTTTCAGAAGATACTTACAACTTATAGGATAACATTGTTCGCAAGAGCACAGAGACGACTGACCATGTTAGTTTTGATTATGTATCAAGAGTATACGAAGAGGGTATATACGTATGGTCACTGAAGACATTACCAAGTCCTTTAAGATGTAGAGGATGTTTTTAAAGATTTGTAGAACACGTACGCTTCATAAGGTCGGAGCGTGGTTGTTATAGCGCGGGCTTATGATACGTCCTATCAGCAGTGAAATAAGGGGGGGGGGGTGGAATGAATTTGTTACTAGAACTTAGTGAAGAGTAGTTGCTGCTACGAATTAAAAGGAATGTCGCCAGAGTCTGCGGTCCCGTTCTCGTACATTCCGCTAATAAGCGGTTCAACATTGCAGGATAACACGAGGATTAATACTGTGTTTCTCAGCCTTTTTTGTACCGGCGCACTTTTACGATTTCAAAATTTGGCGGTACACAAATAAAAAGATGTTTCATTTTTTTTATTGACCCATAACACGCTTCTTAAAGTAGTTTATAAATAATAATTTTAACCAAACATCATTGATTCCGGTTATATTGCTGCAGTAACGCTTTGGTACTACACTACCTTACTACAAACGCACGCATTTATTCCTATTGGTTTGTATAATACGCTACGTTCGCGTTTTTTTTTTATGATTGAAGCATTACTGGTGGCCCGGAGGCCTTTCCAGTTTCACCAGGACAGGTGGGCGAGCAAAGGCTCAGCCAAGAGGGGTGGGATTTGCTAACAGCTACCCGAGCGCCTCCGAAGGAGACCTAACAGCTCAAGAGTAGCTGCTTCGCGAATGAATCTACTACCGGATCGGAATCGTGACCCGCATAGAAGATCCGGCGAGAAACTCAGCGGGCTGATGTTTAGGTAAGGTTACACGTCGAATTCTTTGCCGAGTTCGACGAGTACGGTTACCAGGGTCCCTACTACTAGTGTTAGAGCTAAGGTGTCTTATGCAAGGGTTAATGGATCTGATGCAGCCGTAAGGATGTGTCTAGGGCGTCGACGGTGACTGGCTCCTGCGTGATCAGGATTCGGGGAGTAGTCAGCGGCGGCAACGATAAGGCGATCATCGTGACGCATAGCCTTATCGAAGTACCGTTCCGACGCTGACTTCATGTATTTCTGGATAGACTCGAGGCCCAGGTCGTCGTGTAGGTCAACGTTCCTCACGAACCACGGAGCTCCGACAGCTAACCTGCAAAAGCGGGATTGTAGAGATTGAAGGGTGTCTATGTGTGTGCAGGCCGCGTGAGCAAACACCACACTCGCGTAAGTCATGACGGGCCTTATGCAAGTTTTGTAAAGTGTCACCTTGTTCCGAAGGGACATTTTACTCCGCTTACAGATCATGGGATAGAGTCTACCGAGAATAAACGCGGCACGGTCACGGACTGATTTTATATGCGGGCGGAATGTCATCGATGCATCCAGGGTAACGCCCAGGTACTGGACCTTCCTGGCCCAGGGTATGGGTTGTCTAAAGAGAGTAATCGGGGGTGTACGTTCGAGTAATGAATGAAGAAAGAGTTGAAGAAAAAAATGGAATAATAATAAAAAAATATGAATTTAAATACCTACCTATTCATATGAAAAGTATTTTTCATTTTAAATTATATCTAAAATTTTGCGGCACACTTTTAGAATTTCGTGGCACACCAACAGTACCGCGAAACAGTGGTTAAGAAACATTGAATGAATACAATAAAACAGTAAATGAATTCCAATGGTTTTATTCAAGTAATGAGTTAGGCATTAGCTACAGCTCTTATAATGCTCTGGTACACCGCTATTCCATTGATAAAGACGTCCAAGCCCAGATGCTCGTTGTGCTCATGCAGCGCGGGTGTGGTGTTGTGTATCGGTGAGAAGCCCAGCGCCGGGATGCCAAGTTCCCGAAGGTAACGGCTGTCGGTGCCTCCCGTAAACGTTTGAGGCTTAATTGACATTCCTCTGAAAGACGTGTGTGTGTTTTATTATTAGTATTTTCATCGGTTTTCGTCGTCGATATATTTTTATTTTTTATTTTTTTTAATGCATAGATGGGTGGACGAACTCACAACCCACCTGGTGTTAAGTGGTTACTGGAGGCCATAGACATCTACAACGTAAATGCGCCACCCACCTTGAGATATTAGTTCTTAGGTCTCAGTATAGTTACAACGGCTGCCCCACCCTTCGAACCGAAACGCATTACTGCTTCACGGTAGAAATAGGCAGGGCGGCAGTACCTACCCTTGCGGACTCACAAGAGGTCCTACCATCAGTCAATTGACATTGTGGAAGACATCCGTGAATGTGAATTCTGGATGTACTTAATTTGAAAAAATTCTCGACAAGCAGTATTTGAATACCGGCACACTTACATCGCTCGATACAAGTACACTGGGCGTCCTATCTTTGAGGCCCTGACGACTTCAAAGACAATTATTTTGTAAGCCTGCATGATTACGAACAAACTATATTGCCTTACAGTTCCTGTGCGGTTTGTTTGAACGCTTTCCAGTAAATGTTGGCATCGTCTAGCTGAGTTGGTGTGGTGTACGGATCCTTCTGTTCAAACTCGTACGTGACGCCGCGACCAGCTTCAGCACACCATTTCTGAATCTGCAAAAACAAAAAACCAACGATAAAGTACTAAGATAAAGCACCAATGTAGATTTTATCCATTTATTGTGAGTTTCGAAAAAATTCGGCTATCGAAAAACTCATACTGATAGATTTATAAAGCGCTTATTAACAATATTATGTTAAATGTTATCAATGAAGAAAATAAAACGAAATGATTGAAAAGCTTCAATAATTTGATGTATGACTGTTTTTGGATACATTTGTTGAGTTCACGTCTGTTAGCCCTTCGTTTCGAATTGGGAAGTTTTGTTCGATAGCATACATAGATGACGATTATGTTATTTTATGTCTTAACGCGCTTTCATTAGCTAGATTTGTATCTATGTAAAAAAAGCTTTTAACGCAAATTCGACTAAATCTAAGACGTTGAAAATTTGCACAGGTATCAAGTACTGAAGACATACAATAATTACTTTAGCCTAATGTTCTGTTTACGATCACCAGGCTAAAACTAAATATTTTTATGTTTACTTAGAATTGCTATTAAAGCCATTTCCTTTGGTATTCATAGTCATTTCCTTTTTTTTTGGTATTTTTCTCAACTAAGCCATTAATTAACTGTTTATAACGAATCGGGTAATGATGTGGAAAAACTGTGGCACTCACCATATTTTCGAATTCTTTCAAATCGACGTTCAGAGCTATGCGAAGGTCGAAGCTGGCAGTAAATTGTTCAGGAACCACATTGTTCTGTATACCTCCCTGTGAAATTATATGAAATAAATTAGTACTAACAGCATTATAAATATTTAAGTGTGTACTGGTTTTTCTGTCGCGCAGCAACGGTGCAATTTATTGACATGTTTTTTTTTTAAATAAATTCTTTTTGCCTATGTCGGAGAAGCCACAATTATTAACAACATCGTCAGACTTCGTAGGAGCGAACGGGATGATCGAGCTAAGAGAAATATTGAGAACACCGATCACGTTTGTTGTCTTAGAACAATAATTGTTTAAATTATTTAGAAATCTTCTCTTGTAAGTATGATGGCGTCTACGCGCCTCCTTCAGCTAGGTTCTGTCGTAGCACGAAGATAGCTAAGTTCCGATGATACCGTAATCGAGCTGCCATCTCTCGGGAATCGTGCTGCGTTTCGTTTAGCTACCAAGCTAATGACCATCTCCGATAAGTATATTAATGAATGATTATAACAATGAATTCACAATCATTTTCACCAAGAGTTAATCCTCGATATCTCGAGCCTCTGTGATTCAATTATAGCATATAGATGGCGTTGCAGTCAGATTCTATGAGTGCCATTCGATAATAGCCCTACCGAGAGTTCTGCGTGAAAGTCTATGCACAACTGGCCTTGAAATATGAGGTCTAATTGTCAAATAGCTTGTAGCGACCGTGCTGTTCCATTAAGCCAGGGTGTACGACTCCTTCGCGTTAGAAATAGGTAGAATATTGGTCATTACCCGTGTAGGCTCACTATACGCCGTGCTAGTGAGAGGTTCAATGTTATATTCTAATTGAATTGTATTAAGCACTAATTTATTTAAAACTTACGGAGATCATGGTGAGGTTGACGCTAGTGACGTCACCGATGGTTAGCTGTGGGTTGTCAGCCAACTTTTTAACGGACTCCTGACGCAGGTCCATGAACTTATCGATTATGTACCGCAACTGTTTGCATTGAAATAATATATTACGCATAGCTTCAAACCTCATTGATTGAGTAAAGGTATAATTGATTGTAATGTATTTTTTTATGTTTAAATGAGTCGACTAGCTCAAGTCCCACCTGATGTTAAGTGGTTACTGGAGCCCATAGACATCTACAACGTAAGTGCCACCATCCACCTTGAGATATAAGTTCTAAGGTCTCAATTTTTACAGTACAACGGCTGCCCCACCCTTCAAACTGAAACACATTACTGCTTCACGGCAGAAATAGGCAGGGTGGTGATACCTACCCGTGCGGACTCACAAGACGTCCTACCACCAGTAATTATGCAAATTATAATTTTGCGGGTTTGATTTTTATTACACGACGTTATTCCTCACGTTATTCATTCTTACAAGTCAATCGTGAAGATTTCTCAAGTACGTATTTCATTACAAAAATTGGTACCCGCCTGTGGGATCCGAACACCGGTGCATCGCTAGATATGAATGCACCGGACATCTTATCCTTTAGGCCACGACGACTTGAAATGTGAGAAGTTGGAAGATAAAAATTAAATAAATTTATAAATATCTATATATTAATACGTGAAGCAAAAACTTTGTATCTCTTTTTACCAAATTTGTGCGGACGGAGGAGGTTGACATTTTCTACACTTATAGAGAATAGAGAGAAGAAGTGCACAATGCTAATTTTTTTTTAAATAATGCATAAAAGATACATTAAATCAATAAAGAAAACATTACACACACAACCTTGTATTTGACACACACACGCATGCATACTATATTAATGTCAAACTTTTGCTCTTGACGTCTGTTGTCAATTTGAGATTAAATATTGTTTGTCTTTATTAAATTTTTTTTATAGTGTAGTCTTGGCGAAATTTGTGATTATAGAAGTATAAAATAAAATCATAATAGTGTACAAACTATTATGATTTACTGCGGGACCTCTAGTTTAGAATAAAATAAAAATCAAGTTCAAGACAAACTGTAAAATATAGGCGTCGAACAAAATTATGAATTTTTAGATTTCTAGAACGTTACCCGAAATCGAATCATTATTCCAACATAGGAATCGAACAAATATTTTTTTCATTATTGAATTTTATTTTGAGTTTCCCAAAGAAATGAATATCGAAATAGTCTTTAATAGGAAGAATTTCATTGAAATGTTTTTTTTGGGTCTAACCTTTTCGCCGCAGTTGTCCGGGAGCAGAAGGGAACCGTGACCGGATTTTCCGGGACAAGTGATTTTCACATCTGCAACGAAAACCGGATTACGGAGGGAGCACTGTGCGGTAGGCAGCGGATTGGCTCTGCCCCTGGCATTATTGACGTTCATGAGCAACGGTAACCACTCACCATCAAGAGGGCCGCATGCTCTCGTCTGCCTTACACGGGCAATAAAAAAACCCCGGCTCCTATGATGCATTTTTCCAGGTGGTATCTTCAGTGCCGGTTATAGAACGATATAGGCTTTGTAACTAGCTGCGGTAAAAATTGATTATCGTCATCATGATCAGCCCAGAATCGTCCACTGTTAGACGTCTATCTTTCAGCCCACAGGAATCCACTAGCCCACTGATGGTGTAAATTGGGAACGACCTATGTCGGTCCAACTATTTCTTGCCGGTTGCACCACCAGGTCGGGCTCATATGAAGGTAATAAAAATTTACTTACGCCAAATTATTCTTTCGCCATTGAAAACCAGGTAATCATCGTTAGGGGATGCGACGCCCTCATCGAGAGCGAAGCCGACATTCAAGTTTTTGAAGACGTCCGTCTGGACGAACTTCCCCATTCCAGTAGCGCCACCAATCTCCTCGTCTAGTCAAAGAAACAGTGGAATATTGCATGAATGAAGAGAGAGAAGAGAGCAAGATAGGAAGGTCATAACTCTTCGCTTACCGGGTACAAATGACAGATGCACAGTCCTTTTGAGCTTGACACCGGTTTCCTTCAGCCTCCTCACGGCCTCAATGTACTGAATTCCAACCGACTTCATGTCTTGAACTCCTCTAGCGTAAATTACGTTGTCTTCTATTTCAGCAGCAAAGGGAGGATGCTTCCAGCTGTTCTGTAAGATTGGACGGATCTTTAAATTGAATTGAATAAAAGAGAACAAACAAATTTGGTATCCCTTTTTGCTATAACGCAATTGTATTCGGCATAAGCTTATTATTAAGCTTCGATATTATATTGTTTGATGTTTTTTTACGTAATAAATTGTAATACATAATTTTTTACACAATTGTGGTAAGCTCGTAGAGGCCTATGTGCAGCAGTAGACATCAGTAAGCTTAAAGATAGATGACATAACAGACCCTGTCTAAATAGCATATAATTAAGTTACCTCGAAGACAGGCACCACGTCCATATGAGAGTTGAGTAATATGCTCGGCAGCTCAGGCTGCTCTCCTAACCAGGTCATTACCAACGTCGGCTTCTTTGGCAAAGGTTCGACCACTTGCACTTGCAGTCCAATCTTTTCGGCTTCATTTTTGAGGAAGTTGATGCATTCATCTGTAGATAGATATCGACAGTAAGACTTTAGTTCTTTGCACGGCTAGCATTGGTATTGGCCATAAAGTCGATATGAGACCCACGCTTTTCAGTAAATGGCACGTTGTGGCAATAATTTAACGGAAAGCGATTCTCCTCTTACGATCGAGAATAATTTGAGAGCGTTGTTCTACTCGTGTAGCAAAATTTAATCACATCAATATTAATTGAGCTTTCTATGCGGTTCGGTAATTGGCGTCGAACGACGATGAGTAGGATTGAGTCGATCGTTGTGCTTTAGGAAGTTCACGTTCAAGACGTTACGAAATGTTCAATAGTTTGGTATTCTGTTGTCGGAGTGCTCTAGCAAATCATTTCTAATAAGCGATATGGACAATTTAATTACAGAATGATACAAAATCCTTACTGTAGTCAACGTTCGGATGTACTGAACGTATTCGAAGATAGTTCTGTAAGGTCGAGACGCTGGGGTCAATCTTGCCTGAAGTTCTTCTTTTTAAATTGAACATTGCAGAAACAAGGTAAAGCGATATAAAGACGCGACACTGATCACTAAAACGAATGGCATATTTTGTGGTTTGCACTGTGTTATATATTGTTTCATGAGGTTTCATTGTCGCACGAAAATTGATTTCCTAATTTCGATAAAACCACAACGTTAAGTCAAATCAAATGATAGTGGTATTTTTTTGTTTTCATATAAATTTCATTTATCGAACTAATTTTCTTATCTCCGGCGGTTGTTAAAGCGAAGCATGCCCCAGAATTTCGCTTATTATAACTTTATAATGTCTAAATAATGAGCATATTATTTACTACCTTCTCTTTCTGTCTCTTTTATTATTCGGATCGACTTTCCTGTTGCTTATGAAAATATAATATCAAAACAAACATAAGCTCTAAGAGTCACAGCAGAGAAAAGTTCTAGCACTCTGTACATTACGCTGTATAAAGTTTTTTCATCCCTTTTGAACTCGTCAGATACGAGTTCAAAAACATTTTATTTTCCATTTTCAACCCCTTCATGCCAATTGCCAAGCCATGGAAAACGGTAGATTAATATTTATCTGTTATCGAAAGCACATGAGGCGCAAAGATTATTAGTATCTGACGCGCTCAAGTATTTCTGTGTGACTTTTTTTTTTGAAGTGAAACTTCTAATGCGTCTTCCAACAACGTTGCGTTAAACGTTTAACGCTCCTGGGGAGGGGGAATAGAAAGAGACAGAGCGAGAGCGAATGCGTGACGCTCGAACGCATGCGCGTAGTATACCTGTTACAGGCCAGCGCGAGCGCTAGCAACGAGTAGCGTCCAATATTTTAATGAAGTACATATTATAAAAATATATGTATTTATTTTTCTATCTATAATTTAAAATATTTATAATATAAATGTTGAAGATGTCGCATCTCTTATACACAGTATTCCCTATTACAAGAGCAATCTGATTTTACGATAAAAAATTATGAAAACCACAACACTACACATCGAAAAAGAAGTTTAACTTCATTCACGTGCGCCCAAGTTGCACGCGCATCGTATTTTTTTACTTTTTTGAAAACATTACTTTCTCCAACCAACTGAAAAGGTGTACATCAAATAACTTTTTTTTCTTTTGAGCATCTAATCTTCAGAATCCAATGTCCCCGTGACGTTGGAGTAAGCCCCCATTTAGCCTCGTGGGTTCCCCTTCTATGTATAAGCATTTTGCAAAGTGACGGAAGACTTGGAGACTCTAAGAAGAGTTTAAAATTGGGAAATGCGATGACAGTTAGTTGTCATTTCGGATGCTCCCGATCCATTAATGGTGCTTTTAGGGCTCAACGAGCTTCGGGAGCTACCTGTGGAAGGTTTGCAGGAGAGAGCCACATCCGGGTTGCCACCAGTGCGGGCATCCGGACGATGACGCTCAGCACGCAATCGAAGCGTGCCCGCGTTGGGAGCACTCGCGGCTAGACCTCATCGCGGTTCTGGGGAGAGACCTCTCCTTGCGGGCTGTCATCGCCCGCATGCTAGAGGACCAGAATTCTTGGGAGGCCATGACCAGGTTTTGCGACCTGGTCATGGCGTTCCGAGAGGCTGAGGAGCGCGAAAGGGAGTGGGATCCCTCTTCGGCTTCTCAGCGAAGAAGGTGGAGTGGGCGGCACGGGCGCGAAGCTCCCGTTCATCTCCCATCGGGTGCCGGGTGCGGGGACGCCCGGTACTCGGCTGTCGGTCCGGTGGTGAGGCGGCGCAAGGTGGCTCCTGTGCACCGCTCACGGTGTGTCTCCCGAGACGACGTTCTGCGGGATCTTCCCGGGGATGGAATCCCGTCCTATTATCAGGACGGGCGACGGCGAGCCTTCGGCGCGCACTGTGCGGTACCGTGGGTTTCGTGGAGTCGGAGTGGTGGGGCTCGATGGGGTTTAGTCGGTAGTCGGTTTTGCGGGGTAGCTCTTGTGTGGCTAACGCCGTGCAGTGCCTCGCGCGTCTTTCTCAAGGCGTAGTCTCCCGGCAGGAATTGGAAGAAGAGGAGGACCCCGGTATTCTTCTTCTCCCTGTTCTTCTCTGGAGGCGCCGGAGTCCGACATAACCCTGTCTCTTACCCCCCTCGACCGGGTATCCGTAAATGGATTCACCAGCGTTAAAAAAAAAAAGGGCTCAACGAGTAAATTAACCCACAAACACAGCCCACTGAGTTTCTCGCCGGATCTTCTCAGTGGGTCGCGTGTCCGATCCGGTAGTAGATTCTACGAAGCACGGCTCTTGCTAGGGTACATGCTAGGGCGAAGCTGAAATAGCCTCTCAGGGCTATCAGCATAGGTAGGGGAAAAAAATATAGTCACCACCTTATTTAATTATCTATGCCATATGCTATATTTATTTTTAAATAGTGATGTTTCGATTTAACTTTCGTAATAGGTATCCAACAAAACCACATTATGAAGTAATTTGAATGACAATAGGAATATTTTTTTACTAAATAATATTTTTAATAGATAGCGGCATGTTATCTTCGGTTCGGTTTATTAAGAAACAGATGGATACTGCGATTTTTGTTCAATTTCTAGTTTTTTTAAATAATCAACAAGCCTGCTCGGAAGCAATTCAATATAAATTGGTGATAAATTTGAGAATCGGCAACAGCGTCCTGCCTGTTTCTGCCGTGAAGCAGTAATGCGTTTCGGTTTGAAGGATGGTAAAGACATTGTACTGAAAAAACGGTGGCTTAGAACTCGTGTCCCAAGGTGGGTGGCATTTACGTTATTAATGACTAAATGCTCCAGTAATGACTTAATACCGGCTAGGCGGTGAGCTCGTACAGCCATCTTAGCAATAAATAAATAAAACGCATTTGACATGATAAGCTCCTTCTTTTTTGAGGCTGGTTAAAATAAATTTGATGTCAAAAATTTCAAGGAACTTTTTCTTGCCTTCATCCCACAATATTTGTGGTCAGCACAGCAGGTCCTATTATCATGCTGTATAGGGATTCGGCATGAGCTTCACGACCGACTATCTGCCTAACGTCAATTGTCCTAAGATATCCCAATAGCGTGTCCATTGCAACGTGCCATCGGAAGGGACTTTATCTTTTTTTTGTGTTCCTTTTACTCCATCCATTTTGGGTTCTATAATTTGCATATTATTTCATTACCTACCACAATTATATTTATTACAAAATTTAGATTTACAAACACCATAAAATAAATTTTGGAAAAACGAATTCTTTAGTTTCAATGTACATTCTTATCGTACCTGCGATTTGTCAGAAATAAAAAGTTGTCAGAAGTGGGATTCGAACCCACGCCCACAGAAGTGGACTGCGACCTGAACGCAGCGCCTTAGACCGCTCGGCCATCCTGACCCACATGACATAGTTGAAATTATTAAACCAAAATCAGATGGTATCAGATTTCTGTCGTTCCGAGGATTAAGGGAAATAGGGATTAGGGGTACAATAGGGACATATCTGTGTTGTCACTAGGGTTGCCAGATATTTTTTTCAGCCTATAAGGGACAAATGCTTAAATCGATGCCTCCAATGAACACTACTCTAACTCCAAATTCATAGGTTTACAGCTTATTATTTATTCGTAGCTTTACAGGAGGAGCGCTTAAGCGAAAAAAGTTGATAAAATCTTTATTAGCTGATTTACTCTTGCTTGGAACTCCATCAATAATGAATTTGTAATACTTTTAAAATAGTGAAGCGATTTGCGTGAAAAACGAAAATTTCAAAATTTTGAGTTAGACTAGTGTTCATTGGAGGCATCGAAATGGGCAAAAAAATACCAGAATAAAACCTGGGACAAATAAAAAACAAAATTATATAGTGATAATCTTTATTTTTTTGATATTTCTCTGAGGAGCAAGTCAGTTTTAACACATTTTTATCGGTTTTAACATATTTATAAAAATCAATACAATTATAATCGTACGGTTCGAATACGGGACAGAATCCACTTCGACAAAGTGGCACGACACGAGGACCCTCTCATCGTGGCCGCCGGTAACTACATTCCCGATCCTGCGGACAGAATGGAAAGCAGTCGACGTCGCCCCAAACACGTCATCTCGGATCCTCCCGATCCACTAACGGTGCTTTTAGGTACCTCAAGCACCGGTCATCGCTCTCGTCGAACCCGTCGCTTGCGACGAAGGGCTCGACGAGTAAATAAACCCTCAGACACAGCCACTGAGTTTCTCGCCGGATCTTCTCAGTGGGTCACGTTTCCGATCCGGTGGTAGATTCTGCGATTCTCGGCTGTTCGTGTTAGCAACGTCGTCAGGTTTGTGCCCCGTGAGCTCACCTACTAGTTAAGGTTACGCTGATATAGCCTCTCATGGCTCAAAGCTTAGGTAGGAAAAAAAAACCAGTTAGTTTATATAGTCACCACCTTATTTAATTATCTATGCCATATCTATATTTATTTATTTTTAAGTTTTGTGTGCTGTGAGCTCGTCCACCCATCTAAGCAATAAAAAAAAAAAGAAAAACCGCTGACAATTTGTGTTGGAATTGGAAAGCGTCCCGATTCCCCTCAATCTACTGTACTCTACTTGGGATTAGGTACAATTTGAGTCATACAATATTGTCTTCTATGCTGCTTTTAATCGGAAATATATTCGAGAGGTGAAATGTTATTTGGTTGATTTTGCATAATACGGTACGTTTATTTTTGTAATTAAAGGTACGTTTTAATTGATATAAGCATCAAGGTAGGCAGCGGCTTGGCTCTGCCCCTGGCATTGCTGAAGTCCATGGGCGACGGTAACCAATCACCATCAGGTAGGCCGTATGCTCGTCTGGATACAAGGGCAGCAAAAATGAATCAACAGTTCGATTTTTTTATTAAACTTCAATTAAGTTTATTCCTACGCTACGTATGGCAAAACTGGTCAAATTTATTTGTATTTAGATTTTTCATTCTTTCTCTAAGTACCTGTCATTTTTGTTTATACCGTGACAGTCGTAAAATCAATGCTTAAAGCAGAGGTGCCATATACTAAAAAAAAAATACTCTATTCAAATCAAGCTGAAGAAGTTTTTTTTTTGTTATGATATATCTTCCAACATTTAAACTTTAAATGGCTCTCCTGTAACTTTGCGAAAAGGTCGCTTAAACGAAATATACTTTCAGTCCTTGTATTATTAATTCTACTTCATAATTGAGAAATACGCCCGGCTGATGAAATTATGCTACAGTCCAAAATCTCAACGTCAAGTACCATATTTTATAAGATACGAACTACCTTCAAGTGTACATCCAGCTACAGCGCAATTACTGTTTTTATTGGTCGTAGGACCTCTTGTGAGTCCGCACGGGTAGGTACCACCACCCCGCCTATTTCTGCCGTGAAGCAGTAATGCGTTTCGATTTGGAGAGTGGGGCAGCCGTTGTAACTATACTTGAGACCTTAGAACTTATATCTCAAGGTGGGTGGCGCATTTACGTTGTAGATGTTTATAGGCTCCAGTTCCCATTTAACACCATATGGGCTGTGAGCTCGTCCACCCATCTATGCAATAAATAAATAAAACTTTTTTTTTGGTTCATCGTTGCATAACATTGCCCGAACACGTGCTAATGAGAGCCGCTCGAAGAGGAGAAACACGTTAAACTAATTTATAAGCCACAAGTGGATAAGGTTTTGGCGTCGATCCAACCGCTATCTGGTAAACGTTAATGATTCGGTCGCGATAAATCGATACGAAGCTCGCTTCGATTGGCTCACTTTAAAGTTCAAATTCAGAACAGATCTGTTATTCGGTCCACGCTTTGAAGCTCTGGCTGGGTCCGTGCTCGCCCACCCGTCCTGGTGAAACTGAAAAAGCTTTAAGGCAATTAATACTCTTTGCATCCTAAAAATTAGAACACCAAGATTATTAAGAACTTACGTTTAATGTACCGAAATTGTATTTTATGCCAAGGCCTTCACATTACCTTTTTTTCCTACCTAAGCTGAGAGCCCTGAGAGGCTTTTCAGCGTAACCTTAACTAGTAGGTGAGCTCACGGGGCTCAAACCTGACGATGTTGCTAACACGAACCCTAACAAGAGCCGTGCTTCGCAGAATATACCAGCGGATCGGAAACGCGACCCACTGAGAAGATCCGGCGAGAAACTCTGTGGGCTGTGTCTGTGGGTTCATTTACTTGTCGAGCCCTTCGTCGCAAGTGACGGGTTCGACGAGAGCGATGACCGGAACCACATTACCGTCGTTCAAATCTCGGTACGCTATGAATTCCCAGTAATGAACTAAAATTGTTGGCGGCTGACCTTTTCGCCGTAGATTTGCAGCCGGATATCCCGGACAAACCATTTACAAGTCTCCCGCCAGATCATTATGACATCTTTGATATTGATTTTAACTTAATGAAATTTTAGTAAAATTATTTTATTCGTATTGGTAGCAAATCAGACATGAGCCTAAAAACACGTTTCAAACTATTCCGGCTTAACTATCGCGCCGGGGGTCGTGGGTTCCATTCCCGCATCGTGTAAACGTTCGTGTGATGAGCTCATTTGCTTGTCCTTTGAATACCTATATACCTAGTCAGGTCATAAATTCTGTCACATGTTTAATGTAAAATAATTGAAACAAGTTTATTCATTATGTAACCATTCATATACCAAAATGAACTTAACAAAACATAGATTCTTATGACACTAAAGTTTATTCAAAATGACCTCCGTGATTTTGAATACAGGCCTTCAATCTGCGCGGCCAGTCGTCTATCGCAGCACGAACGAGGTCCATGTCAATATCGGCGGCTGCCTTAATCAAGGATGTCTTGAGTGACTCCAAATTGGGATGAGGCTTTGAGCACGCCTTTTCCTCCAAGTGTTGCCATATCTTGTAATCTAACGGATTCAAATCTGGACTGGAGGAGGGCCAGTCTTCGTGCCGGATGAAGTCGATTTCACGCGCCGCCAGCCAGTCTTGTGTGCTCTTCGCTCTATGAGCTGGCGCCGAATCTTGTTGGAATACCCAGTGCCTGTTATTGAACATGGTATGAGAAACAGGTTCCACAAGGTTCGTCAGGACTGTATTTTGATACACAACTGCATTCGTTTTTACACCTTTCTCACAAAAATGTACCTCTGTTAAGCCCCAATAAGAAACTCCCAACCATACCATGAGCGAGGATGGAAAATGACCTCGTTGGACACGCGGAATACGGTTGCTCGCTTCTTCACTACTGTGTGCGTACACCTTATCATTTTGTTTGTTGTAGCTCTCTTCTACGGTAAAAATTTTTTCATCCGAAAAAAGAATTTCCCGATATTTTTTTCCCGCGTACCGCTTCAACAAAGCGCGGCATCTCTTCAGTCTCAGGTCCATTAGACGAGCATTCAAACGATGTCCTGTATTTCTTCGATATTCCCGAAGCCCTAAGTCTTCATTTAACACCCTTTTCACCGTGGTTCTGCTTAACCCCATCTGAAGGGCCAACAGTTTCTGCTTACGTTTGGGATTTCTTTGAATTCGCGCCTTCACAGCTTTTACCACTGCTGGAGTCCTAACAGACCGAGGGCGACCACTTCTTGACCTGTCATCTACACTAGAGTCTTCATTGTATCGTTTGATGGTACGATAAACGAATCTTTTGGTTATATTCAAATTTTTCAGTATGTTAAAAATTTGAATTGGCGCGTAACCGCAACGATGCAACGCAATAACTGCAACACGGTCTTCTTTAAGCGTCCACTCCATATTTAAAAATGAGTAAAATTCTAAAAGTATACATTTTTATTTTCATGAACAATTCGAAATTCGAATTCAATATACTTCTTTGTGGCCAGCATTCTAAAAGAAAAGTTTTTACTGTGTGACAATACTTATGACCTGACTAGTTACATATTTCTTCTTCTTCTTCTTCTAGTTGCATACTTCATTGCTGAAGGTCGCGTCAGTGAAAGGCCTTCGTGTCTCTTTCTATCAACTTCCAATTCGTTTGGTTTTCGGCTTCTCTCAGGGCTGTCGTAACAGAGAGTCCGGTGAGCGCGGTTACCTGATCTGACCAACGGCTATTTAAACGTTTTCTGTACCAATCTCTGGTTCTCATAGCCACCACCACTTAACATCAAGTGAGCGGTGCAATAATACGGGCTGATACAATTGAATTGGTAAATTTAGATTTTTATTAAAGAGTCCAGTGCTTTTTGGTCAGTTTTCTTGAACGACGTGAGCTCTTGGTGTGAAGTTGTTATCATTAAAATAGCGTAAAATAAATATGTAATAACTTCAAAAATGACTATTTTCGATCTCGCTCCGCTGTGGTTTATCAAAAAAATAATCAAAATCTTACGTTACGGACGTTTTTTCCCGGTTAGGGTACCCCTCCGCATCGTCCCATAAGGTACTTCGTTCCAAAAAACCTTTCAGAATTACAAACATCACATAAAATAAAACAAGTTTTGACAAACCAAAAAAAAAAAGAACAAGCAGTCTCCTATCTTGAATAAGAATATCAGAATTCAATTAAATATGCATCTTTAAAGGTAACTCAAAACTACATGTCAAATCTTAATAAAATTGAAATTGAACTACATTCAAATAAAACACAAGAATCATGAAAATAGGCTAACCTAGAAAAAATTTTGAGGTAACGCTCATTAAGAAAAAATACAGTCGAATTGATAACCTAATTTTTGAAGTCGATTTCATGTACTAAATCTTAATTTAAAAAAAAGCACAATTTTTCGTGCCCTCCTCAGGGTCGCAATTCTCGGTCCGGTCCTAGAATCATAAGAAGTTTTAGTTTTAATCTAAGTTCTGAAAACATTTTGCACGAGGCATCCCTTCCAAGAACACGTCGCTCATATTAAGTTAACAATCCACTTGTAGCTTAACTAATAAATTTACGGTTTTTATTTTTATAATCCCCTGTACCCATCAGTGTGATTAGTGCGAATTTTTTAACGTTTGGGATAGTGTAAAAGTTAACTCAAATTTGTATGGAGTGTGTTGGACGGTTAAATTTGAGGGGACTGGCTTCTATAGGTGAGGCTATTTAAAAACACTGCTTCATGGTTAATATAATTATATTGCAAATACTTTGTACACTATTACACCATTATAATATTTTATTTTTATAAAACTCTGTTGCTCTGACCGTGTCTAGATGAGATCATTGTCTTCACTGAAGAGAAGACAATCATTTGCTTTAAACATCTAAATAAGCATTCCAATATTCGAAATCTGTAACCTTACATGTGTCAAGAGCTGCCTGCCATTGCTTACATATTCAAACTCCAACAGAGTGGAAACGTTTGCCTACGTTTGCCGCTAGGGGCGCTGTTCCATTTGCATACAAATGTGAGTTAACTTTTACGCTATCGAGAACGTTAAAAAACTCGCAATAAGCACCCGTTCCCAAAGTCAACAGGTTATAGCCCCCAGAGCTCATCTGCTCGCTCGATTACGTTGGCATAGCCTCTAGGCTACCAGCTTAGGTAGGATCAAATAAAAAATAAAAGTTCCCGCAAACGCAATTTATATTCATCTGAATTATATTATATAATACTATTTCAAAAGAGAGCATTGACATTGACGCTCTGACAAGATAAGATTGTCTGGAACTATGTAGATTTATAAACATTTGTTTCTATACAGTTTTCGAAGTAACAGTTCTAGCTAAGTTATCATTGTTAGTTTTATATCTTCTCTGTATTTTTTTTATTGCTTATATGGGTGGACGAGCTCATAGCCCACCTGGTGTTAAGTGGTTACTGGAGCCCATAGACATCTACAACGTAAATGCGCGACGCATCTTGAGATATAAGTTCTAAGGTCTCAGTATAGTTACAACGACTGCTCCACCCTTCAAACCGAAACGCATTACTGCTTCACGGCAGAAATAGGCAGGGTGGTGGTACCTACCCGCGCGGACTCACAAGTGGTCCTACCACCAGTAATATTAAGTATTTGCTGCGGAGTCCTTACAATGGGAAGGAGACCTAGCCGCTCAAGGTCAGCTGTTTCCCGAATGCATCTACTACCGGATTGGCATCACGACCTGCTGACTTGATTCGATCAGAAATTCCGCGGGCTGATGTAGTGGTTAGGTTTCACATCGATCGGTAGGTACACCACGTGTAATTAGTTTCCAAGCAATTCTTTACCACCTGATGGTTGTTTGAAAGATCTCGCTCTTAGCGAGTAAACCGCCAATTGTACTTTTTTTTGTATTTAATGTTTCACATTGTTTCTTTTGTTGGTATACAATAAACAATACTCTTTCTCTCCCTCTCTCGAACTCTTCCACGAGTCCGACTGGTTCAGTTACCAGGGTATCCATGCCTGCTTCTAGTGCTAGACCTGAAGGTGTACAATAGTAGTGGCAGTGCTTCAAATGGTGCCTAAGGACGTGTATCCAGAACCATATATTATATGTGAGGAGAGAAGGAGAGAGTATGCTTTATAGTACACAAAAAAAATGAAAAAAATGATTAGAAGTATGTATTTCAGACTATTACGATCATGAAAATGAAATGGAAAGATTTTATTCCGTTCATTTATCTAATAGCAATTATCTAATTTACATGCATGTACTCGTATATTATTATATTTGTTTTGTACAGTGGAAGCTAATTAGTAATTTGAACGATACTGTGTAAGTCAGGATGGCCGAGCGGTCTAAGGCGCTGCGTTCAGGTCGCAGTCCACTTCTGTGGGCGTGGGTTCGAATCCCACTTCTGACAATTCCTTTTAAAAAAATAGTTTTTTTTAATTCTAGATTTTGTTTTTTAATCGTAATTTCATTATTTAAATGTGAGACGATTTATTCTGTTCTTATTCACATTTTTGTTATGAAAAGTTACGTCCGTGTCGAATGTCATGAGCATCAAAATAGAAAATCTCATGATATTTATATATTAATACGTGAAGCAAAAACTTTGTATCCCTTATTACGAAAATTGCGCGGACGGAGGAGTATGAAATTTTCCACACTTATAGAGAATATAGAGAAGAAGTGCACAATGCTAATTTTTTTTTTAAATAATGCATAAAAGGTACTTTAAATCAATAAAGAAAACATTACACACACTACCATGTATTTGACGCACACACGCATGCCTACTATTTATTAATTGTCAAATTTTTGTTATTGACGTCTGTGGTCAAATTGAGAATAGATTAAATATTGTTTGTCTTTATTAATATTTTTCTATAGTATAGTCTTGGCTTTGAAAATACAATCATAATAGTGTACAAACTTACAATTTCAATTAATTATAGTAAAATTTCGACTACTGCGGGACCTCTAGTTTACATTAAAATACAATGTTTATATATTCAACTAGTCCGTGTATTTTTCATTTTCGTTTTTATGTAAATAACTTTTAAATAAGATCGGCAAAAGACAATACGATTCCGACCGTAAAAGCTGTAAAGCGCTCGATAAGTCGTATTTCTTTTCTCTTCTCTGTTGTCAATCTGCAAATATGAATGAATCTACTACTGGATCGGAATCGCGACCCACTGAGAAGATCCGACGAGAAACTCAGTGGGCTGTGTCTGTGAGAATCGTGTTACGACTCGCGATAAAACCGAAGAAAAACCTAAAGTTGTTCTTTTAATTTGTCACTAAATTATCTTATTACGTGAATCGTGACTGTATTATACATTTTTAAAGCTAAATACGTTAATAAAATAACTTTAGATTTTAAATTTTATAAGCAAATACACGTAACAATGAAGGTTTAAAACATCGTTCGTGATAACCAAAGTTCAGGTCAACACGCGAACCTATGTAAATAAATAGTACTGTTTTGATTGAATTAAATTAATGCTAAACAGAAAAGAAAAAATATTTATTTATTTTAGACGTTTTTTTTTATTACTTAGATGGATGGACGAGCTCACATCCCACCTGGTGTTAAGTGGTTACTGGAGCCCATAGAATTCTACAACGTAAATGCGCCACCCACCTCGAAATATAAGTTCTAAGGTCTCAGTATAGTTACAACGGCTACCCCACCCTTCGAACCGAAACGCATTACTGCTTCACGGCGGAAATAGGCGGGGTGGTGGTACCTACCCGTGTGGACTCCCAAGAGGTCCTACCACCATATAATTTATGCAATAGATAAATCTATGCAATAGCTTAAAAGGAGCCCTAATAAGAACCGGATGGATTGAACTGGTCTTTCTCAGATTTACCGCGAATCTTTTACGGTTTCATCTCTCGTTTTTTACCTATTTACATTATTTCCGACATTTTACAGTTTTCGAGGTGAACTCGAATGTGGTCTAAATTTTAATACGTAAAAACAATTTTAATTGTACATGCTATGTTCAAGTTAATTATTGTCGATTATTTGATTTATATGACTTCTGCATTGGTCGATGAGATTTCTTCCATTTCATTTAGTGTTTGTGGCGATAACAAAATTGGGATAATGCTGATATTCGAATTCACGTCAAACGCTCAAGGCTTGGAATTAGAATCTAAGGTAACGCGTCATTCTTAGGCAATTTCCTGCGCCATGTATTGAGTGACTCACTTATAATACACCTTTATTATATAACCTAACTATATCCTGCGGTTTCATCTGGCTTAAATACAGAATTTGAGCAGAAAGATTATTCGCTTATGTGTCATCATTAAAATAAGCAGATGATGTGGTATAGTAAAACTTTCTTCTTCCTATTCGTACACTCTTGACAGAGTGGTCGTGGTCATGCATCAGTCGGATCCTGCGATACCGATGCTCTTGCGATGCAACGCCATGTGGCACGGTGTTTTGCAGATTGAGAGCAATAGTTTATGTTGCAGCGAGTCACAGATTTTATGAGGTCGGTCCATCGTGTTGGAGATCGTCCGCGAGATCTTTTGCCCTCGACTTTCCCTTGCACCACCAACCGCTCAATGGAGTCCTCATTACGAGTGATGTGCCCGAAGAACTTGAGGATTCGTTTGACTTCGATTTGGACTGTTGAGTAAAACTTTAGTACGTTCTAAATTGTGAAGCATGGGATATTCGCATAGGGTTGTCGGCAAGATATCGATGAGGACACCGGGTGTAAATTAACCGGTTAAGTGGTGTAAATTAGGAGAAGCATGTGTCTAGCAGTAGACCACGGTGGGCTGATGATGATTATGGCGTGGCGTGTCGGAACATCCTTGGACACGTCAAGCTTAGTCCTTTCCTCTCCTCTCTCTCCTCTCTACATGACGAGCACGACAGCTCAGTCTCGAGCGAAACGAGGAAAACATGGGCTGTACATAATTTGTCTGCTCACATATGATGCGATCATTAACAGTGTTATTGCATCAGACCTCGGGCTGTGAGAGTCATGTAACTTTAACAATTATGAAAATAAGCGTATTTAATAAAAAATATATGCAATTTAAAAAAAATTGGCGTTGTAAGCAGAAAAACTTACGGCCCAGTTAGTGGTAAATATTCACCGTCGCATGAGCGACGATCGACGGTCTTCATAGATATCAGCATACTTCGATAAGGGAATGCGTCATGATAATCGCCTTATCGTTGCCGCCGCTAACTACTCCCCGAATCCTGATCACGCAGGAGCCAGTCACCGTCGACGCCCTAGACACATCCTTAGGGCTGCATCAGATCCAATAACCAGACACCTTAGCTCTAACACTAGGAGTAGGGACCCTGGTAACCGTACTCGTCGAACTCGGCAGAGAATTCGACGTGTAACCTTACCTAAACATCAGCCCGCTGAGTTTCTCGCCGGATCTTCTATGCGGGTCACGATTCCGATCCGGTAGTAGATTCATTCGCGAAGCAGCTACTCTTGAGGTGTTAGGTCTCCCTTGGAGGCGCGGGTAGCTGTTAGCAAATCCCACCCCTTCTGGCTGAGACCTTGCTTGCCCACCTGTCCCTGTGAAACTGGAAAGGCCTCCAGGCCACCAGTAAACCCTCAATCATAAAAAAAAATCAACAATTTCATGGGCAAGTCGAGCCGCTACCCACGCCAAGCGTATTAATATCAATAGATAATGAATAAATAAATATTCCCAAATACAAAGGCCCCTGTATTATGGGAATCAAAAAACAATCCATACTTTAAATACGTACTTTAATTAATATATTCAAATTTTATATTTATAAAATTGAATCTGAAGTTCAAAACCTAAATATTCGAAACGCTGGGAATAATGTAATGAATAACAGCAAAAAAACGTAAGATTAAATTATAAAAGTAATAATAATAATTTTAATTATTTCAACGACTCGCAAAACCGAAGGAATTACCAAGCACTAGTGGCGTAGCGAGGGGGCAGGTCAAGGAGGGGGGCATCATGCCTCGGGAGCTACTCACAATGGGGCCCCAAGTGGTCCAAACAAAACAAAAAGTTGCTGGATAATTTTAATTTTTATTCTTATTGATTTCTAGAAAATATTACGCTTAAAAGGTATTCTGGCTCCGGGTGCGAGTTAAGATCGCTACGCCAGTGCTAAGCACCGTCGTGAAAGGCACCAAAACAAACGTCTTTTAAAACAACACTAATAAACTTTTGAATTCACCCATTCAAATTATATTTATCACTAGCGACCCGCCCTCGCTTCGCTTCGGAAACTGTAATTTATTATTGATTTCTTCACCATTTAATGGATATTATTATACGTCATATAAACCTTCCATTTTTTTTTTTTTTATGATTGAAAGTTTACTGGTGGCCCGAAGGCCTTTCCAGTTTCACCAGGACAGGTGGGCGAGCAAAGGCTCAGCCAAGAGGGGTGGGATTTGCTAACAACTGCCCGAGCGCCTCCGAAGGAGACCTAACAACTCAAGAGCAATTGTTTCGCGAATGAATCTACTACCGGATCGGAATCGCGACCCGCTGAGAAGATCCGGCGAGAAACTCAGCGGGCTGATGCATGGGTTAGGTTGCACGTCGACCTCTTTGTCGAGTTCGACGAGTACGGTTACCGGGGTCCCTAAGCCTGCCCCTAGTATTAGAGCTGAAGGCATCTAATGCAAAGGTTATTGGATCTGATGGATCCGTAAGAACGTGTCTAGGGCGTCGACGGTGATTGGCTCCTGCATGATCAGGATTCGGGGAGTAGTCAGCGGCGGCAACGATAAGGCGATTATCATGACGCATAGCCTTATCGAAGTATCGTTCCGACGCTGACTTCATGTATTTCCGAATTGATTCGAGGCCCAGGTCATCGTGTAGGTCAACGTTCCTCACGAACCACGGAGCCCCGACAGCTAACCTGCAAAAGCGGGATTGTAGGGATTGGAGGGTGTCTATGTGTGTGCGGGCCGCGTGAGCGAACACCACACTCGCGTAAGTCATGACGGGCCTTATGCAAGTTTTGTAAAGTGTCACCTTGTTCCGAAGGGACATTTTACTCCGCTTACAGATCATGGGGTAGAGTCTACCGAGAATAAACGCGGCACGGTCACGGACTGATTTTATATGCGGGCGGAATGTCATCGATAGAAACCTTCCTCTTCAATCACTCTATCTATTAAAAAAACCGCATCAAAATCCGTTGCGTAGTTTTAAAGATTTAAGCATACATAGGGACAGATATAGGGACAGAGAAAGCGACTTTGTTTTATACTATGTAGTGAAGTTAAAAGCTTATGAGGAATTGATGAAAATTAACATGAATCGTCTTGAAATAGAATTGTTTTAACTGCGCCATCTGTTGGCAAAGTTAGAAAACATTGCGTAGAATGAAAACGCAGATCCGGAAAATTCTCGCCATAAAGGTTCAGTTAGGTTTTGCATTTCCTTTAGTGTACAACATTAAAAAAAGAGGGCGCTAGTTACCACTGAAACTGATTCAGCAAAATTTCGGCAAGAAGCTTAGTAACACAAATGTATCGTATAATTCGAAGTGATTGTATCATATCGAGGGATAAAAGGCTGTTTGGTTTAAGCGACATTTTTGCAACCTTACAGGAGAGCTATGTAAAGTTTGAAATTTGGCAAAAATATCATATTAAAAAATCTTCTTCAGCTATTTGAATGGGTTAAATATCGTTGAATTTCAATTAAAAACATCGAATTGTTGATGCTAATACCAAATAAAACGGACCTGTAACTACAAAAATAATTTTTGAGTATTCATGTTAAATTTTAACTAATAAATCGGGGTATATTTTTTTATTGCGTATTATTTATTGCGTATACTATGCGGGGTATATTATTTATTGCGTAAACCGGACAACGACCTCACGGTACGGTCTGGTGGTGACCAGAACACGGGCTTGAGGTTTGAGGTCTGCGTCTCAACTGTATAGTAATTAGGCCAGCTATAATATAATTACGTTTTGTTTTTGTTTTTTCCTACCTAAGCTGAGAGCCTTGAGAGGCTATATCAGCGTAACCCTAACTTTTGTAGGTGAGCTCACGGGCTCAACCTGACGATGTTGCTAACACGAACCCTAGCAAGAGCCGTGCTTCGCAGAATCTACCACCGGATCGGAAACGCGACCCACTGAGAAGATCCGGCGAGAAACTCAGTGGGCTGTGTCTGAGAGTTAATTTACTCGTCGAGCCCTTCGTCGCAAGCGACGGGTTCGACGAGAACGGTGACCGGTGCTTGAAGTACCTAAAAGCACCGTTAGTGGATCGGGAGGATCCGAGATGACGTGTTTTGGGCGACGTCGACTGCTTTCCATTCTGTCCGCAGGATCGGGAATGTAGTTACCGGCGGCCACGATGAGAGGGTTCTCGTGTCGTGCCGCTTTATCGAAGTGGCGCATGGACGCCGACTGCAGATACTTACTGATGGACTCTAAGTCCAGGTCGTCATGGAGGTCGACGTTCCTGACGAACCACGGGGCTCCGACGGCTATCCTGCAAAAACGGGATTGAATGATTTGGAAGGATTTTAAGTGTATGCGGGCCGCGTGAGCGAACACTACACTTGCATAGGTCATGACGGGGCGTATGCAAGTTTTGTAGAGTGTCACCTTATTTCTAAGGGACATTTTACTTCGCCTACATATCATCGGGTAGAGACGTCCTAGAATGAAGGCGGCACGGTCGCGTACCGTCTTGATGTGGGGGCGGAATGTCATCCTACTGTCGAGGGTGACGCCTTAATATTTGACCTTCGGGGCCCACGGTATGGGCTGGTCGAACATCGTGATTGGGTGAACGGCGGGGGCGGGGGTATTGACGCGCCTAGTCGGGAGGGGGATGCTCAGCGTGGTATTCGGAGGGTGACCCCTTTTGAAGAGCACCGCTGTGCTTTTCGTGGGGTTGATGTCGATGCGCCACTTCCGGAACCACTGTCCCATGGTGGTAGCTGCGGTCTGAAGTCGTCGATGAAGCAACGCCTTCTTCCTACACGAGTAGTAGATGGCGGTGTCATCGGCGAAGAGCGCCAGATGGGTCTCTGGAGACCGGGGTATATCATTGATATACAAACTAAATAGTAACGGGGAGAGGGCGGAGCCTTGCGGGACTCCGGTTGTGACGTGACGGGGCCGGGAACGCGTTCCCTCGACTCGATATCGGAACGAACGGTTCGACAAGTAGTCTCGTATGATGAGCACGAGTCTGTCTGGCACTCCCATGTTATACAGTTTGTATATCAAACCGTTGTGCCAGACTTTGTCGAACGCCTTCGCTATATCGAAGAAGAGGGCTCCTGTCGGAATGGGTTTCCGCCTGTTCAGCCCTAGTAAGATGTGCTCCGTGAGGCGGTGCACTTGATGGACGCACGAGTGTCTGGCGCGGAATCCAAACTGCTCGTCTATCAGAATTTTGTTCGCGGATACGAAGTCCCAGAGGCGTTTACGAAGGAGCCGTTCGTATAGTTTGCCTATCGCCGGGAGGAGACTGATGGGGCGGTAACTCGCGGTTTCGTTCTTCGGTTTGCCCGGCTTGTGTATGCCGATAACGTCCGCTTCTTTCCACGCCGCGGGAAAGATGCAGTTCGTCATAGCAGCATTTAATATGGTGGCCAACATCGTTATCAGTTGGGCTGGTAACAGTTTAAGCGCGCGGTTGCGGATGCCGTCGGAGCCGGGAGCTTTCCGTGGTTGTAGGCTATCGATCGCCTCCTTGACCTCGGAAGTGGTAATGGGGGGTAACGCGTCCGAGGGCGGCAGGGAAGCTCTGCGCTCGACCTCCTTGTCGACGAACTCGGTGTGTTCGGGGTCCGCGTGTTGAGTGCTAGTGGTGCACTGCTCTTGCAGTGCATCGGTCAGCAACTCTGCCTTGTCATCGTCATCGTAAGCCCGTGGTTGGCCTGAGGGGCGTACGAGAGGCGGCATAGTGGCTATAGTTTCGGACTTGAGGGTCCTAGCTAGTCGCCAGTATGCCTGGTGAGTGGGCGCGAGCTCTTCTAAATAACTATCCCAGTTTTCGTTTCGGGCGTCGCTTAAGCGGGATTTGACCTCCCGCTGTAAGCGACGCATCCGAGTCCGGTTTGAATCCGTGGGATATCGATCGTAGGCCCGGATTGCCGCGTTTCTAACTCTTACGAGCTCCCTAAGATCGGGGGAAAGTCTGATGCGGTGGAAGCAGTCCTCCACATCGACTTGCTTTGAAGATCTTATGATCGCCGTCGAGACGTGATCAGTGAAGATGTTTATGGATTCGACGGTATCCTCGGGGGATGGAGTTGAATCCGGGCCGCAAGGGAGGATTGGTGGAGCGGTGTCAGCTAAGCTATAATTACGCTTCTATGATCACGATTATATTTCTATTACTTCATTGTAGAAGCCATACGAGAAAATAAGTACGACATTTTTTATTGCTTAGATGGCTGGACGAGCTCACGGCCCACCTGATGTTAAGTGGTTACCGGAGCCCATACATCTACAACGTAAATACCGCCACCTACCTTTAGACATGAGTTCTAAGGTCTCCGTTTTTACAGTATAACGGCCTACTCTTCCAACCGAAACGCGTTACTGCTTCAGGGCAGAAATAGGTAGGGTGGAGGTCAGTGGCGGATTGAAGGTCCAGAGTGCCCTAGGCAATCACTCTATCGGCGCCCCTGTACCGGCCATAAATCGATGCCTCCAATGAACTCTAACTCAAAATTTTGAAATTTTCGTTTTTCACGCAAATCGCTTCACTATTTTAAAAGTATTACAAATCATTATTGATGGGGCTCGAAGCAAGAGTAAATGAGCTAGTTACACAAAAAAAAACCATAAATATATCTGCAATAACAAAGATTTTATCAACTTTTTTCATTTAAACGCTCCTCCTGTAAACCTACGAATTTGGAGTTAGCGTAGTGTTCATTGGAGGCATCGAAATGACCATCATAATACTATAAATTTTAACTAGTTGTTTTTGCAATGACGTTGTATCATCAAAGCTTAGACTTTAGTAGTCCAGGACCCTTGTACTTACGCTAATGCGCGAATGAAATACAAACAAACTCGCAATATTGCATGATACGAGTATATCGATGCTTGTGCAATATAATCTATTATATTTATTTTTTTTTTATTGCTTAGATGTGTGGACGAGCTCACAGCCCACCTGGAGTTAAGTGGTTACTGGAGCCCATAGACATCTACAACGTAAATGCGCCACACACCTTGAGATATAGTTCTAAAGTCTCAGTATAGTCACAACGGCTGCCCCACCCTTCAAACCGAAACGCATTACTGCTTCACGGCAGAAATAGGCGGGGCGGTGGTACCTACCCGTGCGGACTCACAAGAGGTCCTACCACCAGTTTTTACGCAAATTATAATTTTGCGGGTTTGATTTTTACTGCACGATGTTATTCCTTCACCGTGGAAGTCAATCGTGAACATTTGTTGAGTACGTATTTCATTAGAAAAATTGGTACCCGCCAGCGAGATTCGAACACCGGTGCATCGCTCAACACGAATGCACCGGACGTCTTATCCTTTAGGCCACGACGACGATTTAGATTATAGATCAGCATTTAGTTCTTAATCGTCGATATGTTATTTTCTTTATTTATTCAAAAATTCTGAGCTCGCGCGCCCCTTGTAACTACACGCCCCTCGCTTTAGCACGTATTAGGCACGTGCCTAGTTTGCCTTACGGATAATCCGCCTCTGGTGGTGGTACCTACCCGTGCGGTCTCACAAGACGTCCTACATCCGCCGTCCAGTAAATAATAATCAATAAATCAGTAGGGTTGTCACGCGCCTCACCCGCGTCATCAGGGCAGATTTCATAAGAAAAAGAATCTTCTGTCAACAGTATATTAAAGGTATAGTATATGAGTCGTCTATTATCAAAGGTGGCAATCTGTGCATTTGGACAAAAAAAAATTATTGATATGTCAATACAGATTGATTTGAATATAATCGTCTCCTTCAAAGAATACGGTTCAAAACCTGCATTAAATAAAGGTTAATAGTTAACCTGTTATTTATCTAAGATGTCGTTCCGAAGAGTTTTGTGACTGCCAATGGAATACAAAGTCAATAATTCGTTTTTCTGATTTACCAATCATTGTTCAAAAGTCAGATTGCCGGCTTTGATAATAGTCGACTCATATATAATACGTGCAGGAAATTTTCTTCATTGCTTGCAGGACGTCTTGTAAGCCGCGCGGCTAGATAGCGCCATTTCACTTATCTCTGCGAGGCAGTAAATCATTCTGGCCTGTGTGAAACCCTTTTACTAAAGAACTGAGATTTAGAACTGATGTCTCCAGTCGGGTGGTAGCGTTTACTTTGTTGATTTCTATGGGCTCCGCTAACCACTCAAAGCCAGGTGGGCCATGAGCACGGTCACCCTTCTAAGCAATAAAAAACAAGAGAAAGAATATAAATATTTTATACATTATTTGTGACCAGAGTGCGTAGTGCGAATTTTTTAACGTTCTCGATAACGTAAAAGTTAACTCAAATTTGTATGGAATTGGAACGTTTGCCTTCGTTTGCCGCTAGAGGTGCTGTTTCAACTGCATACAAATTTCAGTCAACTTTTACCTTATATTAAAAAACTCGCACTAAGCACACAGATTTGTAGATTTTGCGTTACAGGGTTGAGCAGTAAACGAAATAGTAGTGAACTATAAGTTTTCATCAATTGCAATACACTGATAAAAAATAATTTTAAAACTTAACAAGAAACAGTAGATTAAATTTTCCAAGTATATGAAGGCGAAGTATCTAATTTCTTTTACAATAATCACGCCCGTATTCTAATGTTCTTGTGTTACTATTTAAAAATTAAATAATGATACCATATTTAATATAATAATCAAGCGTCTCAAATACAACCGTAACACGACATCGTCGAAAAAATATGACAACACCAAAGCTGAGGGTCGAAATCTAAATTTTATTGATTACGTCTGAAATATAAATTGTGATTCTCATCAAAGAAACTAACTATATTGCGATTTAGTCTCTCGATTTTAAGGTTCTTTTTACAATTACCGATGTTTCGAGTACTTACAGATTTAAAAGTAGGCTTGATTGCCTTTAGGGCTCCCAAAAACCGAACGACTATTTCTCTTAGAGTTCGATTTCCTAAAGTATTCTAGTTTACTCATAAAACATTGAATATGTCTAGACGTTACGAAAACTTTTGGACGAATTTGAGGTAACTTTTAACTTATTTAGCATTATAAAGTTTTAACAAGCTCTTTAATGTAATCACGTTTTTAAACAGAACAGCATTTTTTTTTGTTTTAAGAAATTTTATGAATCACTCTCATAGGATTCCTTTGTCCGACTACCTTGCCCCTAACCTTTGACGCCTTTCGTAATTAAGTGAAATGATAGAGCACTTTGTCGTATTAAAAATAAAACCCTCAATTGGTGTCTATCTCCGAATGTGATAAAACGGATTTCAGTCAAATCAATTCTAAATGAAATATCGCTAGACAATGTTGATAATTGTCGGCAAGTCTGTGGCACAATTGTGTTATAGTCATAGTGGCAGAGGAGGAAGCGGTTTGAAATAGTTTATGTAGACCCCAATAAAATGATTGGGAGCTTGAGCGTATGTTTAACGGTATTGTGTCGGTATCGAAGCTTAGATTACTGTGTAGAACACCAGTTAGACCGTGATCATTCTATCTTCCTTCGTACTGTAGCTTGAATATCAGTAATTCTGTTAAATTGACGATTTAATTAACATCTCTCAAATTTGAAGGCAATCATACTTTCCGGTTTGAAGGGTGGGAGTGTCGTTATACAATCGAATTAAGACTTCGACTTCATGTTTTAAGACGTTGAAAGCCATGCGGGCCATTGGTGGGCCAAGCCTATTAGATATACCATTCGGGCCAAGCCAAAATCAGGGAACCAGGAATTTTATCAACATGAAATTTTCGTACAAAATTTTTTAAAATGCTATAATTTATAGGGAAAATAAAAATAGAGACTTTTACTGTCTAGTTATTCAGATATTTTAAAAGGCTATATATAATCTTGATAAAAACCTCAACAATCTATTGCATTTCAAAACTAAGGCGTTCGGTTCGGCTAACATCAGCCTTGTAGGAATTTGTGCTTTGTAGGAAGCGTTTACGTTGGAATCCTGACGCGGCTCACGGTGACCCTCATGACCCGAAGGGTTCAGTAAGATAAGGCTCACTGGTGAGCACCGTGGCCTGAAAAAATACTCGATATTTCATGTGGCGTTCAACGTGCTAAGTTTGTTAGCGGCATTCGGCTACTGATGCCCATGGGCAAGTAAGCACTTGAAATCAGTTGAGCGGTGAGCACTTGATACACGTGAACTCGTTGGATTAGGGTTACGAAATTTGATAAATATAATGAAGTTCTTATGGAAGAAGTTAATTGGATTCAAATTCGCTATCGCTTCACGATTCAGTCTCAGCTTTACGTTCTCAAAGACGTTTTAAATTTCGAATTACACTGAATGTCTTGAAATAAAAGAAAATATTTTCTAGAAAATTCCGCGCGGACTGCTTTGTTATAGCCATTTTTTATAGTATTTTTATTGTTTTTATATTTGCTTCGTTGTGCCATAGTCAAACGTAGAGCGACTTAATATGAGTTTTAGTGAGCATAGAATGTTTGAAACTTTAGTCCGAGAACAAGATATTTTGGATTTTCCGAGAATCTGTCAGACTCTAATGCTCAAAATCTCCAAGCTTTTATGAATTGAATTGTTTTGATATGCATTGACAGCTTATTAAGATTGTTATTGGATTTGGAATTCAATATTGGAATTTACGATCAGTTGTTCCCTGGTAAAAAACAAACTACTGATTCTGTTTGTGGTTTTAACTGTGAGTCAACAACAAGCATGATTAGTTTTGATTTTTAAAGAACGAAACAGCCAACACGACTGGTGTGTTTAAAAATAAACATTTTTGTTCTTTTTGAAACCCAAATTCTAATTATTGAAATTCACAATTATTTAAAACGATTATTTGGAGTTAAACTCCATAAGCTTAGATATTTAATTGACAGGAAAATGAAAACATCACTATGCAAAATAATGAAGCCAGCGTACAAACAGCACATAATACTGGTGGTAGGACCTCTTGTGAGTCCGCGCGGGTAGGTACCACCACCCTGCCTATTTCGGCAGTGAAGCATTAATGCGTTTCGGTTTGAAGGGTGGGGCAGCCGTTGTAACTGTACTTGAGACCTTAGAACTTATATCTCAAGATGGGTGGCGCATTTACGTTGTAGATGTCTATGGGCTCCAGTAACCACTTAACACCAGGTGGGCTGTGAGCTCGTCCAGCCATCTAAGCATAAAAAAATTAAAAAAGTTATTGAAGTCGTTGTGGCCTAAAGGCCTGGTGCATTCGTATCAAGCAATGCGACTATGTCGGTGTTCGAATCCCGACAGCGTGAGGCTGAGGAGCGCGAAAAGGAGTGGGGTCCCTCTTCAGCACCTCAGTGCAGAAGGCGTTCGTGAAGCTCCCGCTCAGCCCCCGTAGGGACTATCAGGTGGCGGGTGCGGGGGCGCCCGGTACTCGACTTTAGGTCCGGTGGTGGGGCGGTGCAAGGTGGCTCCTGTGCGCTGCCCACGGGGTGTCTCCCAAGATGACGTCTTTCGGGATTTTCCCGGATATGAAATCCCGTCTTATCATCAGGACGGGTACCGGCGAAGGCGGACTTTCGGCGCGCACTGCGGTACCGTAGGTCTGGTGTAGCCGGTGTGGTGGAGCTCGATGGGCTTTAGTCGGTAGTTGGTTTTGCGGGGCGAGCGCCTCTCGCGCCTTTTTCAAGGCGTAGTCTCCTGCGAAGAATTCGGGGAGGTGGAGGACCTTGGCCCTCCTCGTCCCCATACTCAGGAGGCGCCGGAGTCCGACATAACCCGGTTCGTTACCCCCCCGGACCGGGTATCCGCAAATAGATTACACAGCGTTAAAAAAAAAAAAAAGGTACTCTAATGAATTATGAAATATGTACGTACTAAACAAATAACGATTGACTTGCACGATGTAGGAATAGCATCGTGTCTTAAGCATTATAATTTGCGTAATTACTGTGTGCTTAATGTGACTTTTTTAACGTTCTCGATAGCGGAAAAGTTAACATAATTTCGTATGCAGTTGGAACGGCGCCCCTAGCAAACGTAGCTAAACATTTTAACTTCATACAAATTTGAGTTAACTTTTACGCTATCGAGAACGTTAAAAAAACTCGCACTTAGCACACTGCTGGTAAGACGTCTTGTGAGCCCGCACAGATAGGTACTGCCATTTTCTGCCTATTTCGTGAAGCAGTAATGAGTTTCGGTAGTCGTTGTACTGTAAAAACCGAGACTTGAACTCGTGTCTCGAGGTGGATTGACAGTATTTTACGTTATTGATATCTATGGGCTCCGACAGGCGGGTCGAGAGCTCGTCCTTTAATCTAAGTAATTTTTTTTCCTAATATGTCTAGGTACTACTACTCTACATTTATGAATTTGTTCTTCACGCAATATATAAAAATATATCTAATTTATTCTGGAAACTAAATATAAATCGTGATGACGAGACATATCATTACTCCCTCTACAAAGGCTTTAAATATTTAACACAACTCTGTTACACAATTAGTTTTATTTTAAATTAAATAAAGGATCAATCTAATGCTGCATTGACTGTTTTCAGTGCAGAGTAATTACGATGTCGAAAGAAAATATATATTATGTTCATGAAATTCTAAAAAAAAAAGCGAAAGATTAATGACGTCTCGGCGAAATTCTTTCGTTATCCAAGTTTGAACCATGACCCGATTGCCGTGGCGGTTATCAAGATCGACACCATCGATAACACACCACTGAGTAGTGACCAAGAAGTTGTTCACGCGCGCCAATACTCCTCAGTGTGAGAGAGGAAGGCGGAGCGCCAACACCCAAGCGTGTCGTGTCCCTAAACGCGAATACTAAAACACAGGCCGAATGGAACATAAAAGTGACATTGACGCATATTTTAGTGTTCTATATTCGATAGTTTACGCGGCGAACGTCATGTTTTCGCGCGTTAATTTGAATTGTGTTTTTTTTTATACAATAACTATTTAGGATACCTGTGTTAAAGTGCCGTGTAAAAATATTTATTAAGTGATTTCTAGGTTTATAGTGTTGTAATTATTGTAATAAGTTATAGAATTTCGGTGAGAAATGTGAATTTTTGTGATCCGAGGCGATTCAAAGTTCTGTCTGACCAGTATATTGAATATACTACAACAAAAACATTTCCGATTTCAAGGTCTCAGAATAGTCGATATTATAGGTCAATAGCAAAACCATAATTCATTATAAGTCTATTGTTTAGTATCGATTTTGTTAAAAACCAGTAATTATCTTCCATTTCAAAGGTTTTGTTTGTCGGGAATCACCTTGTCTTGCTTAACTTCTGCAATTTTTATAGTTTACGATTAACGTTTATCGGAATGAATATAATGGTACCGTGTTTTCTGTTTTTGCAGAAATCGGAACTATAAAAAACATTTTTTATTTTTAATTCACAATCTGGTCCTTATTATATAGATTTATTTCAAAGATGAGGAATTATAATTCAATATCTCACGTTCTTAATACAAACTCATAGGTTTTCAGAATAAGTTTAAATAAGGCCGGTTTTTTTTATGTTTTTTAAGTAAGGGTTTTTCATTCCAGTCATTTCTTTTTACAAGTGAAAATATTAGTAATTATGATCACTAAAAAAACAAATTTTTTTATTGTGTATATTTTTTCCATATCTTTTTTCGCATAGCTATTAAATTGTATAAGACTTTATTAACTTAAACAAGAGCAGGGCTGTTATATATCGCAGCAGATATCCTAAGCCGGATTCCGAACACGTGCTCGCCAGGACCCTTGGATTTGCTGATGTCCGTGAGCAACATTTATAGATCGGCGGCTGACTTTAAATAAACTAGTATTTTTGGATACATTTTTTCTTAAATAAATTGGTATTCATTTTTTTCTTTACCATAAATTATTATTATATATACGGGATATTCCAAGATAAACACACATATTTACATTCATTTACTTACATAACATAAAAATACTTATTTATTTTTACTGTTGATTACTGTACGTTCTAAATTTATTGAATTGAATTATTATATTTTTCTAATCATTGGTGATTTTATTAATTCTATATTAAACACTACCGTTTTAATTTTTTTTTATTTAGTAGTTAGTATGGTCGATATTCCAATTTGTCTTAAAGGGGCAGGTGCCGTTAAATAGGCAATAGTCGCAGAGAAGCGTTACCGAACATCACTAGTGAAATTTAAGTTAAAAAATCACAATAAAAAAAATGAAAAATAGCCTATAGTCTGTGGTATTATATATGTCCACTACAATTGACAAGCTATTCTATTCACTGCACATAAATATTAATGCCACGACTCATTTACGTTTGAGACAGAATGATGAGGTCTCATTTCATTAAAACAACAGTATGTTCACGATACCGAGTCACACGACATAATAACTTGTGATCTGATAACTTGTATTGTGTTCTGATCTATAAATTTCCGGGAGTAGAATACATCCCGGTCACGTCCTTAACTTTGTTTGTAGGACGACTACCGTTGACATAATAAAATACTTTTATAACCGTGGGACTGTCTACGTAGCATACACGTTGTAACGGGAATTTGCGTATTTAACCTCTTTAAACACGCTTCATTTTGACCTAGATAATATTATGTGTTTAACAAACTTCGAACCTATTAATTATATGATGATACTGAATAAGTATTATTTATAATTTAACTTAAACGCGAAACGTCGGTGACCACGAAATTTGTAAAGGATACGGAAGGTCTAAAATGATATTACGAAAATAACAATTACAATAATAAACTTCAAAAGTAGATTTAGTTATATCCGCGATACACGAAAAATGAAGAAAATAATAAGTTTTATGATTACGTCACTATCAGATCACCATACAGATCGAGCCCAAAGCTTATGTTTGAGTTTTATTGTTGATGGGTTGCTTGGACCAACAATACTTACTATTGTTGATCGAAGATGGGTCGATCTGGAAACATAGACCGCTTCCTTGGAACTCGATATCAAAGTTTTACCTTAAAACGCTTATCCTGTTAGCAAATATTGTTGCCATTACTGACGATGACGGCTTAAGGCATCACAGAGCGTCGGAATGATAGATTGAGGAGTAGCTCCACTACACTAATACAGCAAATACTTCCGGTTTGAGCCCCGTGAGCTCACCTACATGTTAGGGTGAAGCCGAAATAGCCCCTCAAGACTATCAGCATAGGTAAAAAAAACTAAAAAAAAAGGAAATAGAAAAGAATAAAAAAACGAACGTTGTCATTTCGGATAGAATATTCGAGAACATTCGAATTATATATTTGCAAATGTTTCGTAGCGCCGATCAGCTGTCTGGAAAGTTTTCAGTTATTTTGAGATTTCACAATTATATTTTCGTACAAATTGAAATCTGTTTTCGACTTTAACAAGATTGAACGTCCTAAAAGCCGGGTCGTTGTTGATAAGCTCTGTTATGAATAAATAAGGTATTACTGTTATTGCCTACAGTATTTTTTTTTTTTAATATAATGAATAATATAACTTTTTTTAAAGGTACATACATAAAAACGTATTTTCACTAATACTTTTACTAACAATGGGCGTTGGTCAAATATTTTTCAATCGATTATTTAGTATTGAGAAAACTCCCAATTCCTAGTGTATGTAGGAATTGGGAGTTTAAGACTTTAAACGTTGATCCAAGTTGTATAATTAGTGGTATTTTATTATATTATTAAAACTACTGATACTTTAATCTTGTCTGTCTGTCTGTCTTCATAATATTATTTCCGACGTTTTGTTTACTTTACAGTTTTCGTATTAACTTATCCAAATTAGAATTATCTTACTGTGAAGATGAAATCCGACAAAGCTTACGTCTCAATGGGTTTCTATCTATGAATAAATTAATCAAAACTAGTTTGGTTTGTCACTGAAATTCGGCACGTGTACATGAATAGCTTCCACTATGAAGACATAGATAGCGTTTTGTAGTAAAATCATTCTTGGAATATAAAAACTTATAGCTATACTATACTGTATTGTAACTATACTAAGACTTTAGAACTTATATCTAAGGTGGGTGGCGCATTTACGTTGTAGATGTCTGTGGGCTCCAGTAACCACTTAACATCAGGTGAGCTGTGAGCTCATCCACCCATCTAAGCAATAAAAAAAAATAAAAAAAGACTTACGCACCATTTAGAATACTTAGTACATATTACAAATAATATTATGATACTTAGTATTATCAGTACCTATTAATACCTAGTATTTTAAGTAGATTTAGTCTAAACTACGTATTTCACCCGCTAAACAGATCCAGTTTCAAAGCTGGGACAGATGTTAAACAATGAAATTAGGGGGTGCTGCTTAGATTCCATATATCAAGGTGGTATTTAGATGACCTGTGTATCCAAAAAACAAACAAGAAACATTCAATTCAATTTTCTTATAGTTTTTTTTTTTGGTTTATCATTCGAATAAAGATTTCAGTATCTCATCGCACTCTCCCAGTCTAAATAATCTTGAAAATACACAAAACAACGTTACTTTATTGTTTTTGGCTTATAACCAGAATTCCGGGGCAAATAGATCAACCTGTAACGTACGAACACGCAAGATAATAGCATCGAAGTCTGCAACATGTTTCATAAAACGCACGATAAATATAACAGTAAACATAATAGGTACCATAATTTTCGACTCTACGTGACACGGAAAAATCCTGCAGTACCCCTCAAGTACACTTAGGTACAGACTTCTCAAAAATGACTAAATAACCTTTAAATGACTGAGAAACAAACGCAAATAATAAAATAATAAATAATAATAATAAACAATACTTTATACTGTCAAGTATATAAAGTTATAAATAAATAAATACACAAAAACGAACTGAAATAGTAGTATAAATGACTAGCTGTACCCGTCCGCTTCGCTGGGCATTTCAAATAAACATTACTATTTCTCACCCGCACAAAGATTCTCATCATTAACGCCCCCGTAACTGGTAGACATCATTAACGACTGTAGATTTATATATTAGTATAGATTATTTAACATCATAATTTCGTTTTTGTGCATATTAAGCTGCACATCTCTTAATCATTTTTATGAAGGCAATATTGAGTACTGCCAGTACGGGCGTCTTGTTAAATAGCTGTTTTTTCCCTGCCTATACTAGTGACATAGAGGGGTCATGCTAGATTCGCCGAACGAATAGGTGAGCTCACGGGGCTCTAACCTGGGACGTTACTAACACTAGCCCTAGCAAGAGCAGTGCAGACTTTGTGTGTTTTCCTGCCTAAGCTGATAGCCTTGAGAGGCTATGTCAGCGTAACCTAACAAGTAGGTGAGGTGAGCAACCTGACGACGTTGCTAACACTAACCATAGCAAGAGCAGTGCTTCGCAGAATCTACCACCAGATCGGAAACGCGACCCACTGAGAAGATCCGGCGAGAAATTCAGTGGGCTGTGTCTGAGGGTGTGATCGTAATGACTAATTTTACTAAAGTAATCTTGCGTTTCGGATTTTAGGATCACAGTCGTTTGCAAAGTGACCAAGCGGTCAGCTTATAAAGCAAAGTTTTCGTCTAATACACTGATACCATTGTTTCATTACTTCCATTGTATTTTTTACGTACACTCCCGTATTCTCAGTTCAATTCATTATTACAAATCATAGTTTGTTTTCTTGAACGCTGGTTGAGCTTTTGTTTTGCAGCTCACGCCCTTTTCCCTTGACATTTACATTGATATCTTTCGAAATGTTAATCGCCATGTATATTTTCATTGTATATGCCACAGCCGCCAAATGGTAATCTATTTGTGTATGTGAAACGGTTATATGCGTGTAACCTCTATACGATTTATCTTAAAAGAGGTTAATATGTTATAAAGATGACATAAATAAAATTTGAATATTGAAACATTAGAAGAAGGAACATCAGAAATATTAAAACATTATTAAAAGATTGAAATTAAAAAAAAAACATAAAAGTGGTGAAGCGATACCTTTAAATGTTGTTTCTCTTTATAGAGCAACTCAATTTGTGCTATAGTTTTACTAAGCTAAACTTTATTTTGATGTAAATAAAATAATACATTATATGCGTATAATAATGGAAATGAATCAATTGTTTTAAACAGCTCAAATACAACCGGCGTTTCTTGTGTCGCGTCGTGCTGTCTATGGACCGTAAGCCAAATAGGTTGTACATCGCTAATAATGTTTGCAAGTTGACGTTGACAGATTTTTTGGCGGGAACGCGAGGCGTGAAATGTGAATTACTTTAGTTTCTTAATTCAGTGTTTCTTCAAACGTGTTATGACGGTGGTCTATTGACTGTTTAGCGTCTGCTAAACACACAAATGTGGATAATTGAAATAAAGTCGCCCAAAATGCCTTCCTGGGTTCTTCCAAAAAGTTCACCGAAGTAAATAATAATAAAATAGATTACCCTACTTTTACTGAGATTTTATTTCATCCAATCTCGTCTCGCTACATTTCATTTCATCCCCATTGATTACAGTCTCAAATAATTCAACCTCACCTTATTCCGCTCCATATCATTTTTCTATCACAGAATATATTTGAAGATTCTGAAAAACTCGATACTGCCAACAATGGCATCGCAAGAAGCCGATTGCCATACTAAAAAAAGGAAGCAGAAGAACGCTGGTAGACGATAAAGCATCAAATACAGCCATTGCCGTGTCATTAACATTATTTAAAATTTGCTAGATGTTTGTTAATAGAAGAAACACTTTTTACTAATCTCGACAGAAATAGGCAGAGTGTTGGTATATACATGTGCAGGTTCACAGGTCCTCCTGCCGCTACTAATAAATTAGTTCCAATATCTGAATCAATGAATCGTGTTAACAACAATTTCAAATAAACAGGAAATTCATTATATTCTTCGGTTTACGTAAGTCGTAGACAAAATTAAGAGTACATTTATGGCTTTTTATCTACTAATATGTATTAGAAGAATAGACTAATAACGAGTACATTAGACTACTAAGTCGAAAAGTGTAATAAAATCGAAACGTCAGAAATAATAATATAACGACAGTAAAAATGGGAGATTAAACCGTAAAGGCAGTTTTAAAAAAGATAACGAATAAAGAACGTCCCGTGTATAGTCTCAAATCTCCGAGCCATTGGTTTAGAGGACATGCCTATTTGATGGTCAATCCGTTGCGTCGCTTGTGCTTTATAAATTAACTAGCTGACCCGGCAGCCATTTTTATTTATAGTGATAAACCGTTTCCTCTTTATTAAGACGGGCGGGCAAATTTTCGGCAAACAATTAAATTCGCATCCAAACCACCAATTTTTTTACGAATATCAAAAACCGAAATTAATTATTTGGGTAACATAATCGCATTACCAATAATTCGTTCGAACAAAATATAGACGAATTCTTGGATATTCTTATAATTGTGCAAACAATTTTACCGTTCTGTTGCTTCTTACGGTGCGGCAGATAATGAGTATAATATATATATGTGGGATTTATGAATGTTAGGGTGCAGATTACCGCAGAAATTCACACAAAATAATTTAAACAATCTTAACGTCGTACGATTCTTTACTTCTTCTTTTGACAACTCCCTCATCATCTAATTTTACTTCACAGTGACATCTATCAACATTATAAAAGTGACATAAAAAGAAAATAAGAACAATCAGAATCCCACACGGCTATCCTGCATTATTCATCTGGCCCGGATGAATGCGATTCTTGTTCGTCATCACCATTAGACCATGGTTTCATCATGTCAGCGGAGCTAGTGGTGTTAATAGGTCCTTCACCGTCTCCTATCTTCTTCACGGTGTATCTGTCATTCCTTTTTTTCTGTATAATTTGATATGGTCCTAAATACTTCGGATGTAGCTTATAGCCTTGAACGAATTGTGTTCTCTTAATCGCTACTAGGTCTCCGATCTCATACTGTATAGCTTCTCGTCTTTTTCGATTGTAAACTTTTCGATTTTCTTCTTGAATTTTCTGAATATTTTGCTTTGCTCTGTCTCTAAGTTCTGATCTTTTGTTTTGAAAGTATACTAAATTCTCCTTTTCTATCAACTTTAGAATATCATCACTTTTGTCTCTCATTTTGATTCCAGTAAGCAGTTCAAAGGGTGTCATCCCAATACTTCTTTGGTAAGTCCCATTTAAACAACGTTGCACTTTGCCAATCTGTCGGTACCATTTTGCAGGGTCGTCTGATGTGAGTTTACTCAGCACGTTTATTATTATTTGGTGTATTCTCTCAACTTGACCGTTTCCTCTCGGCTGACCGGTAGTTATTACATAATGTGTTATGTTTTCTTCGTTACAGTATGTTTTGAAATCATTAGAAGTAAAAGCAGCATTACGATCTGTTATAATTCGCTCTGGAGAACCGAAAGTTTCCTGTTGCAATCTGAGTTTTTGTAGTACTTCTTCCGTCGATAAAGTTTTGGTTGGGTAGATCCACGTAAATTTCGTGAAACCATCTACAACAGTAAAAATGTATTTGTAATTCTTATTCGTAGATGTCAAAGGACCAAGATGATCAACATGGTAAGTAGACAATGGAGTGTCCCCTTTGTCAAGCGGGTGTAAATATCCTTCTTTCCTTCCTTTTTTATGCGAAATTAATATGCATTCCACGCAATTATCAATAATTGATCGTATCTTCTCTTTGCTATTTTCAATGTAGTAGTCTCGGTTTAGTAATTCTTCCGTCTTTATAATTCCGAAATGGCCTTTCTCGTGACATTTTCTTATTATCTCATTTATCATCTTCTTAGGTACAACAATAAGTCTAGTACCATCTTTAACTTTACACAATATTCCATTTTCTAGTACAAAATCTTCATAAGGTTCTCTTTCTAACAACTTCTTTAATAGTTTTATTTTCAGGTCATCATCTTGTGCTCTTTTCAGGCGTGCAGTAGTTTCGGTAAGTATCAGGCTAACAGGGTATCTGCTCAAAGTATCTACATGTCTCATCTGTGTTCCGGATCGGTGTTCAATTTTGTAATCAAATTCTTCAAGGAGGAGTGCCCAGCGAGCAACTCTATGAGGTAAGTCTTTTTTCTGTAGCGTCATGGTTAAAGCAGAACAGTCTGTTATAATTTTGAAAGGAATTCCAAGTAAATAAACTCTAAATTTCTTTATTGCTTCTACAATTGCTAAAATTTCCAGATAGTAGCTGTGATATTTCTTTTCTGCAGGAGTAGTCTTTTTGCTCATGTAGTATATCGGGTGCAGCTGGTTATCTTTTGGGCTTCTCTGCAATAAAACGGCTCCGTAGCCATCTATGCTTGCATCTGTATGTAACTCTGTTTCGAGATTCGAATCGTAAATGCGTAAAACTGGTGAACCACACAAAATCTGTTTTAATTTTTCAAAAGCTCTTTCGCAGTTAATGTCAAAATCAAAGTTTACATCCATCTTGAGTAAATCAGTCAGTGGCTTTGCTATGATTGAGTAATCTTTAACAAATTTTCTAAAATATCCAGTTAAACCCAAGAATGACCTTAGTCCTTTTATATTCTCCGGCTTCTTGAACCTTGCAACAGCTTGTATCTTCTCAGTAGAAGGTTTTACATGATTATCACAAATAATATAACCCAAATATTGAATTTCTCTTTGCAGAAAGTGACATTTCTCCCAATTAAATTGTAACCCATATTCTTGCGCTCTTTCAAGTATTTTCTTCATCTTCTTGATTCCTTCTTCTTCTGTTTTAGAAGGTATTATTAGGTCATCTAAATAAGCTAGGACAGTGCCATCTAGAATGAAATCCTGAAAGATATCATTAACGAATCGTTGGAATACGCACGGCGCTGTGCACAAACCGAATGGCATTTTATTGAATTCATATTGTCCTTGTGGTGTTACGAATGCAGTATACTTCTGGCTTTCTTCGCTGACATTCACGTGTAAAAATCCATTTTTCAAATCTAGTGACGTAAATAGTTGTGCTTCTTTCAGTTTGTCGAGTAGGTCTTCTATAAGCGGAAGTGGAAATCTTTCTCTGATAATTTTCTTGTTGAGCCTTCTGTAATCTACGCATAGTCGGTAACTTCCATTTTTCTTTTTCGCTAATACTATCGGACTTGCAAATTCTGATTTACTTGCTTTTATTACATCTTGATCTAACCATTCTTCTATCTGTTTCTTTACTATGTTTAACTCTAGAGGTGAGAGTCTTCGGGGAGTCTGGTGAATCGGATCTTCATTGGTAAGTATAATTTTAAGTTTTACATTTGATTCTTTCGTCGTAGTCTTTAAGTCATCATAGTCTTCCAGTAATTTCTTAATTGTGTCTTTATATTTCATCGTCTTAATATCATATTTGTCTGTAAGTTCTTCTTTGTAATCATTAATCTGAGTCAGGTGTAATATCTTCTTCACTGAAATTCCATCAGCGGAAAATGCAATTTCAATTTCGTTCAATATCGGATTTCCGAGTAAAATATTAACGGGTATTACGTCATCGTCTACCACGTTAATCTTTGTTTCAAAAAGCACATCATCCATTTCAATTCTTGCTGTAAAAGATCCTTTTGTGCGTACTTCATGCTCGGCTATTCCTGATAAATTAAGTGTATTGTTCGGATCGTAGTCATTATCCTTTGACAATACTTCTCTATAATAGCATTCTCGAATTAAATTTGCATCGCTTCCGGTGTCAAGAAAAGTAGTAACTTCAATATCATTAATCTTGGCTTTCTTGTATGGCTGACGAAGATTCGAAGTAAAGTCGCTTACATCTTGGATTTTAAGTGTCTTCTTCATCGTACTCTGACATTCGTTTGATTTGTGTCCGTATTCGTTACATTTGAAACATTTTATTCCATTTGTGCATGCCGATGATTGGTGGCTAGAATCACCGCAGTTGTAACATCTCTTAGTGTACACGGGCTTGCGTCCTGTAGTCGTCGTGGGCGTAATCTGAGCAGCAGCCTTATGGTGCATCTTTTCCTTTATTTGTGTGTATACTTCCAGTTTCTTTCGAAATTGTTTCATGTCGGTAGCTCCGTATAAAATAGATTTGTTTGTTTCAGAGTCACGGATACCATCTATCACGTATTCTATGATAGCTTCGTCTTCAACTTTCCCATGCATAGCCAATTCCTTCATGTGTAGAAAATACTGTTGGTAAGTCTCACTCGTTTTCATCTTGCGTGATGCTAATTTTTTGTGGATGGTAGCACTACTGAGTTTTGGAGCAAATTCTTCTGTTAATAATTCTTTAAGTACGACCCATGATGCTATCGAGCCCAACGATCGCAGAAATAACTTTGCTGTACCAGAGAGAAGTCTTTTCGAATAAATAATTTTCTCTATTTCAGTCCACTCCATTAACGTAGCGGTATCTTCAAAATCACTTATCCATGTCTCAATCGGGTAGGTATCGTCTCCGGTAAAGAGCGTCATAGATTTCTCTAAGTCATTAAAAGAAATCCGTGGTTTGCTTCCAGAGGTAATATCGTCTGAACTGGGTTTTGTCAAATCTTCATTGTCTTTCTGATTTCGTCGTGCCATTCTGTATCAATTGTTTCGTCTTTTATCAACCAAAATAATAACCAATCGTCTTCATAAATTTTTCTGAATAAAATAATCGTCGTTCCCTCAAATGGTAAAATTCTACCAAATATCGGGTATTTTTTTCAGTATGGCAATATTTTATTTCTCTTCTTAATTGACACAGATGATGTTTGACAGCTTGCTTGGCGATTATGCGGCATCTACTATTCACACTTTTACACCGTACACCATGTTTTCTTCATATCCCGGACGAGCCCCCATAAAAGTTGTGGGATTTATGAATGTTAGGGTGCAGATTACCGCAGAAATTCACACAAAATAATTTAAACAATCTTAACGTCGTACGATTCTTTACTTCTTCTTTTGACAACTCCCTCATCATCTAATTTTACTTCACAGTGACATCTATCAACATTATAAAAGTGACATAAAAAGAAAATAAGAACAATCAGAATCCCACATATATAAGATCTAAAGCGGTACAAAATTAGGCTGAAATACGAATGGAATTTGTTTGAAATTCGTCTGGAACTCTTCCTTGTATACATATTTAGGCCTTTGGAGGCCTGAAGACTCCAAAATTATACATAAATTAATTTTGGAGTTTCAAGGGAAAGTGACAGTACACTTATAATTTTAATATTAGCACGCAGTTAATATTATTAGCATGTTAATATTAAAGCTAACGTTTATTATGTTTGCATTTATGTAATCTTTGATTGTCATTTTTACTGACACACAAACACACACACGCATCAAGGAACAATAACAACAATAAAATAATTGTACAACTGCGCTCAGAATTTTACTGACCAGTATCAACAGGATAAAAAACTTTGAAATTAATTCCTAATATCAATTGCTATTTAAGCATGCTTTTTTATTTTTTTTGTAACCAAGGATATTTATTAAAAAAGCAAAATTTAAAAAAGTTATGTCATTGATTTAGATTTTAGTTTTTATGATGCAATTTTAACTAAGGTGGATAAATAAGATAGGTGTACTTAATGAGAGTTTCTTAACGTTCTCGATAGCGTAAAAGTTAAGCCAATTTTGTACGCAATTGGAACAGCGCCCCTAGCGGCAAATATACGCAAACAATCCCATTCCATAAAAATATGAGCTAACTTTTACGCTATCGAGAACGTTAAAAAACTCGCACTAAGCACAAGGATAAGGAATAGACAATACAACATAAATGCTGTCGTCTATTCCGAGACATACTTTAACGCTTTTGGAACACTGTAAAGAGAGATCTAGTGCAGTGCCAGATAGTGGCAAGAATAGTCCGTGAAAACGCAATCACCTGTGCAAGAGCCCAATGGCTCAGGTTTTCAGTAAGGATGAACTGTGTTATGCTATAATAATTACCGGACAGAATATTATCGTCCTAGATTCAGTAGCTTCATTAGTTCAGTTTATAATATTATGATACTGATTACATCAACGAGGTTACCCTAGTATAGATTAACGCGTGATAAACAACAAACTAGTTTAATAACTAGAGTAATCTGCATACCTAATGTCACAAGAGGATTGGCTTTTGTTCCATTTTCAAACAAGCCTAACATCTGCTATTATTTTTTATTAGTCTTATAACACTGGTATGGCATAGGCGTTGGTAGCAATTAGCAGCTAACCCAAAAAAATTAAGCAAAATTTTTCTAACTTTTTAGGTGCTCACATCAGCCAATTAACGTTTCAATTAGGTAACGTTAGTGTTGGACCTTTGTAACGTGAAGAGTTTCTCACTGACAAATGAGTTACGTTTGCTTTGAGACGAAGAATTTAGGCTTAAGACAAATAAATACAGAATTTATTTGGTAAAACTTATTAATACCGAGATGTATGGTTTCATGAGTCCTTCCCAGTTTTTTATATTAAAAGCGAAACGGAGCCGATGAGATGCCTGCAAAACAAAAATTGTATTATTTCTGAATTTAAAAACAAAATATTGCCAGCATCCAGACGTTGCTATTAATAATCGGATTAAAAGGTTGTTAGTGACTTTGAAATTGAAATTGACTTTGAGGTTGAAGAAAATAAAATTAAAATCAAAAACTACTATTCCACGTGTTTATTTTGGCCTTGCGCATTTGGTTGCTAGTTTATGTTTTATATAGTCTTTTTTTTATTACCCCTCAATAAATATTGAATTTAAATCACTTTTATATGACCCCACACTTTATGTGAGCACGCTTTTTTCTCAACTTGTAAGTTTTTCGTAAATACATCAAGTAGTTATTCCATGAAGTACCAAGCAAACAAAGTCGAGTGTAACGGCAATTTTAATTAAATATACTTACACTTAAAATCATACGTATATATAAATTTGAGTATTCTCTAGATAATAGTATTTAATATCGTACACAAAGCAGTAATTAATCTCTGCGGAAATATACGGACTGATCACGTATCATGTTGGTAAAGTTTATATTATAATATTATTTAGGAGCTTATTTGTAATTTATTACAATCCGAGGAGCTCGGGCCGTGTATAAAGGGCTAAGATGTCTTATATACAACGTGTTACAAAATAACCCGTAAAAAATATAGTTAATTATCAAAACCAAAAATGTTGTCTTCGATTTTTATGTTTGATAGTGCGAAATGCCACACAAGCCGTATCCCGACGGGCGAGGCTGAGTATTTTTTCCCCTACCTATGCTGATAGTCTTGAGAGGCTATATCAGCGTCGCCTTAACTAGTGAGCTCGCGGGGCTCAAACCGGAAGTGTTGCTAACACTGGCCCTACTAAGAGCAATCCTTCGCAGAATCTACCACCGGATCGGAAACGCGACCCACTGAGAAGATCCGGCGAGAAACTCAGTGGGCTATGTCTGTGGGTTAAAGGGAAATTTCATACTCCGCCGTCCGCGCAATTTTCGTAAAAAGGGGTATAAAGTTTTTGATTCACGTATTAATAGGAGTATAGATGCGAGTACAAAATATTAAGAACCTAACTCTTAAAAATTGAATCAATATTCAAAATACTAAATTATTATATTATCAAGCCACCATTACATAGGTACCATTATACGCTAAACCACTATCACTATTACCTATTACTACCTGTATGTATCACTAGTAAACGCTAAAATCAAAGAAAACCCTAAATTAACAGAATTAAAGTTGACACCTCGCGTTCCCGCTAAAAACTGAAGAGCATAGACAAAGCCGCGCTTTTTACTTCTAAAACGCTCCAACCGAAAAAACTAAAGGAAATTAAGACAAACAGCCAATATCTATTGATCAATATAATACATACATCAAACATGATAAAGTTGTTTTGACACAATACGGATAGCGACGCCAAAACACTCTTCTAAACTACGTACATTTACATAATAAAGTACGCGAATTGCTCTTTATTGCTTAACATAATTTTTGTGTTAGTATGTTTCGCAGTATCACCGTAAAATATATTACAAACATTATGTTTGTGCAACTATAAGCGACCAAATGTGTTTTCTTACATCCCTCTTTGATTACAAAATGTTTTAAACTTTCGCGGCTATCTACATTACACACATTATTCTATAATGAGTTCTTACCATTTATTTCACAAGCTATCTGTCTCTTATTATATTATGTACCTATTATTGTTTTTGTGTGTTATTCGAGGCTTAGATGTTCATGTTATTATCACGAATACATTTCCGGAAACCGTTACACAAGAGATAATCCTAGTTTAGAGCCGTTGAGTGTACGTTTTATTAATTTCTTCTGCAAAGCTGGCGTACATCGTGGCTCTTAACTGGGTAATTAAAGCTCCTTAGTGATAATAAGTGAAAATTTAAAATCTTTATTCACTTAAGCTCCTTATCGTCAGGCTTGGTGTGTGCCTATAGACATGTGAATCCCACCTCCTACCTTGAAACATAGGATTGTAACATAACAAATCTATTGGGTCGCCCGTCTTGTCCTTCAAACGAGAATGAGCGATGGTATCGTGAAAATAATAGGTAAGATGTTAGGGCAAATTTGTGCTCTTACCTCGACAAAAAGTCGAATCCAGCTTTTTTTTCCTACCTAAGCTGATAGCCTTGAAAATCTATTTCAGCGTAACCTTAACTAGTAGGTGAGCTCACGGGGCTCAAACCGGAGTGATGCTAACACTGACCCTAGTAAGAGCAGTGCTTCGCAGAATCTACCACCGGATCGGAAACGACCCACTGAGAAGATCCGGCGAGAAACTCAGTGGGCTGTGTCTATGGGTTAATTCGCTCGTCGAGCCCTTCGTCGCAAGCGACAGGCTCGACGAGGACGGTGACTGGTGCTTGTGGTACCTAAAAGCACCGTTAACGAATCTGGAGGATTCTTAATGACGTGTTTTGGGCGACGTCGACTGTTTACCATTCGGTCTATAGGATCGGGTATGTAGTTTCCAGCGGCCACAACAGGAGGGTTCTCATGTCGTGCCGCCTTTTCAAAGTTGCGCAATGATGCCGACTGTAGATACTTACTGACAGAGTCGAGCTCCAGGTCATCGTGGAGATCCACGTTCCTCAGGAACCATGGTGCTCCGACGGCTATCCTGCAGAATCGGGATTGAATAACCGAAGGGGCTTCAAGTTGTTGCCTTTTTAAAGTTGCGCAATGGTGCCGACTGTAGATATCCCCCCTTAATAGCTCTCAAATGATTCTATACGGACAAAAAAATATCACTATGTACTAAAATTTCCTTATACTACAAATTACTAATAAGAAAACTTAAATCCGTCCAAAAAGTCTAGCCAAATAAAGCAATAATGTCTGAATTCCATGATATACTAAAGCGAACCTTAAATATTGCCCGTCGCGACATCGATTGCTCAGAATAAGGGCTGGTTCACACTAGGAAACTTTCTTGAACACTATCACGCTATAACAAAAAATACCTTTGTTGGCAAGTCCGAACAGCTCTGCACCCTTTGTCCTGAGCCCTTTTGTAAATTCGCTAGAATAGACAGTCACTTAAGCTTATGCCCTTATCTTATAATGTTAATGTCGCTGTCCATTTTCAACCATTTGACACCAGCCTCGACAGCATTAGCAGAATATGTATGGCAGAGCTGTTACACGACGCAACAGATGCAATTAAAGTCGTCTTGTCTTAAAAGATAAGTAACGCGGTATATTTGTATCGAGCGATGGGACTTATTCCGTTCCAGAGTCCATAGGCATAATAACGGGAATCCCTTCGTCGCATTAAAAATTTTAAAAGTTTCAATAGTATTGAAGGATTTTTTAAGCCTTCAAACCGAACGAATTTCTATGCGACTAAGTTTGGGGCTTACGACAAAGGGAAGATCTTCCACCGAGCGGATGATATTGCTCGGTAGACCGACGGTCCGAATGTTGTTATTCGGAACTTGTATATATGCGCTTTATCTTGAAAATGTCGTAAGCGAGATTCAGGCATCTATCAATTATCTTGCGTTGTATAATGGCTACCCGCCACAAAGTAATAAGGGTCATGATACTTCTTTTTGTTTGCCAACTATGCACCCTACTACCGATTGTATTAGTGCTTTTAACAAGTCTGCTGGTTTAATTTGATCAAAACAAGTAATTCTGAAGTCGTCGTGGCCTATAAGATAAGACGGCCGGTGCACTCGTATCGAGTGAGTTGTGCCGGTGTTCGAATCCCGCAAGAAGTTATCAATTATTCAAATGAAACATGTACTTAAATCAAGCTAATTAATTATATAATTGAGACATAGACGTCAAATCTTATAATTAGTGGCGGCATTCACGTTATATCACGTTATTAGGATCCACCCACATACGCAATAAAAAAAATGGTGCTCGTGCAACTTGGTGCAATCAAAGAAGTGAAACTTCTTTTGGGGTGTGTAGTATTGTAGTCTGTCCATGTGTGTCCATTATTCTTCCGCTACACAAGAAAGGATCAACCAAGAATTGCGACAATTATCGAACCTTGTCTCTCATCTCACATGCAAGCAAAATCTTGCTTCACATCCTCAACAACCGCATCCGTTACTACCTTGATTGGCAAATTCCGCAAGAGCAAGCGGGTTTCGTGAAGGGCAAGGGTACTCGTGCACAGATTCTCAACATCAGGCAGATTGTTGAGAAAGCATATGAGTTTGATACGCCAGTGATAATGTGTTTCGTCGACTATAGCAAGGCGTTCGACTGTGTCAACTGGAGTTGTTTATGGAAGGTTCTACGAGAACTTGGGGTACCTAATCATCTCATCGCCTTACTTCGCAACTTGTATGGCTCAAGTCAGGCAGTCGTAAGAGTCGATAGAACAACCTCGAAACCTTTTAAATTTCACAAAGGAGTACGCCAAGGTTGTATTTTATCGCCCATTCTTTTTAACGCCTATGGGGAGCACATAATGAGACGGACCTGCGAGAATTGGGACGGTGGCATTACAGTTGGTGGCGTGAAAATCACCAACCTCCGATACGCCGATGATACTACTCTTCTTGCAGCGAATGAGTCGGAAATGGTTGCGCTTCTGGACCGAATGGAGCGGATAAGCAAGGAGATGGGACTTTCCATAAACAAATCCAAAACCAAAGTCATGGTGGTGGATAGGTCTGGAAAATTGGAACTCACTGGCGCATTAGACCTAGAAATAGTGGACAATTTTAACTACCTGGGTTCCAACATTAGTAACAATGGCTCGTGCGAGAGGGAGGTGCGCCGGAGAATTGGTATGGCTAAGAGTGCTATGACTCAGCTCGGAAAAATCTGGAGAGATCGCAACATATCCGTAAAGACCAAAACCAAACTGGTACGGACTCTAGTTTTCTCGATTTTTTCGTATGGCGCTGAGACCTGGTCACTGAAATCTGCAGACCGCAGACGCATTGACGCCTTTGAGATGTGGTGCTGGAGAAAGATGCTGCGTATTCCGTGGACAGCATTTCGGACCAACGTATCAATCTTGCAAGAACTCAAAATCTCCTCGCGGCTGTCATCCGAGTGTCTTCGCAGAGTCCTTGAATACTTTGGTCACATCGCACGAAAGGATGGTAGCAATCTCGAGAGGCTCATCGTGACTGGTAAAGTAGATGGGAAAAGACCTCGGGGGCGCAGCCCAATACGTTGGTCCGACCAGATCCGCACCGCTCTTGATTCCACGTTTCACAACGCCCTCCACACCGCCAGAGACAAGAATGGATGGAGAAAAATCGTGCGTGCGAAGGTGATACCAAAGGGTGGTCACGACCCTCAGCAATGAGGAATACGATGCAAGGAGGAGTATTGTAGTTCTCCTCATTTTCATCCTTAAATCAAATTTATCTTTTAATAGGGAATGCTGCGTATAAGACAAACAACCTAGCTCACTTTATCCTTTTCCTCTCGAGTGGTTCGCGAGACGCTCTGTCTATTTTCTCTCTCTCGCTCTTCTTAAATTGTATCTTGTCACTCTAGCCGTAACGGATCTTTTTTTTTTTTTTTTATTGCCTTTGTAGGCAGACGGGCATACGGCCCACCTGATGGTGAGTGGTTACCGTCGCCCATGGACTTCAGCAATGCCAGGGGCAGAGCCAAGCCGCTGCCTACCGCTTAATACTCTCCACAAGCCTCGTTTGAAGAAGGACATGTCATAGCGCTCGGGAAACACCGTGGAGGGGAGCTCATTCCATAGCCGGATGGTACGTGGCAAAAAAGATCTCTGGAAACGCACTGTGGATGATCGCAGTGGCTCCAGGTAGTATGGATGAACTCTACTCCGGTGGCGGGCGGTGCGATGGTAAAAACGAGATGCTGGTATCATCTCGAACAATTCCTCAGAGCACTCCCCATGGAACATACGGTACAAAATACAGAGGGAACCGAAGTCCCTCCGCAGACCCAGAGGCTCCAAAGGATCTCAGAGGATCTGTCGCGTGTTAAATTTTCCACGCGTCTAAAGAAGTTTCACTTCAAAAAAATCTTTCATCGTGAAATATGTATGCCATAAGTATTTGTTCATATGAACTGTTACCCGCCTCATGATTTGTATTTGTGTAATCGCTAAGTAACAGTACATCAGTCATTATAAAATTCAAATTAACCGGCGCGCTTATTCGTTGTGTAAAACAGCCTTTACATTCTCGAGATCAAAAGGCACAAACAAACCTTGTAATTTGTGGGTGTTTTCGTAACACAACCCTCATATTAAACGTTGTGTTATTTGCTTCTTTGATTAAAATAATTCGTACGGATTCTCCTTTCGATGCCGCTTTTCGTGTATTTTAGATAAGTTAATAGTATTTTTACTATTTGCGCTTTCATTGGTGAGTAGTAATCCATTGTTAATATTTTAACTAACATAAAGACATGTTAAAATAAAATTTTGGCATTATAAAAAATACGTCGTGTACAGTACCCGACAATAAATATTGCACATCGACCGTGGGAAAGAGACGGTCGGTTAGTTTTTGCTTCGTAGAGCTTTATCTCTGTCGCACATTACCTAATTGACATTTGGTCCCCATGAATACCGGATAGTTGCTTTGTCCCATAGAGATAGCTCTCTACGAAACCAAAGTTAGACGATACTGTCTATCTAAATATCGATGTCCAATATTGATCGCCTGGTACGTACAAGATTTCCCAATAAAATCTTCGACATTAATATTATTTATGAATTCTGATAATGATGAATACAAGCTGAACATTTACTTACAAACCAAGGTAGGCAGCGGCTTGGCTCTGCTCCTGGCGTTGCTGATGTCCATAAGCGACGGTAACCACTCACCATCGGGTGGGCCATATGCTCCTCTGCCTATAAAAGTTTTTTTTTTAACTAACCGTATGTCATTATTGCGTATAAGGCGTGATATTGTAGGTCAGCAACTTGAAGACATTTACCAGTACCAGTACCAATAATAGTACCCAGTACATATATTCATATTACAAGTTATTTTATCGATACGAAAATTCAAAGACCGCTAAAGTATAATTTAAACGGTGCATTAAGGTTTAAATCTCTTACCTTTAAACGAGCAATTTTACGAAAATCGTTTTAGGCGTTTCCGAGATTCAGATTATATACATATAGCCGTTTCCGAGATTCAGATTATATACATATATATATAATATATATGTATATAATCTGAATATATATAATCTGAATATATATATATATATATAATATATATGTATATAATCTGAATCCCAACGATTTTCATAAAATTTAGTATACAGGGGATTTCGAGGGCGATAAATCGATCTAGCTACGATTTATTTTCAGAAAATGTTGTTTTATTCGTGTTTTCAATAATCACCTCTTCCCGACATCTATTGGCGAATAATAATACTATTTTTATTAATTGAGGGCAACTAACCGCTTTAAAGATACAACAAGATTGCGGTATCAAAAAAAAAAACAGAGCAAAGCTCGGTCATCATCTAGTTATACTTTAAAAAGCGTAAACTCATTAGTAGCGTTTCGCGTGTATTTCGTCATTAAAACCAAACGAAATTTCACCAATAAATCACGTGATAACTAACATAAAGAAATCCAATGCTATTTTTTAAAATAAAACCTACCTATTCGTTAGTCTAAGGGGCTATTCCAGCTAGGTCGGAACGGGTAGGTGAGCTAACGGGTTCAACCTGAGAGAATTTGCTAACACTAGCCCTAGCAAGAGCAGTGCTTCGCAGAATCTACCACTGGATCGGAATCGCCACACACTGAGAAGATCCAGCAAGAAAATCAATGGTTTGTGTCTATGGGTTTTTTTTTCTATCTAAGCTGATGGTCTTGAGAGACCATTTTAGCGTAATCGGGCGTGTAGGTGAGCTCACGGGGCTCAAACGTTATGGGTTAGTTTGCTTAGGTTAAGACGGTAACGGGTGCCTAAAAGAACCGAAAGTGGAATATCGGATAGACATGTCTCGAGCGACGACGGCTTTGTGTTGCCCCGTCGTCTGGGTCGGATAAGTAATTAGCAGCGACCACGATAAGAGGATTATCGTGTCGCGCCGCTTTGTCGAAGTAGTCAATGATTTGTTAATAAATTACCCTAATACAGTGCTGCCCGATTTACTCACGCAATAAGCTATACGTGGTTCCGAAAATGGCGCATAGACATCAACCCAGCGAAAAGTACTGCGGTGCTATTTCAGAGGGGAAGCTCCACACGGATTTCCTCTCGTATTAGGAGGAGGAATCTCACACCCCCGATTACTCTCTTTAGTCAATCCATACCCTGGGCCAGGAAGGTCAAGTACCTGGGCGTTACCCTGGATGCATCGATGACATTCCGCCCGCATATAAAATCAGTCCGTGACCGTGCCGCGTTTATTCTCGGTAGACTCTACCCCATGATCTGTAAGCGGAGTAAAATGTCCCTTCGGAATAAGGTGACACTTTACAAAACTTGCATACCGCACTAAACACTTCACTTTCCCCCCTTTGCCTTTTCATGAGTTCTGTCTCATGTGAGGTTTGGACGTTGGTTGTTGAGCGACAGGAGGTTTTAGTCGGTTCGACTCCGACATGCTCCGCCCGCCGTCCCCAGTGGAGGGCGGAAGTACGGCGATTTCCTCCTGACAAAAAAAAAAAAAAAAAAGGCCCGTTATGACTGACGCGAGTGTGGTGTTCGCTCACGCGGCCCGCACACACATAGACACCCTTCAATCTCTACAATCCCGCTTTTGCAGGTTAGCCGTCGGAGCTCCGTGGTTCGTGAGGAACGTTGACCTACACGACGACCTGGGCCTCGAATCTATACAGAAATACATGAAGTCAGCGTCGGGACGGTACTTCGATAAGGCTATGCGTCATGATAACCGCCTTATCGTAGCCGCCGCTGACTACTCCCCGAATCCTGATCATGCAGGAGCCAGTCACCGTCGACGCCCTAGACACGTCCTTACGGATCCATCAGATCCAATAACCTTTGCACTAGACGCCTTCAGCTCTAGGAGCAGGCTTAGGGACCTCGGTAACCGTACTCGTCGAACTCGACAAAGAGTTCGCCGTGCAACCTAACCCATGAATCAGCTCGCTGAGTTTCTCGCCGGATCTTCTCAGCGGGTCGCGATTCCGATCCGGTAGTAGATTCATTCGCGAAGCAGCTACTCTTGAGTTGTTAGGTCTCCTCCGGAGGCGCTCGGGTAGCTGTTAGCAAATCCCACCCCTCCTGGCTGAGCCTTTGCTCGCCCACCTGTCCTGGTGAAACTGGAAAGGCCTCCGGGCCACCAGTAATCCTTCAATCATAAATTAAAAAAAAAAAAAAAAAAAAAAAAAAAAAAAAAAAAAAAAAAAAAAAACCTCGTAGTAGGATATCTTTTTATTTATTGCTTAGATGGGTCTACGAGCTCACAGCCCACCTGATGTTAAATGGTTACTGGATCTCATAGATATTCGTAACAACGTAAATTCGCCACCCACCTTGAGATACGAGTTCTAAGGTCTCCGTTTTTACAGTACAAGTATATTACCAACGGCTGCCCCGCCCTTCAAACCGAAACGCATTACTGCTTCACGGCAGAAATAGGCAGGGTGCTGATACATGTGGACTCACAAGAGGTCCAACCACCAGTAATTACGCAAATTATAATTTTGCGGGTTTTTTTATTACAAGATGTTATTTCTTCACCGTGGAAGTCAATCGTGAACATTTGTTACGCACGTATTTCATTTCAAAAATTTGTAACCGCCTGCGGGATTCGAACACCGTTGTATCGCTAAATACGAATGCACCGGACTTCTTATCCATTAGGCCACGACGACTTAATCTAATACTTCTAATAGTACAGCTGGCTATTTCTACGCGTTCCGCTTTGAGAATTAGGACTGTTTACTATACATAAGACTTGTTCTCATGCCCAAGTTCGGTGGCGGCAGTAGCTCCACTAATAACCTCTTAACCTCAAATGAGTTCAAGGAATATTTAGTTTTAAGTTACAATTTCATTCACCAACTAAGGTCTTCTTGTGTATTGGTCAGTCATTTGTAGTCGTCGTGGCCTAACGGATGAGACGTCCGGTGTATTCGTGTTGAAGCGATGCACCGGTGTTCGAATCCCGCAGGCGGGTACCAATTTTTCTAATGAAATACGTACTCAACAAATGTTCACGATTGACTTCCACGGTGAAGGAATAACATCGTGTAATAAAAATGAAACCCGCAAAATTATAATTTGCGTAATTACTGGTGGTAGGACCTCTTGTGAGTCCGCGCGGGTGGGTACCACCGCCCTGCCTATTTCTGCCGTGAAGCAGTAATGCGTTTCGGTTTGAAGGGTGGGGCAGCCGTTGTAACTATACTTGAGACCTTAGAACTTGTATCTCAAGGTGGGTGGCGCATTTACGTTGTGGATGTCTATGGGCTCCAGTAACCACTTAACACCAGGTGGGCTGTGAGCTCGTCCACCCATCTAAGCAATAAAAAAAAAAAAAAAAAAAAAAAAAAAAAAAAAAAAAAAAAAAAAAAAAAGTTGTTGTTCGGAATATGACGATCTATTTAATATTCAAATTTTTGTTCTTTTTTAGTTACAACGCTTCGTCCCTGACCCCCGTCGATTATAGTCCAACAGAACAAATACAGAACCAACGAATATTTAATACACACATTGTTGAGTACGGACACGCGATGTGTGTAGATACTCATCTGTAAAAAAATCTGTAAAAAGTCGTTTAGTGATAGGTCAGAAATCGCTTTCACGAATAGTGGACATCTAAAAACATTTTTCATAATTGCGGTTTTTTATTTTAATGTCATTCTATTTTCTTCTTTTTTTTGGTGTGCTTAATTCTGGTTATTTCAACATAATTTTCATTAACATTTTGATTCTAAACACTGAAAGTGAAATTGAAGGCGTTGATTAATAAATGAAATCATTATGTAATTATAAAAAATAAGATAGAACATAATTAATTACTTAAAATGATTATTTGAAGAAAATTTCATATGATGAAATGAAATCACATCGCATTGAAAGCGAAGAAAATTTACTGCTCAGCTTACATTTTGGAAAAGCCTGAGCGTCCACTGATTTTCTTTCATTTTCTCACACCCGTGCACTTCCACAGGTGCTAATAGGTTAATAAGCCATCATTTTTATGCGTTGGAATTTGAAGAAAAAGGAATCGCGACAACAAACTTAACAAAAAAAGAAAACCAATTCACACACCTTCCTATGGTCCTCGCGTACTCGCCCATAACTTCAATTATATAGACAACAGACCACAAACAAACTAAATGAATATTACCTGACATAATATCCACTGTTTTTGTGATGCTCTAATAATTCGTATCTTGAATTGATCTATTATTATTATTATCTGTTTTTTTTTATGTCCAGCTAAACGCATGTTACTAACAATATAAATTAGTATATAATATATAGTCATTTTGTCATTAGTTACAAAAATTGAGTTTTTGGAGGAAATACGAAGAGTGAAGTTGTGTTTTCTTTTGTCTATTTAGTTTTTCTTCAGGTTTTATGTGTAATAACGGTGGTTTATTAACTGTTTAATCTGTGGAAGTGCACAAATGTTATCCTCCCGATCCACTAACGGTGATTTTAGGTACCTCAAGCACCGGTCATCCTTCTCATCGAGCCCGTCGCTCGACGAGTAAATTAACCCTCAGACACAGCTGACTGAGTTTCTCGCCGGATCTTCTCAGTGGGTCGCGTTTCCGATCCGGTGCGAAGATTCTGCGAAGCACGGCTCTTGCTAGGGTTCGTGTTAGCAACGTCGTCAGGTTTGAGCCCCGTGAGCTCACCTACTAGTTAAGGTTCCGCTGATATAGCCTCTCAAGGCATCAGCTTAGGTAGGAAAAAAAAGAAGAGAAAATGAAACAAAGCCGCTGGACGCAGCTTCTCGGGATCCTCCAAAAAGCCCACTGAGAAAGTCTCAGTAAATAACCACCATTTTACTGAGATTATACTTCAACTCATATCATTTCATCTCATTTCATTTAATTTCATCTCACTTGATTAATGTCGTAAATTAACCATCTTCATTTCATTTCACTCCATATTATCATTTTTCATAAAAATAAGTATATAAATTAAAAGAAGACTTGACCTAAAGGTCTTAAGTTCATAAGATCCCTTAAAAATATTACAAAAATGTTTTAAAAATAGTGACGTTACACAATATTCTGTCAGCCGGCCGTGACCTGTTTTAGTTAATGAGAATTCACAATGGCCGCGATCACAGAACGAAAGAAAATAATCATAATTCACGTTACCCGCGTACGAAGCATTAAGTTTTTTGGCAGATATTCAATTCTTTTAGTTTCTTATAAAACTGTTATTTTGTCAGACGTTGCTTCCGCTTGGAGACCTCTGATTTGCATACAGGGTGTTGTCTCGGAAAAGCTTTGTTGATTGCGGCCGTAGAGAATTAAATCATCAGTTATATCGAATTATTTTAAACTTTTACGGCTAACTACATTACGTTGGTTACCATTTAAGAGATTCTAACCACGATTTAGATTTCATTAGTTCCCGATATTTCGTCGCTCTTGCAAGTACCATTATTAGGGATAGACTGTAATTTATAGTTTCAGATTGGAGCCCCATTCTGTCAAATAATAATTCTAAAGGATGTGCACATTTGCAGCCCATTATCCACTTGGAAATAGCAAGGAGTATTTATTATATAGTTGAGGTAGTTATCGCATCATTTTAATCAAACATTAATAAAGAATATGATTTTCTAAACAAACGACTTTGCCTCTTATAAAAATCACACTTTACTATTGCCTTAGTGTATTTAATATCTATGGGTAGGTACCACTTACAAATACGAGAAATTCCGATAAGAGGCTGGTATGGAGGGAGAATTTAATTTTAGTACCTATCTGGTAAATTTACTGGTGGTAGGACCTCCTGTGAGTCCTCGCGGGTAGGTACCACCACCCTGCCTATTTCTGCCGTGAGGCAGTAATGCCTTAATAAAGAAAAAAGTAAGAGGGATAAAATAATAATTCCAATGATAAAGTAAATCAGCATCCGAAGATGCACTGTAAGAAGAAAACCAAAACAATTCAAATCGTCGCTTCTCTCGGCAGATCGCAATAAACTGAGACAAATTGTGGTGTCTTTGTTTAGGGGTTTTTTTTTTTTTTTTTGAGAAGTACAGATGAAACTCATTCATAACTGACAAACAATGGCGCTTGTAATGTAACTATGCAGCTACTGGCATTTTTTGTGAACAATAATGTTGTACCTAGTTTTTTTACTGAGAAACAAAAACTCAGCTTGCGAAAACAGAGGTTTGATTGTGCCAAGAATCCTTCATAGCCTTCGAATACTTCACATTTGTAGATGACTGAGTCGATAACAACAACAACGAAAACTGTATAGTATTTATTGTATACGTCGGAAATAAAATACCATAAAAAAAGGAGAGATTAAATCGTAAAAATAGTTTTCGTAATGCTTACCACCTGCCGAAAGGAGAGGGAAATACTATGCGCCAATAGTTTGTTTAAATTACGCCCATATATCTTATATCTTTAAACGAGGAATTCTTGTATATAAATATATATATAATCTGAATCTCGGAAACGGCTCCAACGATTTTCATAAAATTTTGTGTACAGGGGATTTCGGGGGCGATAAATAAATCTAGCTACAATTTATTTTCAGAAAATGTAGATTTATTCGTGTTTTCAATAATCAACTTTTTGATAATTTTGATTTTTTCTTTAAATAACCAGTTCATATTTTTTTTATTATTCTGTCAGTAAGAACGAAAAATATTATTCATATTTCATCATTTTATCAATATGCAATTCGTATTTAAATATAATTTATAAAAAAGCTTGGTCGTTATCTAGTTTATTTTAAATTGGAAAACATTCTATTATTATCAAAGTTACTTTCTGATTTCTGAGAAAGTAGCTTTTGAGCTGATTTGTGTTCCATCCAAAACCAACGTTCCTCTAACCTTCGAATGCAGCAGGAAAATGGCTACGAAATGGATTCCAGGGTTAACCGCCAATAATGTAGGCTTGTTTAAATAATTTATTACGTCCGAACCGCGTCCAACATATTTGGCACAGATTTAAAGGGGAAGTACGAAACAATTCGCGTTTTGCAGACACAAAATATAATGTGGGAAAATGTTGTTGGCAAAGTGAAGCTTAGATATTGTTGGATTGTATATGAAAGTGTCATCACCTTATTGTGGATAGAGGGATGGGACGAAATCGGTCGTTAAGTATCGATGTGGATTTAAAATAACAACGAGTGTTAATCATAAGCTCAAATTCAACTATAATCACAAGTGACAACTCAAAATTTAGATTCATTTTTTGTGCTACGTTTCCTATTTTGACTCTTATTGTTTACATTGCTTCTTGTAGATGAGAAAAACTTTTTTTAAGTTGTTTTGATTGATAAATAATAATGATAAAAGATAAACATGATCAATAATAATGAATAAAGATTACACATACGTAAAGAATAAAAAATCAGTTGACAAACTTAAGAGGAACAGATTGTTTATCTTTGGCCATTTATATTTATACATAATATCTTGCCTAAATAAAGAAACATTGATTTTTTATTTATTCAATAGCCGTTTTTAACACTAAGACATACAAAAACATATGGTCGATATTCATTTAATTACAAAAATATTTGAAGTATACTCCCGGACCCATCTATCGGCCCAACTAGTGTTTTAAGTTTTGACGGTCCCTAGCTAAAAGTAAATGCTAGGTGGAGCAATAAGTTTTTATGTATTTTTGAAGCAGATTTATTGGCCAACCCTTTGGTATGTTTTTTTAAAATTCCGAATTCAGAAGAACGAATGCTATGCCAAAAATGTAAAACTGTTTTAAATCGGCTCCCCAAGTTCCATGAACCATTAACGCCTGATGGGTCGTACACTAACCATGTACAGTAAAACTACTTTACCTTAATCGGAATTGGTTTGTAGGTTGTTTTGACGTGAGATTTTGAACACTTTGGATATTAAACCTGATCTGTACTAATTAGACAGCACTTTGGAAAGTGGTTGTAAAAATATTATCAGTAAATATAGACTCCTTTGGTTCTTGGCAATAGCCATCAATAAACAGATTAGTTTTCAACACTCCCGAGAACTTTAGATAAAAATTAATAAGATATTGAAAAACATCGATACCTCACAAACTTTGTGCGGCCCCATCACTAGAGCGGTCGTCACCTCGCCGCTGTTAGTTCTGTTTCATTCGTTGGATTGACTCCAAACTGAAAATTCATAATCCAACAGACATCCTCGGAATACAGCGTTTATACGTATTTACATATAGAATGATTTGGGTGCTGATATATTGTGTTGCTGGCGTTCATCTGTATGATTATTTTTGCGAAACGTCTTTTGAGTTGAAGGAAAAATTCAGCGTCGTGTGATGTTCATATGTTATTGTGGAGCAAGAGTGCTTTTTATATTCATTGTTATTATAATATTTTTAGGTACAACGATATTTCTTTTTTTTGTTTGCCTTATTTCAAAAACATTAGTTTTAAAAAGCTCTACGATTTTTTTTTTCTTTGTCTTTGTTCAAAAACATAAAAGTTTTAAAAAGTTGGTTTTGCTTTTAAAAAGCTTTGACTAGGAGAAATTGCAGAAAAAATTGTCTCTTTACTAATGTATGCATACAATTTGGATAGCTCGTAAATAATGTTCATCAAAGCAGAAGCTCGGGGGAGCTTCGATCGTCTCGCAACCGAGAAGGCGAGGCGTGGACACTTATTTAACAACAATGAAAAGCTTTTGATAAAAGCTCCGATATTACTTCGACGACTCGAACGATCGTTAATGACTTTCCTAAAGCCCCTAACAATTGACACTTATATTATGGATTCTAAATTGTTTGAGAGTTATTTGAGTTTCACTCACTGATATAAAACATTTTATAGGATTTTTAAATTTGTGTTGTCTATTTTTATCAGTCTTCAAATATGGGAAAGTTATATATTCAGAGCGTATATTTTTTTAGTTTTGTTACACTTCAGAGTATGTAGATTGTAGATAAACTTGAACTGAATTTTTCAAAGGCCGATATAAATAATGTACATTCATTATGTGGATTGGAATATTTAAAAACCGTAGACAAGTTCATCACGCGTCCATGGTAAAATATATACAGTAATACAGTTACTCTATATTATCGAACGGCTCGTATATATAACGTGGGATGTTAGTAAATCACGCAGATAGAAATATGCTACCGTTCGCATCCTAAGCCTTTTATAGGGGAAAGATAACATTTTGGCCGCGTCGTATTGGACACGGGTATTTTCTTTTCGATTTATATTTTTGTGAAAAATTAAGCTAGGTGATATGGCTCAATATTTTCATTATTTTATAATTAATATGCTTCAAATAAGGTCATTGGTGATTTTAAGACAGTTCGTAATGTAAATACAGCAATTTTTTTTTTTTTTAATATTTGTAGGACAATTTCACCGAATTATTTTTTTTCTCCAACATATGCTGATAGTCTTGAGAGGCTATTTTAGTTTCTCCTTGACGTGTGGTCGAGCTCAGGGGACTCAAACCGGGAGTGTTGCTAGCACTGACCCTGACAAGAGCAGTGCTTCGCAGAATCTACCACCGGATCGGAAACGCGACCCACAGAGAAGATCCGGCGAGAAACTCTGTGGGCTGTGACTATGGGTTAATTCACTCGTCGAGCCTTTCGTCGCAAGCGACGGGTTCGACGAGGACGGTGACCGGTGCTTGAGGTACCTAAGAGCACCGTTAATGGATCGGGACACCGAATTCAAGACCTATGATCCACTTGAAAATTTACACGCGCCAATGATCGAAGATTTGTTTTTGCGATCTTTATCGGGAAGTTTGGTTTTACCATCGCACCGCCCGCCACTGTAGTAGAGTTCATTCATAATTAGCTGGAGCAACTGCGTTCATCTACAGTGCGTTTCCAGAGATCTTTTTTTGCCACGTACCGTCCGGTTTAGGATTGAGCTCCCTCCACAGTGTTTCCCGACTGCTATCACATGTCTTCCTTTAATCGATACTTGTGGAGAGTACTTAACGGTAGGCAGCGACTTGGCTCTGCCCCTGGCATTGCTGATGCCCATGGGCGAAGGTAGCCACTCAAAAACAATAAGAAAAAAGATAACATATTAATTTTATAACATCATTGTAATAATCTGACTAAATCTCAAAAGGAAAAGAAAAGGACGAAATTAATTTTTAATTCAGTTTTTTCTTAAAATGTTTTTTTTAATCTCCAAGCTACACGTTTAAGTCGAGAGGTGAAATGTTGTTTGGCTTAAGCGACATTTTGCTCAATACGCGACCTTTATCTTTGTAATTAAAGGTCCGTTTCATTTGGTATTAGCATCAACAGTTCGATGTTTTTAATTGAACTTCAATTAAGTTTACTCAATTGAAATAGCTGAAAAAGTGTTTTTGTCATGATATTTTTCCAAATATTAAACATTACATGGCTCTCGCTTCTCGAAATGTTAATACTAAATTTACTCGTGACACTTTGAAAGAGAAGTCTAAGTAATATATTTAAAAAAAACTGACTAACAACTGTATTCAATCGTCCATTACTAGCAATTGTAGTAAATTACAACGACTACTATATAAATTATTTCTTAACGAGCATACAATTAGAAATACTATACTAGGAAATACTATTGGAAACCGGACCGGCTGTAAATCACTCTACATCGTCAGGCTAGATTAGAACTCCGATCACGTTCATAAGAAATTATGGGTATTGAAAAGGCGCTGGCTTGAAAATGACGTATAAAATATACTAGAGTTACGGTTTCATCATTTATAGTGCTGCAGAAGATAGACGAATGTCCATCCGACGATTAGTAGGGGCGATAGTTTTCAAACATTGAAAAACAGTGTAAGAATTCATTGCAGATACATAAATAAAGCGAAAATGAAAACATACTATTTATTAACTTAAGTCGACATCTAAATTGTATAAGTAAGTGTTGCGTTGTAGTAATTGAGCGTGGATTGTATTTATTATTTGAGACATTTATTGTACCTTTATATGACAAACCGTACTCGCCCGCTTCGCAGGGCATTTAAAATTAACATTATTATTCATTGTCATTAGCATTAAGGAGTCCAACATTCATTTAAATATTAGCCTATCCATTAAGTACATGTGTTTTCTACGTGGATACCAAGTTTCAAGTCAATCGGATGCATGGTTCAGTAGTTATAACGGAATATCCATAAAAACCACTGTAGATTTATATATTTGTATAGATTAAGGACACTTATTTAAGAAAACTATTATATAAAATTGATGCGTTGCCATAGATAATACAGTGGGTTGCTCTTGGCGGTTGGATTTGAAAGGGGCTTGGTGTCATGGCGGACATCGCTCGCTGACATATTGACGTTCAGAAACTGAACAAGTAGCCTTGTCTCGATTCAATTTTACAATGTACTCCAGCAATGGACGTCAGCAGGCTGAAGACCTTATGATATTGGTAATGACAATAATTTTAACAGTGTGGCTGATCGATGTAGAAGAAATACTTTAATGATAATATTGTAGCCGATACTAAACCTTAAATATGGTTTTAATTATGTCTAAAACTCACGACAGCCGTAAATAATACAACGAAACAGGATAAGTAAAGAAAAAAACATCAAGATCTAACGGCGGCAAAATCGATTGACATGACACGAGGCGCATTGCTGATTAGAGCGTGAACGTTTGAAAATAACAGATACACGATCTACATACAACTGTTCAGAGCGAAGATTTTCTAGGAACGTCTCAAATAAACGAAACGAGAATGGATACGTGTGTCGAATACAGAATGGGATTTAAAAAAAAAACTCGTATTAATCGGGAATCGTAGCCAAAATCACAACCAACAAATCAACTTGATAACATATTCGACCTGTACCTACGTCATTATGATATACGTAACACAAAAGTTTAACAAAAAAGATAAGCTTCGATAAAATCTAATTGAAAACAATTGAATACGCAAAATTAAGGATACCTCAAAAGCTAGTGGTCAGATCTTGATAAAATTTAAATGGAACCACATGATAAACACCAGCTTTGAATAAACAACAAATGTCATTAAAATTGGTCCACCTAGAAAAAGTTGTAAGGTATACATAAAAAAAACGCGTCGAATTCAGGATTTACTCCTTTTTTTTTAGTAGGTCAAAAAAAGAAAAATCCCTTATACACATATTGCGTAACATTACAACGCATTTTCACCACTGCCCTTGATACAGTTCCAGCTAAGTAGCCAGAGGTCATAGAACTTGTTTTACGGTTAGTAGGGCTGCCTCCGAGGGCAGGCCCGCCCTTTCGACGCCCTAGTACTCGTTTCAAACAAATTATACTGCTATAATCCTTAAACATTAAAGAATAAGCTTGAAAATCCTTTAGCAGCGACTATTAAGTTACATTTGATGAATTCCGTCAGCGCTCACAAACTTATGTTACACCTTAACGATCCTTAATGTTACAGAGGTAAAGTTTAAAATCGCGGCCAACTTATTAGCTAGCTATTAGGGTGCTGTTAAACAATTACATGATAATGAACGGTTTTTACAGCATCACGAGAAGTACTGAATACCTTGAATTTCCTTTCATTTCTGCCGAAGTGTACTTCGATGAGAGTCTGGTCCGAAAGTTCGGAAGTTAAATAGGTCATTATTTCATAGAATTTAAAGGTTATTTATTTCATATCTAGAGGTCATTGGATACTACAATTATTCCTTCATTTCGCTTCTTTCATTTCGTATTATTTATTATTTACAATCATATTTTACAAATAAGGCCGATATAGTAGGAATATATTTTATATTTATTTTTCGAATTTCCTATTTCGATACATGTATGTATACGGGGTCCGGTGACCACCTAACACCAGGTAGGCCGTGAGCTCGTCCACCCATCTAAGCAATAAAAAAAAAAAACTGTCATATTCTATTTTCAAAAAGCCCTTAAAAAACTTTTACATTGTTCATTGACAGTGCGTTTCCAGAGATCTTTTTTGCCGCGCACCATCCGGTTTTCAAATGAGCTCCCCTCACGATGTCTCTTACCTTTGACCTTCTTCTAACGAGGCTTGAGGGGGCTCCTCAGCATTAGACGCGGCTTGGCTATTCCTCTACCATAGCTCATGCCCATGAGCGACTATAACAACCTATCATCAGGTAGGCATACAAGCGTCTACGAAAGCATTTATAAAAAATCGCAAGCTATTTTTTTGGGAAATATGTACGCTTATTACCACTTTTAAAGCTACACGACTCTCGCAGTTCGAGTTTAGACGAAATAACACTATTAACACAGCCCGTCTTCTTCTCAATCGTTTTGCTCGTGACAAAAATCGCATGACGCGTGGAGTCAACGATCTCGTGTGAAGCAGTACTTAGCAGTACCATCTTTAAATCGCGGGTGGTACAAGAACTTCCTAAGCCGATAGCTATTTACTCAGCTCTATAGTTTATATGTATATGTAGTTTGAATCTATACTTAATATTATAAATCTGAAAAGTTTGTTTGTTTGAACGCGCTAATCGCAAAAACTACTGGTCCGATTTGAAAAATTCAGTGTTAGATAGCCCATTTATCGAAGGCTATAGGCTATTTAACATCACGCTAAGACCAATGCAAGCGGAGCACCAATAAATAATATTTCAAAATCGGGGTTTTAATCCGTTTTGAGAGCTTCCACTGCGCCCTGCAGAATCGGTTAAAATTTTGCCAAAATAATAATAATAATAAAATATGGTTGGCTCACTATAACGTTTTTTATGCTAACCAAATTTGTTCTAAAATAAAGCATTATTTGTGAACTATTCCACGCGGACGAAGTCGCGGGCAAAAGCTAGTGTATATATAAAGTTTCAATTTCGCTAACCACATTACAAGACAACAATATAAGTTGAGCTCCCATAACAAAGACATTCCAAACTTATTCCAAACCAGGTAGAATTCGATTTTTAACGATTCACGGAAAGTTAATCGTTAAGTGTGTTCACTAGTGCTCACGGCTGTCAGCCTGTTAATAATGTGCAATAATAATGTGCCGTGAAGCAGTAATGCGTTTCGGTTTGAAGGGTGGGGCAGCCGTTGTAACTATACTGAGACCTTAGAACTTATATCTCAAGGTGGGTGGCGCTTTTACGTTGTAGATGTCTATGGGCTCCAGTAACCACTTAACACCTGGTGGGTTGTGAGATCGTCCACCCTTTCTAAGCAATAAAAAAAAATGTTAAATTCTTTCTCGTAATAGGTTATGTCATGGGCGATGCGGGTAATAAAATAGCTTAGTCGTCGAACCACATCCAGAAGCATAGTATAAAAATAGATAATTTTTCAAGCAACTTCAAAAAAGAGGTTTCTAATACGATTGTACTCTTTTCTAATACTACCCCAGAACCGAACTTGAGATTCTTTTTTTTGTTTCAAAACTGATGTTTCTTACTTTCAAAATATGAAGGGAAAAGATTGTAAGGGCGCTGGCCAACGTATTGTTCTTACCAAGTCCGCATCGCTTTCGTATCGTCTACGATCTTCTCAGAGTAGCCGAAGGATAGACGAGATGGCACATCATCGTGAAGATTAAACTCATGAATATAGTTGGTCACGACCCTCACACGTGCAGAAAGCGAGCTTCCCACGTAGTCTCGTTGCATCAAGACCTGACAAGTAGTTTTTGTTAAAGCGCATTTCGTTGACTTCTACTGCTTAGATGATATTTTAATGTTCTTTTCGTTTGAAACTGGTTTTCTTTTTTGTTGAAATTCTATATTCATATCAAAGCTATTATAAAAATTGTATTAAATCAAGGAATTACATCTTCATCGTTACGTTTTTTGTTTCTAAAGATATTGTTCTCGTAATTTTTGTTTTTTATAGTGCATCTTATTAAGTTCAGATGCGCCCTTACGGTCTGTCTGTTAATACAAAGTTCTGTTCTTCAATTCAACTTTCCCCGTTCTAGGTGGAAATCTTTTGGGAAATAACAATAAGTTTGATTCGTTCTCGTTATAAATGTTTACATTATGTAATGGATAAATAAATTTTGTACGGAACCGGAATTCGGAATGTATTTTTGGAACGAAGTTCCTTACGGCAGGCTTGGAGGGGATAGGGATTTTGCTGCGCGACCGAACTGAAAAAAATGTGATAGTAAAACCGTAAGAAAAAATCCGTGGAAAAAAGTGCGAGGAATAAAACCGTTAAATGAGACGTGCGCAGGCGCGACAGTCGTATACACAAGCGAGTAGTGTATAATACCTTTCTCTTTCTCCTTCTTTCTTTTCGTTCTCTAATCCCTTCTCTCTCTATTTAGTAATTATTTCTATTTCTATGTAATTTTATGTTGTCAACCAAAAATAAAGAGATATATTTTGTTATTTTAATTGATAATTTGAATTACTATTTTTTTTATTTTACGTAATTTATTATTTCCTAAAATACTGAATTTCCTAAATACTTTCCCGTACTTAAATAAAAACTAATCAGCAAAATTTAAGAGAAAAACCAAGAAAACCTAGATAAAATTGAGCACCATTTCTTTTTTTGCAAATTGTGTCGATTCTACATTAGCCGAAGGAACTTCGTTCCTACCTGGTGTCCCACGACACCACATTTTACTTTTTTTGTTTTGTTATTATTGAAATACGTTTGTTAAGAGAGCTACGGTTTTATGTACGTAGAGCTAATGCTACATGCAGCGCCTCTAGGTTATTACGCGGATTTTCGGCGCGCACCGCGGTACCGTAAGTTTCGTGTAGTCGGTGTGGTGGAGCTCGATGGGGTTTAGTCGGTAGTCGTTCTGCGGGGCAAGTGATTCGCGCGCCTTTTTCAAGGCGTAGTCTCCTGTGAGAAATTGGGGGAGGTGAAGGACCTCGGCCCTTCTCTTCTTCCCTTCTTCCTCTCAAGAGGCGCCGGAGTCCGACATAAACCGGTCCGTTATCCCCCTCGACCGGGTATCCGTAAATGGATTCCCAAGTGCAAAAAAAAAAAGGCTATTACGCGGATAGAAACGTAACAATGATGTTGAGTAATTTGCAATGTATTTTGTCTTTTGTGTCTGTTATTGAAATGAGTTTGTTAAGAGTCCTACGGTTGTCTTTACGTAGAACTAATTCTACAAACAAAGCCTCAAGGATATTACACGGAAAAAACGTAACAAGGATGTTGTGAAATTTTCATTCAAGTAGTTTTCTTTTATTCCGAAAAGTATTATAATGTTACTTTAAAAATGTCAAAGTGGTTGGATTTAAAATATTTTTTTGTCTAAATCAATCGGAGCTGTCATTCGAAACTATAATTACGTAAAGAACTACCAAAATGATAATAGGGTAAAGCGAACCAAAACATGCTTTCACGGAATTTTCAATTGTAGGCTAGCATCGCTTATGGATAATGTCAGGGACTCGGTCAAAGCAATGGCTTTTTTTATTGCTTAGATGGGTGGACGAGCTCACAGCCCACCTGGTGTTAAGTGGTTACTGAAGCCCATAGACATCTACAACATAAACGCGCCACCCACCTTTGAGATATAAGTTCTAAGGTCTCAGTATAGTTACAACGGCTGCCCCACCCTTCAAACCGAAACGCATTACTGCTTCACGGCAGAAATAGGCAGGGCGGAGGTACCTACCCGCTTCCACAATTCTTTGGAATTCGTGAGTCGTAGACATAATAAAAACTACAAGTACTTTTGCGGTTTAGTCTCTTTTTTATAGTCACCGGTTTATAGTACCGAATATTACGATTTCCGTGGTCAAGAAAACCCGCTACCCACCTATCAAAGAAAGCACTGACCTGGAAAGTGTCTGGCAAAAGGAAGGAAGCCCGTCCCAGAACAACTTGGCGTCGCTCAATAGAGCAGGAACTGGGCGTCTTGGGCATGACGTGGAAGGAGCTAGAACAGACTGCCCAAGACCGATGTAAATGGCAGGATTTGATTCGAGCCATACACCCCAGCAGAGGGTAATAGGAAAGAAAGAAGAAGAAGAAGTGGTCACGAGTGATTCATTTCTCATCACCTTTGAAGTACGAATACATTATAAGTATCTTCCCCGCATTCCGTATACTATAAAAGCGAAAACTGTTTTTTATAAATCATATTGCAAATCGATATTTCCTTACCGAGATGAGTAAAAAGGTAGTGGGCAACGAGAGCCCTACAGAGTGAACCAAATGATCTACCTTCAGACGTAATCCTTAAATCAATTGGAAACAAGCGGCCATTTACGAATCATGATTTATTCGATTCTAAATCCTTGCGAGGCCACAACAAACCGTAATCGGAGTTAACCAGCAAAATGTTTTTAAAAACCTGTTCAAATCGTTATTTAAATAGAAATATGTATAGCATAATTAATGGAAGCCATGCGTAACAGTCCAAATTAATTTGATCACGAACCAAGGCCACACCTGTGTTTCGCGGTAATTTTATAAACAGACAAACTATATCACAGAGGGAACGGGAAACCGCTTTATTCTTTTGTTAGTTGTTACTGTTTAAGTAAGACCCTAATGTCGAGTGGTTACTGTACCTCATACATAGACGTGAATCGAAGTTTTAGTTCCAAGATATAAATAGATATAGACTTCGACAAAACATTTGTGGGATGTTTAACGACAAAGAGAAGATCTTCCATCGAGCGGGTGATATCGCTCGGTAGACCGACGGTCCGAATGTTGTTGATTTTTTTTTTTTTTTCCTACCTATGCTGATAGCCTTGGGAGGCTAGCTTGTGTAGGTGAGCTCACGGGGCTCAAACCGGAGAATTGCTAACACCGCCCTAGCAAGAGCAGTGCTTCGCAGAATCTACCACCGGGTCGGAAGCGCGACCCACTGAGAAGATCCGGCGAGAAACTCAGTGGGCTGTGTCTGTGGGTTAATTCGCTCGTCGAGCCCTTCATCGCAAGCGACGGGTTCGACGAGGACGGTGACCGGTGCTTGTATTGCCTAAAAGCACCGTTAATGGATCAGGAGGATCCGTGATGACGTGCTTTGGGCGACGTCGACGGTTTATCATTCGGTCTACAGGATCGGGTATGTAGTTTCCAGCGGCCACGACAAGAGGGTTCTCATATCGTGCCGTCTTCTCAAAGTAGCGCAGCGATGCCGACTGTAGATACTTACTGACGGAGTCGAGCTCCAGGTCATCGTGGAAGTCCACGTTCCTCTGGAACCATGGTGCTCCGACGGCTATCCTGCAGAATCGGGATTGTATAACCTGAAGGGGTTTCAAGTTGGAGCGGGCCGCGTGAGCGAACACTACGCTTGCATACGTCATGACGGGGCGTATGCAAGTTTTGTAGAGGGTTACCTTGTTTCGGAGGGACAGTTTGCTTCATCTACAAAGCATTGGGTAGAGTCGTCCTAGTATAAACGCGGCGCGATCGCGTACCGTTTTTACGTGGGGACGGAATGTCATCCCTCTGTCGAGGGTGACGCCTAGGTATTTGACCTTCGAGGCCCACGGTATGGGCTGGTCAAAGAGAGTGATGGGGCTAACGGCGGAGGTGTTTGCGCGCCTATTGGGGAGTGGGGTGCTCGAAGTGGTATTCGGAGGGCGACCCCTTTTGAATAGCACCGCTGTGCTTTTCGTGGGGTTGATGTCTATTCGCCACTTCCGGAACCACTGTCCCATGGTGGTTACTGCGTTCTGGAGTCACCGATGAAGCAATGACATCTTCCTACACGAGTAGTAGATAGCCGTGTCATCGGCGAAGAGCGCTAGATGGGTCTCCGGAGACCGGGGTATATCGTTGATATACAAACTAAATAGTAACGGGGAGAGTGCGGAGCCTTGCGGGACTCCGGCAGTCAGATGACGGGGACGAGAACGAGTTCCCTCTACTCGATATCGAAACGAACGGTTCGACAAGAAGTCTCGTATGATGAGCACGAGTCTGTCTGGCACTCCCATGTTGTACAGTTTGTATATCAAACCGTTGTGCCAGGCTTGTCGAACGCCTTCGCTACATCGAAGAAGAGGGCGCCGGTCGGGATTTGTTTACGCCTATTTAGCCCTATTAAGATGTGCTCCGTGAGGCGGTGCACTTGTTGTACGCACGAGTGTTTGGCGCGGAATCCAAGCAGCTCGTCTATTAGAATTTTATTCGCGGTAACGAAGTCCCAGAGGCGTTTCCGAAGGAGCCGTTCGTAAATTTTGCCTATCGCTGGGAGGAGACTAATCGGACGGTAACTAGCGGTTTCATTATTCGGTTTGCCCGGCTTGTGTATACCGATAACGTCCGCTTCTTTCCATACCGCCGGAAAGATGCAGTGCGTCATAGCGGCATTTAAGATGGTAGCCAACATTGTTATCAGTTGGACTGGTAACAGTTTTAACGCGCGGTTGCGGATGCCGTCGGAGCCGGGTGCCTTTTTAGGTTGAAGGTTTTCTATCGCTTCTCTAACTTCGTTAGAGGTAATGGGGGGTAACGCGTCCGAGGGTGGCAGGGAAGCTCTGCGCTCGACCTCCCCGTCGACTGTCTCGGTGTGTTCGGGGTCCGCGTATTGAGTGCTGGTGGTGCACTGTTCTTGCAGTGCATCGGCCAGCAACTCTGCCTTGTCATCGTCATCGAAAGCCGGTGGTTGGCCTGAAGGGCGTACGAGAGGAGACATAGTAGCGGTAGTTTCGGACTTGAGAGTCCTTGCTAGTCGCCAGTATGCTTGATGAGAGGGCGCGAGTTCTTCTAAATAACTATCCCAATTCTCATTTCGGGCGTCGCTTAGGCGAGATTTTACATCCCGCTGTAGACGACGCATCCGAATCCGGTTTGAGTGTGTGGGAAGTTCATCGTAGGCCCGGATTGCCGCGTTTCTAACTCTTAGGAGGTTCCTAAGTTCGGGGGACAGTCTGATGCGGTGAAAGCTATCCTCCACATCGACTTCTTTTGAGGATCTTATGATTGCGGAAGAGATGTGATCCGTGATGATTTTTATGGATTCGACTGTGTCCTCGGGGGATGGAGTTGAATCCGGGCCGCAGGGGAGGATTGGTGGAGCGGCATCGGCTAAGTACTTGCCCAGCTTCTTCCAGTCCACCATGGTCCTCGTAACTGTGACTGGGTTGTGGGGGCGACCGAGCTGCTTAACGACAGGTCGGTGGTCTGAGTCGAGCTCTGACATTGCTTCGATGGAACGCAAGCGCAGAGTTACGTTCCTCAGCAGTGCCAGGTCTATAGTGCTCAGACGGAGCGCGATGTTATACGGATAACATGTTGGAGTTGGGGGACCGACTACTTCGAAGGTAAGGTCGTCTATAAACGCGTCGAGACGCCTACCATTTATGTTTGAACGGTGGCAGTTCCACCTAGTGTGGTGGCAATTTAGATCGCCTGCCAGGATGACAGAGTCTCCCATGCCGAATAGTGACTCGATGTCACTGCTCAGGAGGGGCTTGTCGGGGGGGAGATAAACGGATGCCGAATGTTGTTGTTCGGAACTTGTAATATATACAAGCTTATCTTGAAAATGTCGTAAGCGAGATTCAGGCATCTGTCAAATATCTTGCGTTGTATGAGGGCTACCTGACACATTGACAATTATTAAAGAGAAACGTATCGAAATACGAATGAATAAACAAAATTACACAAAACTAAATTACCATTAACTTAGCGAAGAGTTTTTCGTGTACATCCGATCCTGACTCCGCATCAAATAAAGTAAAGAGACACGTGATTTCTCCAAATAAACTCTGGTTGTTTCACGTAAATTCTGTTTGGAAGTCGTCTTATACGGCTCCGTAGGCTTCGCTTACAATATGAACTACAGCTTATAAGCACTTAAACAATAGAAACATCGATACGACAGGCGCCATGTAACGCATACATTACAGAGTTGGGTGAAAGCCAAGTGTCGGAGTGACGTTACCGAACATTGAATTTCGCTTCAGGCGGTAACACGGGCCGCTTATACCTCGTCACTCGTGACATGATAACATATTTAATATTTATCCATACATATAAATAAAATTGGAGTGTCTGTTTGTAATATTGAAATAACCGCTTTTTAGTACATGCTTATGAATATATATATACAGTACATACACCAAAATAACATTTTTTACAATTTTTGTCTGTCTGTCTGTTTGTTCCGGCTAATCTCTGGAACAGCTGGACCGATTTCGACGAGACTTTCACTGATAGGTAGCTGATGATATAAGGAGTAGCTTCGGCTACTTTTTTGACTAGCTTCGCCCCGCGGCGTCACCCGCGGTACGACAATAACCGCGGGTAGCATCGCGGGACTCAACTAGTAATACTATAAAGCTGAGGAGTTTATTTGTTTGAACGCGCTAATCTCAGGAACTACTGGTCCGATTTGAAAAATTATTTCAGTATTAGATAGCCCATTTATTGAGGAAGGCTATAGGCCACGGTAAGACCAATACAAGTGGAGCACCAATAAGCTCGGAACACTCCCCATTGTAAAATCTGTAAAGTATGCATAGGGAAGATAGATCCCTACGCAGTGCCAAAGGATCTAACCGATCGGCAAGTTCAGGATCGTCGACAATCCGAGATGCCCTACGTTGGATACGGTCAAATGGAGATAACTGATAACCCGGAGCCCCGGCCCAAAGGTGGCAACAATACTCCATGTGAGGCCGCACCTGCGCCTTATACAGTATAAGGCGGTGAGCCGGCTTGATGTACTGTTTGGCCCTGTTGAGTACTCCGATTTTTTTCCTTTTTTTTTTTTTTTTTGAGGCCATTTTAGCGGTCATTTGCTCTCCAAATGACCGCCAAACTGGACAACACTCGAAACGTCGACGCCCAGAATGCCAATGTTTGGCTTGGCACAAAGGTGAGTGTTTCCGAAGAGTGGCGATGCGACAAAGGGGGCTTTCTTAGCGGTGAACGCGCAAACTTGAGTCTTAGAAGGGTTAAACTGAACTAGATTTAGTCCTCCCCAATCGGAAATCTTCACAAGGGATGATTCGATTTCAGACACAAGTTTGTTCCGACACTCATCGACGTGATGCCGAGAGATATTGCTGCGGCCGAAATACAGTGCATCCACGGTACTGTCATCCGCATAGCAATGAATGCCACTGGTATGCAACAAATCATTGATATGCAGAATGAACAATGTCGGGGATAACACGCAGCCTTAGGGAACACCAGCATTTACGGTCCGGGGGTCCGAGTATGAGCCGTCTACGACGACTTTAACTCTCCGTTCCGCAAGGAAACTGCCGATCCACCTACAAAGTCTCCCAGGAAGCCAATAGGAAGGAAGCTTCGATAGTAAGGCTTTATGCCAAACCCGATCGAAGGCTTTCGCTATGTCCAAACCAACGCCTAGTGCCTCACCCCTACTCTCAACCGCCTGCGCCAAACGGTGAGTTAGTAAAGCCAGAAGATCACCACCTGATCGGCCTTTGTGGAAGCCATATTGGCGGTCGCTAATCAGCTGGTGCTCTTCCAGGTAGCCCATGAGCTAAAATTCTAAAATATCTTCATCTAAAATTCTAAAATATCTAATTCTAAAATATCTTCACTTTCTACGTAAATGAAGTGGAGGGTAAAATTTAATGTTATGCCAAAGTAACTATTCCACGCGGACGGAGCCGCGGGCAAAAGCTAACATTTAATAAAACTTAATGAATAATATTGATTTTCATATTAATCAGATTTCCTAAATCACACTAACATAATATTCGAAGTTTATCGCATAAATTAGCGATTTGGACGTAAGCCAATTGTCGACATTGCCGTTTCGAGAATCCATTACCGTTCCTAGCATTATACACATGTCGGATTGTCTAATGTACTTAATTTAAGTAACTGTTATTATTGCTGATCGATTTACAATTGACCTTTTTGGAATAGTTGTTCGACTTTCGATTAGCCATTTTGTTTTGCACGTGTTCACTTTACATAATATCCAAGTCAAAGTTATTTTTTGTGAATTCGTAATTTTGTGTTTCCAACAAAGAGTCTACCAAAACTACCGTAGCTATAACTCAAGTCCAGACGGCTGGCTGATCCTTCGGCTGGTCGTAGGACCGTCGAGGCGATTCGCCCGGTCCTTGTGGATTGGGTGAATCGTGACAGAGGACGCCTCACTTTCCGGCTCACGCAGGTGCTCACTGGGCATGGTTGCTTCGGTGAGTTCCTGCACCGGATCACAGCCGAGCCGACGGCAGAGTGCCACCATTGTGGTTGCGACTTGGACACGGCAGAGCATACGCTCGTCGCCTGCCCCGCATGGGAGGGGTGGCGCCGTGTCCTCGTCGCAAAAATAGGAAACGACTTGTCGTTGCCGAGTGTTGTGGCATCGATGCTCGGCGACGACGAGTCGTGGAAGGCGATGCTCGACTTCTGCGAGTGCACCATCTCGCAGAAGGAGGCGGCGGGGCGCGTGAGAGACGCGCAAGCCCGCCGCCGTCGGGCGGGGGCCAGGGAGGCGGATCTCGCCCAAGCCCTGGCCCTCTAAGGGTTTCGGGTCCCCTTCACATGTCGGTCTGGGGACCGGCGAAGGGGGCCTAAGAAGACGACGTGCAAGCTGCTCTGCACGCGTTTTACGCAAGAGCATCCGGGTGATGGAAGGCCGGCTATCCTCGACCCACGCTGGTTCTGACCCAGCGGGGTATTCCGTAGGATAACCCATTCTAACCGGCGTCATCTAGGCGGGCTCCGGATAGCCTGCCGACCGAGAGGGCTGGTGGTCGTGGCGCCGACGACCGCCAGTCCGGCGTCCCGAGGGGGAGGGTGATGGGAGAGATGTGCTCCGCACTAAACGCTTCACTTTCCCCCCTTTGCCTTTTCATGGGTTCTGTCTCATGCGAGGTTCGGACGCGGGTTGTTGAGCGACAGGAGGTTTTAGTCAGTTCGACTCCGACATGCCCCGCCCTTCATCCCCAGGGGAGGGCGGAAGTCCGGCGATTTCCTCCTGACCAAAAAAAAAAAAAAAAAAGCTATAACTCAAAGCTATGTATTTGTAATTTTCCGTAGCATAGACAAATCTATAAGCTTTTGAAAAAAAAGTTATCCAATAATGAATCGGTTTTTTTTACTACTAACTCGTGAAACTGTAAAAATAGTACTTATGGACTTTTCTGTCTTTTGCTGTCAACACTATTTATCTATGGTTATTGGGTGTCTAAGAAAACTCCTCAGAAGTAAAACTACAGCATCGAATAAGATATACGATTTTAAACTTTACGTAAAGGCCGGTGAGCATTGTGATTAGTGCGAGTTTTTTAACGTTCTCGATAACGTAAAAGTTAACTCAAAGTGTGCAGTTAGAACAGCGCCCCTAGCGGCAAACGTAGGCAAACGATCCAATTCCATACAAATTTTAGTTGACTTTTACGCTATCGAGAACGTTAAAAAGCTCGCACTGAGCACACAAGTGGAAACCCATGTCAAATCGTGACTAGACAACGCTTCGATGATCAGGCGACGCCAATAGCTATGAGATCTCTGTTCTGTGGTCTTCGAAGGCAAAAAAATAGCATTCGCTGCTGAAGCTCTTAGTTTTTGTAATGCTCGATCGTGTTTAAATACTACAACGAACTTTGTCCTTCTGTCCACACTGACTAGTGGACATTATCTTTTCGGGAGCACGCACGCGACCGCCATTTAACTAGTCCGACACACGCAAATACGTATTCGATTCAAATTAAAAATCTGTATACGTAACACGACATACATTCTATTAATATATACATATATATTTTTTATTGCTTAGGTGGTTGGACGAGCTCACGGCCCCCCGTGATCTGATGTTAATCTAATGTTAAGTGGTCACTGGAGCTCATAGAAATCTACAACGTAAATGACACCACCTACCTTGGGATATACCAGTTTTTACAGTACAACGGCTGGTCTACCCTTCGAACCGAAACGCCTAACTGCTTTACGGTAGAATTAGGCAGGGTGGTGATAACAGTAATTACTGTTCATCTCAGAAATGTTTGCCCGATGCGGGAATAGAAGAGAAAAAAAAAATGGTTATGCGCGCACGTCAATACCGCCACTGCCTATTTCTGCAGTAAGATTGTCTGTCATACGTTCTGGTATGGATACTATGAGACATAGATCTCTAAAAATATCTACCTAATTCTTCGTAACCTAAAGGACGCTCGAATGGGGATTACAATATATAACGCCATCTACAAATCAGGAATACTAAGCTGTTCAAGGAATATCCCGTCTTTTTTTTTAAAACCTGTGCTGATAGCCTTGAGAGGCTATTTCAGCTTTGTCCTAATGTGAAGGTGAGCTCTCGGGGCTCAAACCGGAGGTGTTGCTAACACTGGCCCTAGCAAGAGCAGTGCTTCGCAGAATCTACCACTGAATCGGAAACGCGACCCACTGAAAAGATACGGCGAGAAACTCAGTGGGCTGTGTCTATAGGTTACCCGGTCAATGTGAGCGTCAAAAAAACAACTAATTTACAGGAACACACTCATCTGCTTCCGTTGACAGCAGAAAACTTCTAGTCCTTTCTATACAGGTGATTTGTCTGTAAAGGGTTTTTTCAATTCCAATTTGACCTCCTTAAAGAAATCACATCTTCATTGAATAGCACAGGGGGCTTTTGTTAAAGCCTCATAAACAATATCCGTCCCTAAATAACATAGTTTACGAGCTTGAAAGCTCCGAGGGGCGATATTACACGTCACACGTGGTCAGCCCAAGTAATAAGATGTTGCTATCTCTGTTGTTACTTATGAATGTACTTTTATGTGGCGATTAACGAGGCGATGGTATTTATAATAAACAGCTTGATTAAAAGTACAGTTATATTAAAAAAAAATACGACTGGCGGGGCTTTTGTGAGTTTTTGGGAGTTTTTGTGAGTTCGGTGTTCCGGGCTGTTTGCGAAGAGGATATATAAAGATTGGCACAGGTTTGTCAACATTCTTGGCCAGTTGTGTGCGACCCTTAGCAACATTACCTATATTCCATAAATAAGAATGATTCTTTCTTTGGACCGTGGATCGCTAAACACATATGATATGCATCCCATTGTTTGAAGACTCTTCACTTTGTTCCTGAACACTAAGCCGTCCCAGTCCTCTTGTTTGAAGCTCTAACCACTGCACTAATTAAAGATGTAAAGTATCTACACGCAACCCATTTATTACTGTTACAAAATTTTACACTAATATTTTCGAATAGAAAAAGAAAAAAATCTGTTATTTGTTTTATCTGTGATGTCAAAATGACATTGGAAAATACAACAATGATCTAATGTATAATACGGTACTGTTAGGTAATTAAAACAACATATTCCATACAATAGACAGAGAATCCTGTCAATGACATTTCAAGTTACACGTGACCTACTTTCTTGTCTCTCAATATTTATAAATTTTGCGAGTTTTATTTTTATTCGCAACCTTATTTCTGCCTGCGGGACATATACCATTAAGCACCTTAGGTTTCTTATCAAAATACGCTTCTATTGCATTACGTTGTCCAATTCGATTGCAGAGAGCTTTCATGTCACGTACAATGCGACTCTGAAAGGAACGAACCTCACCCCATGCTGATGTCTATAGGCAACCCCTTTCAATCAAGATAGTCGTAAGGTCTTTTGCCGGCTAAAAAAAATTAACTTCAAGTAAAATCCATTTTTTACGCTTGCAATCATAAAATGTTAACGACTTCTGTCGCCTACCCAATAATGTCCAGTAGACCACAACAAACCGCTGGTTGTGCTATGAAGTTTTATGTGTTCTTTTTCAGAAATGGGAAACTGTACCTTATCGACTTTTATGTAAAATTCATTTCGGCACTTCACTGAGTGGTACATAAAACTGTTGATTTCTCGAACAATTTATTATTGCCGAAACAGCTTTGAAGGCGAAACTACGAGTGTTATAATATAATAACGCTCCTCTGTAATATGTTTGGCAATTTCGTGATATTCTGATTTGGAACTAGTTAGGCGTTGTTAAGCTTCAAAGAAATTTTTAGTTGTCTATACGACCGAAGATAGAGAGAGGACATAGATTAGATACCACTACCGTGTCTATTTCTGCTGTGAAGCAGTAATGCGTTACGGTTTCAAGGGCGGGGCAGCCTTGTACTATAGAACTGAGACTTAGAACTCATGGCTCTTGGCATTTACATATGTTGTTGACGTCTAAGACTAGTGAGCAACACAAGAAATATATACGCAACGCGATCGCTGCAAGGCTTATATTTAAAAATCTACACTACAAAAATATCTTTACTAAAATCGCGATGTTTCCATTGATATTTTAGGGCCGCAGTGATGTGGAAAGATAAATTTAAAGGCGTATGTTGTCGATCCTCATGAACGAGACAGACTAGCAAGAAATCATTTCATTTAGGGCGGATTAGGTTGGGAGTTCATTGAATATCATCGGTGCTATTATCATTCTGCCCATCTCTACCAGAATTTAAGGCGAGCATCGGCATTACTATCGTGGTTTCTTTATTGCTTATTGCTTAGATACGTGGACGACTTCACTGTCCATCAGATGTTAAGTGGTGACCAGAGGCCATAGACATCAAGAGCACAAAAATCGCCACCCACGTTGGCTCATGAGTTTCAGTTTTATAATAAATTTCAGTCACTGTATTCATCCACAGTCCGTTTCCAAAGATCTTTTTGCCACATCCGGCTTTGGAATGAGCTCCCCTCCACGGTTTTTCCGAGCGCTATGACATGTCCTTCTTCAAACAAGGCTTGCGAAGAGTATTTAACGGTAGAAAGCGGCTTGGCTCTGACCCTGGCTTTGCTGAAGTCCATGGGCGACGGTAACCATTCGCCATCAGGTGAGGCGTATGCTCGTCTGCCTACAAGGGCAATAAAAATAATAAAAACTAGTTGAAAACGTAACGAATTACTGTTTCGCGGCAGAAATAGGCGGGGTGGTGGTACCTACCCGTGCGGGCTCACAAGTCGTTCTAGCCCTAGAAAACCGGTTTCAATAGATTCCAACAATAACATGACTGCAAAGTGCATGAAATAGTTTCAACAAATTATATTTATTAACATTTGTTTAGTTATTTCTACAGCACTCATTCACGTTAAATGGCTATAGTCTGAAAAAATTATGACGGAAATTCGGTAATTGGATTGAGGGATTAAAATAAATTAATCTGGGGGATTTGAAAGATTCGCAGCGGTCGGCTTAGAATCAAGTCTGTATGTAGGCTGAGCTATATTTTGTCTTTCGTTCAATTCATAGCAGACTTGAGACATCATAAGGCATCAGACGCTTAAGAAACATTGAAAAATTATAAAGCTAACTGGTATTGTGCTGTTACCATACCAATGGTCGGCAACATTGTCAATAAAAACCGCCATAATAACACCAAATTGAAATTTATTCAAAGAGCCTTTCTTTAAGTATATTTTGTTTGTGTTTCATCCTTTCATCTCATTCCATCTCATCCATCACATCCCTATGTTTCTAAATATTTACTAGTCTCTTATAAGGCACAAAAATAATTCCCTGTCTGAACTAAACATTTCGCGGAAGAGCCGTAGCCGAAGAGTTAAAGACCCGCTCATTACCGACCACTGTACTATACCTATGTTAGGGCAGGTTTAAACTACCCCCTTCAATCACGCAACACCATTAAACCATGACGCTCCAACGAGCCAATAACAAATGCTCTTCTCCTTAAAAGCATCTGAAGTCCTTTTAGAAGTCATCTTAATTAACATTGTAACATCGGGAAAAAAACTGAAACAAAATGCTTGTCTACTTAACTTTTCTTGGATTCATATTGACCCAGCCTTTGTGATTATTAGTTAAAGTCCTTCCTATCAATGTCACCATACTGTGCTGTATATTTATCGTAGTTCAACATCGTTCTTCAATTACGTGTGAAAGCCAATGTTAAATCGATGTTTCTTTAATATTTGATGCGAAGTTTGCGATCAACGAATAATATTGGTTTAGGTTTTAATAATTGAGTTTGGAATGTTTTTTTATTGTCCTTATAGGCAAACTAACATATGGTCCACCTGATAGTAAGTGGTTACAGTCGCCCATGGACTTCAGCAATGCCAGGGACAGAGCCAAACCGCTGTCTACCGACAGTACTGCTGTACATAGTACTTTAACGACCACTTTCTTACGTACTTTTTTTACTGGTGATAGGACCTCTTGTGAGTCCGCGCGGGTAGGTTGGTACCACCACCATGCCCATTTCATCCGTGAAGCAATAATGCGTTTGGGTTTGAAGGGAGGGGCAGCCGTTGTAACTATACTGAGACCTTAGAACTCATATCTCAAGGTGGGTGGCGGCATTTACGTTATAGATGTCTATGGGCACCAGAAACCACTTAACACCAGGTGGGCTGTGAGCTCGTCCACCCAACTATGCAATAAACATAAAAAAGATCTATTAAAGCGATTTCTTAAAAACCATTTAGCATAGGTTTTGTTAGTTCTCTTAAGAGTCAAGTACCTATTACAAGGATTATCATTAAATATTCATTGAGTAAACACAGTCTTTTGAGTGAAACTTAAAATCGCCTCGCGTTTCACATGTCAAAACGAAACAAAAACAAAGAACCAAAACAAACGATCGGCGCGTTGGCGTCGTGTTGCAACTCGCGTCTGAATATAGCAGAGTTCAATCGCCGTACTAATTAGTATTTAAACAGAATAGTGCCAACGTATAACTAAACCCTCGAGCGCGAAAGAGACAAGAGACTGGCAAACTTCCAAGATGAATCTTATGTTTCGGAAGAACTTCGGCGGGGAGAAAACCCTGATGACCAGTAGCACTGGTGGGGGCAAAGCGCGAGGGGCTCTTGGGGCAGGGAGAAACGCTAAGAGACGCGACAGAGAGCGATTCTCATGCATGGAAGAACATCACTACAAGACCCACATATTATTCTCGCCGCCCGTAAGATCTAGCACGCAATACAGCGAAGGATCAGGTAACGTAAAAAAATCATCAATTTCCCAATGAATTTGTTTAATGCTGTTGCTGTAGTAACATTTTTATGGTAAAATCTGAAAATAAAACACTCCGTTGAATGCAGACACATGTCGCGGAAGCTAAAAATAAATACTTACACTGTGTCACATAATATTCGATGTTAAACAAAACTAACAGATATTTCCTTGTAACGTGAAACTTCAACATTTACATAAACTAAGGAAGAGAGATCTCGCTCTGCTCTTATTGTTATTAAAATTCATGATATTGCTCGTCTGGGTTTTCCAAACATTTCTATTCATGCAAACCTTGTTCTGTTGATTATCAAAACCAAAACATAATCAGCCAAATAGATCTAGCTGTTCTCAAGTGGTAGATGCTTCGTCATACACGTTGCGATTGATTTATAGGTAACTAAAAACAAACAAAGTGAATTTAAAATGCAGTTTTTATCGGCAAATTCAAAAACCAATGACGTAGTTTACATTTTTTCTTTAAAGCACAAAATGACGTTCTTGTTTATTCCTATAAAACAGTTTTATTTTCTGCTAGAACGATGTTTAAGGAGCATCAGATTTTTTTTAAAAATCCTCCCTGTTTTATTTAAACATTTTTGTACGAACATAAAATCAAGTAAACTGTCATCAAGGCTGAAATTGATTACATGTGTTTCATTTTGGCGCAGCATCGCACAGGGCTCTTTGGCAAGAAATGCCAATGTACGAGTTAATTTATGCTGTGTAAGGATGAAATACGATTTATTTTGTTTTGCGAATAGACTGCGCAAACGCAATCATCACAACCGCCACTAAATAGAGTAGTGTGACAAATAAATATTAACGCAACGTGCTTGGTTAAAAAAATATCAACTAGTGACTCGCCCGATTTTCTCAAAAGGCAAGATTCCTTAATGGCGTTTGTAAAGAACAAAATGGCGCGCACTTCATAAGACTATTTAAGACTACGACGTGTCTTAACAAAACCTGGTTGCGTTACGGCTTGGGCTTGTAAAATGTAAGAATTCAATTAAAAGATGCACTACAAAAAAAAACCGCCTGATTAGTGTATTTCTAATATATTTAAAAACAAGGTAATTAATTCTAAACAATGTAATAAATTCTCAGTAGTTTATGCGGCATTAAATGAGTCGACTATTATCAAAGGCGGCAATCTGACTTTTGGACAATGATTGGTAAATCAGAAAAACGAATTATTGACTTTGTATTCCTTTGGCAGTCACAAAACTCTTCGGAACGACATCTTAGATAAATAACAGGTTAACTATTAACCTTTATTTAATGCAGGTTTTGAACCGTATTCTTTGAAGGAGACGATTATATTCAAATAAATCTGTATTGACATATCAATAAAATTTTTTTGTCCAAATGTACAGATTGCCGCCTTTGATAATAGACGACTCAAATACATATAATATTATCATACCTACCATCCATTTTATTACCACTCTAGACCGAAAATTTCGTCTGTAATAAAAGAAACTATTACGCTCGAACGAGGTAATTTTTTTTTATTGCTTAGATAGGTGGACGAGCACACAGCCCACGTGGTGTTAAGTGGTTACTGGAGCCCATAGACATCTACAACGTAAATGCGCCACCCACCTTGAGATATAAGCTCTAATGTCTCAAGTATAGTTACAACAGCTGCCCCACCCTTCAAACCGAAACGCATTACTGCTTCACGGCAGAAATAGGCAGGGCGGTGGTACCTACCCGCGCGGACTCACAAGAGGTCCTACCACCAGTGATCAACCAATCATCAACCATCAGCCAATCGTCAACTTTAGACATAATATTTAAAATAAATAACAACGTCTTGATTCCAGAACGATGTGGTCCAGTTCTCGGTGGAGGCACCGGGCCGGAACCAGAGCCCCCACAGCCCCTGGTCACGCGGGAGCCGACAGTGTCGCTCATGCGGTGGGACCGACCTACACCAGCTACGACCGAGCGACGACGCACCGAGCCCGTCTCCCTGGCCACTCTGGAGAAAGACTGCTTCGTCATACCAGCGCACGCTCTTGACCGATTCCTCCCAGAGGGTGTACCGGTTAGTGAACCTATTCAATGTCCTTCTAGAACGAACCTTTCTAGGCATTTAAACTGATTCATTTTTACTAAACTGGAGCGAAACCCAGTTGGGCTCTTAGGATGGTCCTAAACGACGGAGTAACTGCTATAGCATCACGATTATATTTTAACTTAAGGTCTCAAAGTACATTTTTGACATCGTCTACACTACTCGTTAAAACGCAAAACCTTGCAGGCATTCATCGTTTTAATATATATATTTTTTCAGCTCCCGATGCCGGCTCCTACACCAGAAAAAGGCATGACAACAAAGTCTGGTCAGAGCTCATTAAGTATATTAGAGATCGCCGACCCCAAACTTTGCATATTGGCTCACTTAATGAGCCCTTTGGAGCCAATAGAACCGATATTAGAATCGCCGCTTACCAAACCTTTGATCAAACAGAAAATTGCTGCAGCAGAACTCTTGAGCGAAGTTGCCCAAGCCAACACGGCTGTGGGCGGTATGTTATTGGCCAATATGGAGAAAAACGCAGAATTCCCTTTTATAGCTTACTACGTAATTAACACAACGCAGACTGACCCGTTATTGTTTTACAACAATATGAGATCTGCTTCTTTGACCAAGTTCGACCCAAAGACAATTAGATATTCGGCAGCTCACACGTTAGACCTCTACAGTGAAGTCGCAATGATATGTCGGCCGCCATTCACAGATCTAGCCGGTGGACCAAAGAAATCACAGACCTCTACAACTGGATTTATCATTAGTGTTTATAAGGTGAGTTGAATGTTATCACATTTAAAAAAAATGAGCTCACACGAGTAAGCAACCACCGCCCTTGGGCCGCGAAGCACTCTTGTGTTCCGATTTCAAGGATGGTATAGTTATTATACAAACAAAATTGAACATTACGTTGTGATACTAAGCTCCCATTATCACTTGGCATCGGGTAGTCTGGGACCTCGTATATGCTTCTTTTTTTTTGTTTTTTATTGCCGTATAGGCAGATGAGCATACGGCACCTGATGGTGATCAGGTTACCGTCGCTCATGGACGTCAGCAATGCCAGGGGCAGAGCCAAGCCGCTGCCTACCGTTTAATACTCTCCACAAGCTTCGTTTGAAGAAGGATATGATTCTCATCAATAACCAAACGGTTGTACTTTGTAAGATCATAGGTTCATGTCAAACAGCGAGTAATTATCGCTTTGGAGTAAAGAATTGGATCATTAAAAAAAATACTATCTCAGCCCCACCACAGATTGTCCACCCATATATAAACTTTAATAAAATTTAAACACTAAAGCTTCAACTAACCCTTTACAGGTATTCGAAGGCGATGACGGGGAACGCTTCGAACGCAACTGGCTTTACTGGACCGGTGCTCGCATGCTCTACCGTCACCTCCCGAACACCGTCGGAATGCGAAAGATCGCTCTCCACAAATCAGTGGCCGCACACGGAGACAAAATGTACTTATTGGTTTGCGAGTGTGCCAACTTGTTAGACGACTTGTCGGGTGCTGCGATGCTTATAACTGCTTTAAGGGCGCGACTGTGCGGATACACCGGTCTTTATAGGCCCATACAGACTTTCTAGTAGAAGGGTTAGGCCTCTGTGGCCTGAGATGTGTTCTATTAAGAGACCCGAAGAGTGCAATTTGAAGAGATCGAGTATAAAATTTAATATTGAACGAAAACATGAAAAAATGCGTTTCACTCGTAACAAGTCTCTAAATAAACATGGACATAAATTGGACCAAAATAAATAATAAAATATTTGAAACGTATTTGAAGAACGTACCTACGTAGGGGAACTCGTGTTCTCCGCTTAGATTTACTTATAGTGTATACGTCAAAGAATCAGTACCTATTCACAATAATAGTGTAAAAGGTTGAACTAAGTCAGAGCTGTTGAAGTTAAATCAGTGCCTATACAAGAGTACCACGATGCTTGAGAGTATGTGGCGTAATGAAATCTACATTTTCATCAGTCATGTGCGAATCAGTTAGATCAATTAGACGGTGGTCTCATTCGTAACGGTTTCAATAGACAATAAATACCGCATGTAGCTCAGCTGTGCGAGAATCCATACTCTTTTCAGCAGTGCGAAAGCTAGGTAGGGTTCCTATCACACATCTTTTTTATTTTTATTTAACATAAACTCGCTTTCTAGCCGCCTTTTCCTCGTATTTCGTATTTCCTCGTATTTTCCTCGTAAAAATGCCATCTTAACTTTAGGGTTTGACAAATAATTTATTTAGGCGCGTTTAAATCATTGTCAAATCCATGAGCATGATTGATTTTTCTCAAACGCCCAACGCAAAGGGTCTTTTTCAATTTCCATTCAATACTGCAGTTAATAAAATGATTCAATTAATTCGTTCTCTTTTTCAATGTATACAAAATTCTAATTCAGTGTACCCACTATGTCAGCACCTATGAGTATTGTTATCTGCATCAAAAAAAAAGTGAACGATTAATTTAGAGAACCACCAATTCAATAAGTACTTTTAATATAATCAAATCTAACCATATAAATTCGGTTATGTCTTCCATGAATTTAATAGAGTTATAGCTTTGTAAAAAGTTTAATTTATTCATTTTTAGCATATCTCTAAACATATCGAAATTTTCATTCTAAATTACACATTAAGTAATAAAACACAACCTGTATTTTTTAAAATAGATAAATTTTCAATTTATTAGAAACATTTATAATTTATTACATCTTTTTATATTTTTTACTGACTACGATTACTCGACCATTTACCCTGCCTTGTACACTTACAAAATACGTAACAATTTAATCTACCGTCATTACACGATTAACTATATAATAATCATAAATTGACAGAAACAAGTAATATCACTCTTCATGCTCCCTCCAAACAGTCTAAATATCATTCAACGCGTGCAATTTTGCCAAATAATATTTTAAAAAAACTAGTGAATAGAGTAAAACGGTTCATTATGAAATTCGCTTATGACTTTTATGTAAAGCTTTACGCTCATAATTTAAAAAAAAAATTATATATTTGTACATTTCATACACGACTAGTTTAAAATTTCGGCTCAGAAACACAAAACATTAAGACCAATAGGTTAAAGTAATTTCTTCTCTATAATACGTAAACATTACAATTAATACTAATCTTAAGAGTTATTAAAAAAAATTGGCTTCAAATTGGCTTAAAGTAGTTAGAATATATACTTTTATAGAAAGTGACGTACACAAAATTTAAGGAATGCGGAAAAAAAACCGCCCGTTAAGCCCAAATGTAATCTATTCTGTCAAAATTAAGGTTGAATTCACTGTAATATTAGTTGGGTAATCCAAACGATTCAATTATTTTCTCTTCCTTGTTATTCAAATACCCAAACCATGCTTGATCTGTATTAATACCTGTAATACCATACTTACATGTATAAAATGCCTCATCGAATGTTAAACCGAAAATGACATAATATAAGTTCGCACATTTAATATTTTCTAATAAGTATTTTTCAAAGTAAGATTTTTTATAATCACAGCGGTACTTACTATTAATATTACGTAATATAAGCAATTACAATATTTTTGTCAATTTGCGAGTGCATAGATAGATGAATGCATAGGTGGATAATTTTTGTGATGTTTCAGGATTGAATAATATGTAGACATTCATTTGTTCAGCTTTCGAAGCTAAGTTTGTTTGTGGGCTAAGCTCTTAGATTATATAGAATCGTATTTCATCGAATTTCAATTATTTTTGTAATAAAAACTGGAAAAAAACCTTTTTATACCATTTAATTTTGTACTTACCTATCCACTTCCTACACACCTAATTGTTTCATCGTTTTCAGTGCCGTTTCAGGAGAAAACAACATCGTATTAAAATCATTTTAGGGTGTAGGTAATGAACAAACCGAATATATCAGAAATATTCTGAGTAAATACTTATATACATTTAAATATATCCACGGTCCTTATATATACATAAATATGTATTAAACACCCAGATAAAGAGCAAACAAACTTGATACAAACGATAATATTATCCTGGAAATCGAACCTATGCCGATCTACTAAGTAATCAGGGACGCTAAGTAATTCAACACTAAGATAGTCTATATTTAAAAACATATAAAATAAAATTAATTTGTGATCTTAGGATGCTTATCGATTCATCTGTAGCGGTAGATAAAATAAATCTGGCATTCTAAATTGCGATAAGAATATTTACAAGATAAGCTCCGATTTATAAAAGTTCCAAACAACACTGAGACCGTGGATATACCAAGCAATTTCACCGGCTCGTTGCAAAGATCTTCTCTTTTTGGTTTTCAAAAATTTTGTACCTAGATAAGATTGATAATTTTTAGTAATAGATACATAACACATAAATTATACAGAAGTAAGTATAAAGAGAGTGCTCCTAAAGTCTAAATGCATATAAGGTTTTTCAATTTGATATTTAGCCAAAGTAATGCATGCAGAAATGTCTATGCTTTGTCCTAGCCTGTGTGCTTAGTGCGAGTTTTTTAACGTTCTCGATAGCGTAAAAGTTAACTCATATTTGTATGGAATGGGATCGTTTGCGTACGTTTGCCGCTAGGGGCGCTGTTCCAACTGCATACAAATTTGGGTAAACTTTTACGCTATCGAGAACGTTAAGAAACTCGCACTAAGCACACTGTACATGAAAGTTACTCATAGTATACGGAGAAAAGGCACGTGGTATTTTTTCTGGGTCAGGAGGAAATCGCCGGACTTTCGCCCTCCACTGGGGGTGGCGGGCGGGACATGTCGGATTCGAACCGACTAAAAACCTCCTGTCGCTCAACAACCCACCTCCGAACCTCGCATGAGACAGAACTCATGAAAAGGCAAAGGGGGGAAAGTAAAGTGTTTAGTGCGGAGCACAACTCTCCCATCATCCTTCCCTTTGGGACGCCGGACCGTCGGTCGTCGGCGCCACGACCACCAGCCCTCTCAGTCGGCAGGCTATCCGAAGCCCACCTAGATGGCTCCGGTTTGAATGGGTTATCCCACGGAATACTCCCTCGGGTCAGCACCAGCGTGGGTAGCCCTTCAATAGTATGTGTATTCTATGGATCAGCCGGTTAGATAAACATTCAATACAACCATCAATCCAAATTTATACTTCCAAATTATATGCATAAAATTATTACAAATGATATAAACAAATAATTGACTGTTGCATTATTTACTCATTTTTAAAGTGAATTAAACAGTGGTAATAAAATCCAAAAAGTTTTCGTAACTATATATTTAACAATGTACCTAGTACATACTTTTCAACATCGTATTTTTGTTAATACACATTACTACTGTCACGATTTTACTATTGAAGACTTAGCTTTAGAATTTTTTGCTTAAAAAAAAATACTGTTTATAGGCAAACCACGATTTCTCTCAACACAATTTCAATAATCCAATAGTTAGTCTACTACAGTACTTTTCTAACAGAATTATTTATTCATGTATTATAATTATATAATTTAGAATTTCTTTATACATAATGACATATTGAACAATTTAGCTTTGAAGTTAAAGGTATAGTTTAATTAATACCTGCAGGTTAAAACAGGTTATGTTCACATTAAATGGAATAAATTTTCTACCTTTAAATTGTAAAAAGTATTACATAATGTACATACATAAAGATAAAGGTTTATCATGGGTTAGATACATAGCACAAAAAAGGTTAAACTAAGAATTCATTACTTACTGGGTCCTGGGTAGAAACAATCTATACTATTATTATAAAGAAAAAAGATTTCTTTGTTTGTTTGTATTGAATAGGCTTCGAAACTACTGAACCGATTTGAAAAATTCTTTCACTGTTTGGAAGCTACACTATTCCCGAGTGACATAGGCTATAATCTTTTTTGAAAAAAATTAGGGATCCTTACTAAAACTCCAATATTATAATTCAAGGTGTAAAAAAATTACCTAAAATATTCTTTACATCGCGTGCCCTGCGAAAACTATTGATAACAGAATAAAATAATGTACTACGGCTTTATAGAACAAATTATTATTTGCAAAAAGTGTCGCGACAGCATATGTTTATTATAGTTATGTGGCAATATGTGTTCTTTTGTTTAAAAAATAAAACAACGTTAAATATCATTGATTTTTGTTAAAGACCCAAGCGGAGCCGGAGCGGGCCGCTTGTAAACTATATACTGATTTTAAACTCCTAATTGAGAAACTACTTTAATGCTTTTAAAATCTATAATAATGCTTATTATAACTGGAGGCATAGTACAGATCAGGCAGGTATTGTCTTACCATTAGAACTTATTATAAAACCATGTCACAGTTCAGTAAATTAGAGTCATAAAATTTATTGGTTCAGTTTACAAGTGAAACAATTCAGTAGAAATGTATGAAAATACCCAGGAATTTTATTTTGCCTTAAATACTGATAACTTTTTATTTATATGGCCTAGTAGTTAGTTATAGTTTTTCTTTGACCCTAAAATATCTCTAGTCCAGAAAATCCTGGTATTCAGTTTTATGGAATATTACATGACTAATACACATTTAACTACACTATAAAGAATTGAAAATATTATATAGTAAACTGCATTGAAGGGAATGACTTACAACTAAAAAAAGACCAGTTTTAAGTACCTATTACTCTGCATTATTTTGTATTTAAATCTTCAATAGGTAATTTCATGAACTAAACACTTCACAAAATTGTTTAAAATAATATATTTTAATATCCTTTATGACCTCGAAACCTTCTTCTTGTGTCTAGCTGAAAATATACAAATATATATTTAAATTTACTTATCCTTCGCATATAAAACTACCAAAGGGTCTTAATTTTTATTTACTTTTTTTAAGTCATATGCTATTTTGTCTGTATACTCAGGTTATTCTTACATCATTTCAAAGCCAAAGTCTTATATTTAGTACTTACTAAAGATCGTTTACACTCAAAGAAGCTTTGTCTCAATTGTAAGCATTCTTCAGGCACTAAGCCATCTTTTAAACATTCCCTTGGTGTCTTTTTGTCCTGAAATGAAATTTACCCATTATAAATATTATAAGGAACAACATAGGCAGTGATTTTAAAAATTAATCCTATAAATGTAATAAATACCTTAGGCTTGACAATTTTGATGTGTTGAATGGATTAAAAAAAATTAACTGAATTATTAAATATATAAATATTTAAGTGTATCTAATAAAAATATATGCCGTTTTTATGATACACTAAAACTAACCTTTTTGCAACAATCACTTTTTAATAAACATGACTTTAAATCTGCACGTATACCGGCACATGGCGACTGATCTACTAAGCCTATCTCGTCAGGAGCAAAACTAACCATTATTTAGCAATGGTAAACAAACTCGTAAATTAAAACCGTAACGTAATAATTTGCAATTTCTATGATTACGACCAATAAATCCAATAAACTTCACGGACTTTTTTTCGAATTATTTGAGCGGCTTGGAATCTATTCTTTTAAGCCAAATCTTCATGTTGTGTTTGATAGAAGTGAGCGTTAAAACGCCTGTGCGTATACTATGGCAATGTTATTCTCTGCAACGTAGACATACTTTTTCATTATTTTGTATTTATCTCTACTGAGTTTCCCTCGGCTTTCGCTCGTCGTAGACATAATCAAAACTATTTTTACAGCTTAGTCCGTGACCAAAACAATTATTAAGTATTCGAAACTGCTTAAATAAAATGCTGACAATAAAAACGCGAGATTAAACCATAAAGTAGTTTTCATTGTAACTATCTATCTTTTATTAACGACAACGCACTGGTAAAAGTAACGCTACTAAATATTTGAAGTCTGATTATAATATTATTCATTACGTTTCATAATGTATGTTCCACTGAACCATAAATAATATTTGCATTTGACTGTCGGAAAATGAAACAATAACACTAGATATTATGGCTTCTTTTGTTCTCGCATGAAGTCCATTGAATTCATTAACTTCATTTCAGTAACCTTCCACCGTTTTATTAAGAGGCTACTTGATTTCGTCAAAGTCGTCGTGACCTAAAGGATAAGACGTCCGGTGCACCAGTGTTCGAATGCCGCAACCGGGTACCAATTTTTCTAATGAAATACGTACTTAACAATTGTTCACGATCGACATCCACGGTGAAGGAATAACATCGTGTATATAAAAAATATCAAACCCGCAAAATTATAATTTTCGTAATTACTGGTGGTATAATCTTGTGTCGTGAAGCAGTGGCCGTTTTCCAATTACAGCACAAGAGCGCATTATACGGCATAATGCTCAATTAAGCTTCAGCATAATTCGGCATTGTGCGTCACTGAGTCGCGTTAGGCTCTGTAATTAACCATTACTTAATGGTAGTTTTCCAATTACGGAGCATAATGCGACTCAGTGACGCACAATGCCGAATTATGCTGAAGCTTAGTTGAGCATTACGCCGCATAATGCGCTCTTGTGCTGTAATTGGAAAACGGCCAGTAATGCGTTTCGGCTTGAAGGGTGGGGCAGCCGTTGTAACTATACTGAGACCGTAGAACTTACATCTCAAGGTGGGTGGCACATTTACGTTGTAAATGTCTATGGGTTCCACTTAACCACTTAACACCAGGTGGACGGTGAGCTCATCCAGTCATCTAAGCAAAAAAAATATCATCTCGTCTCACACCTATGGTCTAGCTCCAGGATTAGGTCTTTTCTCAGACACATAACTTAAAAAACAGACATTTACGTTTTAACGAATTGGGCAGTTCTCCCTTTGCCTATCTAATAAACCAATCAACCAAAAAACGTTCTTATCAATTATACAATTTATTTGAAACAACATTTAGTATCAGCAAGTTCGAACTGCCTGAAATGTATCATTAATAAAAATGAAGGTTTTTAATTTAACTTTTGTCCGGTCATTGACTCACGTGTGTAGCTTAAAACCTTATAAAGATACAAAATGGCTTATGCCGAATGGAAACCCTACAGGTATATACGTTTATAATTGTATTGCGAACCAACGGGTGCCAGTTATTTTAAATGATCCTCACATCGCTACCTGGTATTCCTGTGGCCCCACGGTATACGAATCTGCTCACATAGGTCACGCCAGCTGCTATGTGAAACTCGATATCATACAGAGAATTCTCAAATCGTTCTTCAATATAAAAATCGTCTCCGCCATGGGTATTACGGATATAGACGACAAAATCATTAAGAAAGGCCTCGAAAGTAAAACACACTTCACAAATATTGCTAAACAATATGAGCATGAATTCTGGCTTGATATGGCATCATTGAATGTAGCAAAGCCACTCATCATAACGAGGGTATCGGAACACATTAATAGTATTGAGAAATTCGTACAGAGACTTATTGATAACGACATGGCTTATGTAAGTAAAAACGGTTCAGTATATTTTGATACCGATAAATTCTCAAACTATGGCAAATTACAAAAAATGCAAGACAGTGGTGAACCATCAGATGATGAAAAAAGAAATAAAATGGACTTTGCTCTTTGGAAAAGTCACAAGCCCAAGGAACCCTATTGGGATACCCCCTGGGGTAAAGGCAGACCTGGCTGGCATATAGAATGTTCTGCAATGGTCAGCAAAGTATTTGGATCACAATTAGACATCCATGCTGGAGGAGTAGATCTACAATTTCCTCATCATGAGAATGAAGAGGCACAATCATGTGCATACCACAATATACGACAGTGGGCTAACTATTGGATTCATGTTGGTCATTTAAATGTTATTGGTGATACAAAAATGTCCAAATCACTACAAAACACTATTTCAATACCTGACTTATTGAAATCATATAATGCAGATACATTCAGAATGGCCTGTTTGTTAACAAACTACAGGTATTCTATGGAATTCAGTACTCAGCTTATGGAAACCGCTGAAAGTGTTTTAAATAAATTTAAGTTTTTCATAACAGATGCTACTATTTATATAAATAACAATGCAACATCGGTTAGTGCCGTTTACTCAGATCACATATTAAAAAACCTACAGAAAACAGAGGAGGCCAATTTTGAAGCTTTGAAAGTAGATTTTGATACAGCAACTTGCATAAATGATTTGTTAACCTTACTTTCGGACACAAACAAAATTATAAAATCAGATCCGTGTGAATATTGTCCTGTCCCAGTGACATTGATAGTTGAATACATAGTTGATATTCTTACAAAATTTGGATTGAAACTTCAAGAGAGTGAGGACACTGTTTTATCAAACGCAATGATAAATACTATAGTTGAATTTAGACATTCTGTACGATTGAATGCAATTTCTAGCAAAAACTATGAGCTATTGAGCGCATGTGATATTGTCCGTGATAAAATGAAATCAATGAAAGTCCAAATCAATGATAGTCATAAGACTCCATCTTGGGTTGTAACCAAATAGTGCAACTGATGTATGTATGCTTTACCAAAATAAGGTGTATATAGTAAATTAGTAGATCATATAACATAATGTAAGCACACATTTTCATAGTTTTGTTTCATGTGTAATAATAATAAAATGTCATTTTCAATTAATTGGTATCCCAGTGAATCTGATAAGTGGAAGATCTGGACTTACTGAGCAGTGACTGAACTGGATGGTTGTCTTCAGCATTCATGCTGGTTTGTTTTTCGAAAAACATTCAAACAGAATTAACATTTCTGAAAATCAAAAGTTATAACTCTAATTAGATTCTGTATCTGCAGATTCAAGTAAAACCCAGATTAATAAAATATTTTCTTTCTAATTATTAAAAGAAAATATTTTATGTATAATATTATGAATGTAAACCAATCATTGTTACACTACTGAATGAAAGCATTCAGTATGTCTTATTATATTATCATATGAATGACTGAGAATTATTGACTAAAGTGTGAGCTATGAGACTAGTGGCTCAAGGGTGAATTTTGTAGGGATTGTTACATTGTATCAATAAATAATAAAACAACATAATACACTCATTCATTTATTTTAAAACTTACATCAAGTCCATTGACTAGACTATGAAATAATGAGATTTTCAAGGTTCAAGTACATAGTCTCCTTACAAATAATACATAACATAATATGGCAAGTTATCCATGTAGATTGCTTGTGTATTCTGATTGTTTTTTTATTTCAAACTGCCACTTTCAGAAATCATTATGCAACTCGATGTTTATATATCCTTTACCAATATTGTTAAAATTAATCATAAGTTGATACTAAAAAATTGCAGTCTTTGAAATGGTCAAAATGTTATTCATATGTGTAGATTGTGGTTCTCAGTAAAATAAAATATTAATTTTATCATTGCATTTAAAATACTTCTCTTCATCACTATTATCATTACACTATGATACGCTAAGCAAATTTATTTCAATGTGGTTTTATCAAAAACATGGTGCACCATCTCTGACCATCACAGCTTGACCATCTCTGAAATGTCCTTTTTATATTATATACAGTTTTCCCATTAAGTTATAGTTTCTTTGTCTTTGGTCAAATTATTTTTGTCCTAAATTTATTTATTTATTTGTTTTGGTTCTACACAAACTTATGTATTTATGTCAGTCAGTCTTCAAATCTTCATGTGTTTTATTAGAATTAAAGATGCACCTTTTATTAAACATTAAATTTTAATATTTCCTGTGATGTATTTTCTCTAATATATACTGATATAACTTGGTGCTTAGAAAATAGAGTTAACTAGAAGCTCACTATTACATACAGTCTTAAATAAAAAAATATGATGGTTCAACAGTTTCTGCCATTACAATCAGGGCTAAACGTTCCTTTATGGTCCGTCAATTTGGAAGTTCACAATTTTTTTGTAGATAAAACCCATAAATAGAAAGCTTTCTGAAAAATTTCAAGTTGCGTAAACTCACGATTTACGAGATATATTTTTTTAAAGTTTCCACGACCCAAAAATCGATGGACCATGTAGCAAAACCACAATCAGTTTAGATTCACTAATGTGAACGTGTCAAATAATTCACTTGTATCTAATTTTAATGTTGATTACAATAAACATGTACCCAAAACAAAATGTTTGGAAATGCACACAAGAAAAACGTTAAATGAAATTAATTATTGAAACTACATCAATGAGACGACTCAATCGGATCATATTTTTGGACGGCCAGACACTGCCATTACTTCCGGCTTTTTACACAAAATAAATAAAGTTATTTTAATAAAAAAAAAACATAATAATGTGATTGTTTACTGCACAATTTGAAATTATTTTTATACACATTATTTTTTCTATTTTCTGAGCAATTTTATATTTATATGACGTGTGCAAAGTTTTGCCACCTGTCAAAATAATTTCAGTGTGACGTGGTTAGTGGTAAAAGACATTTAAACATCCATCAAGTTCTCAAATTTTGTGCGCAATCAAAAAATGTAGTATTTATGATTACTAATTAGAAATCGATATTGTATTATTTTTGTCCTGTATTATATTTTCAGCTCTATACACTTTCCAAGCGACTAAATAATCTCGAACCATCTTGAATAGTGAATAGTAATTGATGAAAAGTAATATCACTATCGATAAAAAGTTATGCCACGGTATCGAACTGAATAACAAACATAGTTGTAAGACGATTAATGACAAATGCAGACTCAACAGCAGACATAGTAGCTTCGAAGGGTTTATGAAGACGCTCTGTACGGAAAAAAATATAAATTTCATTTAACAAAATAATATAAAATTAACTAAACTCTTTAACTAGATGCAAATAGGCTCTAGTTCTAGTGCAGAAAGTATAATGTGCGCATAGGAAATTGAAAATATTATCATACATTAGATACGTCACTTATTCAGTATTTCTAACCAAGAAAAGGTTTATCTTCTCCTGTTGTAATAAAATTTTGCATTTTAGTTACAAATTATAAATAAATTGTTTTAATTTAGATATTGTCAAAATGTATCAATAGACCAAACAGTATAAAACTGGAGCACATGAAGCAGTGACTTGGCTATGCCCCTGGCATTGCTGACATCCATGAGCGACGGTAACCACTTATCATCAGGTGGATCCTACGCTTGATTAATTACAAAGATAAAAAAAATCAAACACATTCGTATATTGATAGAATGATACTTAATCACGACTCAACAGCCCACTGAGTTTCTCGCCGGATCATCTCAGTGGGTCGCATTTCCGATCCGGTGGTAGATCATGCGAAGCACTGCTCTTGCTAGGGCCAGTGTTAGCAACACTTTTGGTTTGAGCTCCGTGAGCTCACCTACACGCTAGAATAACGCTGATATAGCCTCTCAAGGCTATAGGCCTATCTATTGGTGGTAGGACCTCTTGTGAGTCCGCACGGATAGGTACCACCGCCCTGCCTATTTCTGGTGTGAAGCAGTAATGCGTTTCAGTTTGAAGGGTGGGGCAGCCGTTGTAACTAACTATACTGAGACCTCAGCACTTATATCTCAAGGTAGGTGGCGCATTTACGTTGTAGATGCCTATGGGCTCCAGTAACCACTTAACACCAGGTGGGCTGTGAGCTCGTCCATCCATCTAAGCAATAAAAAATAAAAAATAAAAACGGGCTATACGTACGTGAAACCGTATGTGCTCCGGGCAGCCGGGTCGCGCGGCCACCGTGGGCGAGCCGGCCGCGTACCCCGCGCCGCCGCAGCGCACCCGCGCCCCCGCGCTCCACAGCCTGTCCTCCGACCACTCCGGGATCTCGCCGCTCACGTCCGTAGCTGCTGTCGAAACACGAACTTCATTTACGACATTTAATTTTGATGTAATGATTTTAATACGCTTTTATTAGCTTCAGACGTATGTATGTTAGTATGTAATAGAATCTTTGAACATGATTTTGATCCCCTTGAAAACGTCAGACTAACTCGAAATTTGGTACCTATACTTATAAAGGACCGATAACAATTCAATACTAAAAAAAAAAGGGAAAAAAATATTGAGGATGAGACATATGGTTGAAGTTTACATTGTGTAATACGGCGGCTATACACCTCCCCCCCAGCCCCCTGCAAGTCTTACGTAGAGGGTCCCAGCGGCCGAGGTGCAGGGCGGCTCGATGCGGCACGTCGCAGAAGGCGGAGCCGAGCAGCTGGCTCACGTAGCGACCGAACAGTCCTCCCAACACAAACGCGATCTGCTGCGACGCCCCATACACCTCGTAGTACAGGTAGGGCTGGGAACAAGGTTCATCTCGGTAATGCATGTGCGTTTTGTACGGCAACGGGTGAAATAGGTCTTTGAAGAAAATATATGTCGGAGACTGTCATTACTTTGGTAGCTAAGCGAAACGCAGCACGATTCCCGAGAGATGGTAGCACGATTGCGGTATCGTCGGAACTCTGACTCTGCTACCTACGACAGAGCCTAGCCGATGGAGGCGCGTAGACGCCATCACACTTATCAACCAGCCTTCTTGAAGAGCGGTGCCTCCATTCTAAGAACTGTCATACATTTCGTCTGATAAACTCGATCACCCTATTCGCCCCTATGATGTCTTACGATGGTGTTAATAATTGTGGCTTCTCCGACATATATGATTTCATTTGTATTAGCTCGCGTTCCTAGATGCGCGATGCATGCCGATGTTGCAAAAAAATATAATTGGAATAATTAATATCTGTAGGGCACGTTGCCATCATGAAAGGACTTTTTTCGGAACGCCACAAGCGAATGTTTAGTTAATTTAGTGTTTAGGTTTAACATCTGTTTAGTGTTTGTGAGATTGTACAAATGTGGGAAAATCAAGCAAAGTCACTGGACGTAGATTCTCGGGTTCTTCAAAAAAGTCTCAGAAAATAATCACCATTTTACTGAGCCTTTTTTAAAATTAATTAATAGTTAAATATATCTTTGTGTAAGATGCACATGAGTGATGACTGTATTTTTTTTAATGCTTAGATGGGTGGACGAGCTCACAGCCCTCCTGGTGTTAAGTGGTTACTGGAGCCCATAGACATCTACAACTTAAATGCGCCACCCACCTTGAGATATAACTTCTAAGGTCTCAGTATAGTTACAACGGCTGCCCCACCCTTCAAACCGAAACGCATTACTGCTTCACGGCAGAAATAGGCGGGGTGATGGTACCCACCCGCGCGGACTCACAACAGTTCCCACCACCAGTAATTACGCAAATTATAATTTTGCGGGTTTGATTTTTATTATACGATGTTATTCCTTCACCGTGGAAGTCAATTGTGAACATTTGTTAAGTACGTATTTCATTAGAAAAATTGGTACCCGCCTGCGGGATTCGAACACCGGTGCATCGCTCGACACGAATGCACCGGACGTCTTATCCTTTAGGCCACGACAACTCCGAACTCACAAAAGGTCCTACCACTAGTCCTGTATCAGCCCTGCTCAAGTTCCACTCACCTGCGCAAAACAGCAAGGTATGAAGCTGGAGTAATAAGCCCCGGACACCGAATTGAAGAGTATTTTCTTGACTCTCATATTGAAGTCGTGCCTGAGCACCTCCACTTCGGCCCTGACCTGCCCCGGGTCGTGCGTGCAGCAGTGCAGCGGCGGAGCCTCAGAGTTGTTCAGCTCCAAGAACGGTGATGATTGGAAGCCGAACAGGAGCACGTATACTACTGCTCTGTGGGAAAATGGGAGTTGTTATTTTATTAACACGCCCTTATCTCGCGAGGCTTTAGACAGCGCTACCTCTACGCCGCTCAGAATTTGAAAAATAAATAATAGTTATAAAAAAACTAAGAAAATACGCTTTTATAGAAAGTCGTCGTGGCCTAACGGATAAAGACGTCCGGTGCGAATTCGTGTTGAGCGATGCACCGGTGTTCGAATCTCAGGCCGGTACCAATTTTCTAATGAAATACGTACTCAACAAATGTTCACGATTTACTTCCACGGTGTAATAAAATCGTATTAACATCGTGTAATAAAAATTAAGCCCGCCAAAATTTTAATTTGCGTAATTACTGGTCGTAGGACCTCTTGTGAGTCTGCGCGAGTGGGTACCACCACCCTGCCTATTTCTGCCGTGAAGCAGTAATGCGTTTCGGTTTGAAGGGTGGGGCAGCCGTTGTAACTACTTGAGTAGAACTCGTGTCTCAAGGTGGGTGGCAGCATTTACATTGTAGATGTCTATGGGCTCCGGTAACCACTCAACACCAGGTGGGCTGTGAGCTCGTCCACCCATATACTCAATAAAAAAAATTAAAACAAGGCCCGGCCCGCACCCCCTTAAGGAACGTAAGGAGTTGACGGATAATTGAAAAAAATCACAGTGAAAATCACTGTTGATACCGAAATCACTACCATGGTCATTTAAGAAAGTTATAAAAAAACAACATCCATTCTCTTCGGTTCATCATAAACAACTCAATCACAATTCGACCCAAAAATATTCTATAAACAATTTTATTGTCAAAAAAATAGGAAATTCGAAAGAGATATTAACATTTGACAATTATTAATTCAAATGTCTCTGTGACACTCACGGATAACACAAGTAGAATATCTTGAGAAGTGGATATTTAAGCATGATGAAGTACGTGCACCAGGCAAGGGCTCCTAATATCACTCCAAGGATGAACATTCTGAAAAAAGGACACATAATCTTTGTGATCATTGTGACATAACAAAAAAAATCATCCAGCACTGTAAGTACAAGTGTTTTTAGTGAAACTTTGACCGAGTAGGACAGCCGTATTACAATTATATGGAGACTCTCTTGTGTCAAGGTGAACGAAGGTTTCTTATAATAATAACTATGCACATTTACTAAGCACTTAACATCAGATGGACAATGAGATCTACTCATCTGTAGTATTTATTGAAATTTACAAATATCTATTGTATTCCAATTTTGAATTAATTTTAGAAAATAGTTTATAGTGGGTGACAGTACTAGCCAGAAGAACAAAGTCAAAGAAAACTCTTTAGATTTATGTCAACCTAGTACTTTAAGATATTTAGATTCAGATCAGATTCAGTAGTTTAAAAGAGATTCAGCTAATTGAAAACAATCATCAACATCAAGCATTGCTGTGCTCCGATAAGATTATAGATTAAATTTTTTATTCGTTTTGTTCTAGAAGAGTAACTCTGAGCTGTTTGAGCTGACACTAGAAGCACTCCACTCAGAGAAAACATCTAGCACCGTCGTTTGAAGTCGTCGTGGCCTAACGGATAAGACGTCCGGCGCATTCGTGTTGAGCGATGCACCGGTGTTCGAATCTCAGGCGGGTATCAATTTTTCTAATGAAATACGTACTCATCAAATGTTCATGATTGACTTCCACAGTGAAGGAATAACATCGTGTAATAAAAATGTAACCCGCAAAATTATAAATTGCGTAATTACTGGGGTAGGACCTCTTGTGAGTCCACGCAGGTGGGTACCACCACCCCACCTATTTCTGCCGTGAAGCAGTAATGCGTTCCGGTTTGAAGGATGGGGCAGCCGTTGTAACTATACTTGAGACCTTAGAACTTATATATCAAGGTGGGTGGCGCATTTACGTTGTGGATGTCTATGGGCTCCAGTAACCACTTAAAACCAGGTGGGCTGTGAGCTTGTCCACCCATTAAAGCTATAAAAAATAAATAAATGAAAGTTAGATAAATAGAGCATAGCACACCATAGCCTGATGTTGAATAGATACTATTAGTAACTGCAGATTTACCTTGCAGCCACCACAGCCTGTGGCATTAATTTCGGTGGCAGCATCATCCTCAAAACGACCAAGCTAATGCTCAACAATAATCTTCTGAATAGTAAAGTAATTATAAAAGCTACCAAATGTGGGTCGATCAGGTAGAAATTCTGTAAAAAATTATAAAAAATTAAAAGTTTTTTTATAGTTTTGTTTAGAATTTGAGTACATAAGATTGTCACACAATGTAGGGTTTTTGACCTATGTCAAAGATCTGCAATCACTTGTTAGAAAGGGAGCCAAAATTGATATTTTAAATCAATACAATGCTCGTATAACTTAACAAGTCATCAGTGAACAAGCTGATTTATTATTCCACTTTATGGTACTTAGCAATTGTTAATTCAGTTAATTCTTTATTAATTCTCCTAATAAGTAAGCTTTATTGCTTATTGAATTAAGAATTTTTATGAACATTATTGCATTCAAGTCATGAGTAGTATTTAATGATATAGTCAGTATGAAATAGTCACATGGGCAGAACTTAGACAGGGAGATATGCAAAGAGTATTCAGCGGTAGGTAGCAGCTTGACTCTGCCACTGGTGTTGTTGACATTAATTTTAAGATTCTAGTCACGTTATGATTGTCAGTTTGGGGTATGAATTTGAATAATTCAATGCACAGACTGCATAATTTATATAAAATTATGTTTACCTACAGGACAAAGTGACTGTTGTTTGTTACAAATTCAATCATAATTTTTATAAAACATTCTTTAACTCTCTAATTCTACATAATTCATTCATTAAATCTAAGGTGAATTATATTTATATACATACATTGAAGTACATCTTAATCTCTTCAGGGACTTTGGCAGATATGGTATCCTTTTTTAACTGTTCATATATATAATTCTACGCTAAATGACGACACTTGTGGGCATATCTTTTTTTTAAATGAATAGCCACTATTTTTGTTCGTTTTTTTAACTTATAGGATTATTTTCATTCTAAAATGAACAAATTAAAAAAAATTCAATTTACATTTTTTTTACTATGAAAAATTCTTCCCTGAAGATGTTAATATATAATAATAGCATTATTTTGAAAATAATGTTACTACGGTTCCTAATTTGTGTATTTTAACAATGTCTTCCAAACCAGCATTTCTTCAAAGCTGGTAATGCTATTAGTAAATACTTAGCGAAAATCTCAATAGTTAACTGGGTTCCACTAATTTAAAATGAAACAAATAGAGGTGTACACTCACCATAGCCTGGTTTGTGTATGAATTTGGTAGCCACCAAGTGGTCCTATACAGGTTCAAAAACTGTAGTCCTGTTGCTGCCAGTGTGAACATAAACATCAGTACTTCAAATAGTAACGGTCCATCTTGGGGTATATGTGGGAATGGAATGTGTTTCGGTGGTATGGGTCCTTCAGCTAGCTTGATATCTGCTAGTGTTACTGTTGGCGCTGTATTTGGAGTTACCCTAGTTTGACGGCCAACACGTTTCCCCCCACTTACATCATCCTCAACTGGGTATGTACACTGTAAATTATAAACACACTATTAACATCTTTAAGAACATTTCCATAGCCATTCAATTTAATGTAAAATTGTGTTTACAAATTTATGGAAAACTCACAACAATTTTGTTATATTTAATTTGTTAATATCAAAGGTTGAAACGTCACTTGTTTTTTAATCAGTTTAATCAATTACAAATCGATAAACTATCTATTTATAGAATCATAAGCCAGTATCCTACATGAAAAAGAGAATCCACATTTACCTTCTTATTATTCGTCCCTGTGGCCTTTTTCGCTCCAGGGTGAACCATTTTACAAGCGATAGGAGGCAAAGGTCTCTTAATGAGCGGGTCTTTAATAATTTTCCGCCGTCTTGAGACGGCTGTTGATGAAGTATTGCTAACTTGAGAATTTGCCCAGCGTCTAGCTAAAAGTATAGTCAGACAGCCGACAATTGCTGGTAAGAAGAACACGACAAAAGGGCCACTTTCATTTTCCGTACAACTCATCACTCACATGTTAAAACTTTTGAATAGTTTCACAATAAATAATTTTCTGAATGTTCTACACAATAAACACCAACACGACGATATGTGTAATGCGAATCTCTCAATCACAAACTCAAAAAATGACAGCAACAACGTCATTTGTTTGTTTTGGCCACTGTTTAGGCGAACACAGCATAGCCTATAGAGCCGGCTTGTAACTGTAAATGGCTGTAGCTATAGATATTTTTTTTGTAATTAGTTCGTAATCTTAATTATTTTATTTTAAGCTTTACCCTCTTAACCAAAAACGTTTATTTTTACTAGACAGTATACCTTCATGCAACTAACTAAAAAAAATCAAGCGCATCGGTTTCCTATATTGTACAAAGTTAAGATTTAGATTTAAAATGAAACGGAATAATAAAAATCTCAGTAATATGTAATTTTAATTTTAAACCATGTCTACATGTAATTTTAAACCATGTATACTAATTGGATTCCATTGCATTATAGATGCTGAATAATAATAAATGATACTGCTACCTTTATACATGAATATTGACTATTTTTTTGGTATTATATTCTTTTTTACATCTGATAAATAAATATACTATGGCAGATAAGAAAAGTGAATAATTAAATTCCTCGACATGTCCTTTTCAGTAGTTATAAACTCCAAATTGACAAATTAAAACAATTCTCAAAAGATCACTCTTCAAGCTCTCCTAAAAAATAAAATATTGACAGAGTTTCGTCTTTGTATTTAACTCGAACAAAGCGCACTATAATTTTTAGATTATGTTGGTTTCATAAATCCATAAACTTAGCTGGCAAGACATACCTGTTGAATTTGATGATACATTTCATTGTAAGAAAATGAACTAATACACATACATTGTGATATATTTATTCAAAAATAACCATTTGATGAGAGGCATTTTACTTTTTAGAATAAACTTAATGAAAATTGAGACATAAAATATATAAAAAAAAATTACAGGCCACAAAATCTGAAAAAATAAAGAAAATTGAGGACTTTTTGGCGAAACTGCGAGGAGCGAAGTTGTGTGAATTGTTTTCTTTAATTTGGGGTTTATTTGGGTTTAAATGAGTACTACTCGTAATGGTAATTCATTATCTGTTTATTATCTCTTGCACAAATGTGGGAAAATGAAACAAGCCGCTGGAGTCTGGACATAGCTACATGGGATCTTCCAAGAAGTTCATTGAAAAAGTCTCAGTAAATAATCACCTTTTTATTGAGATTATATTTTATGCAATATCATCTTGTTTCCATTTATTTCACCCCAATTAATTAAAGTCTCAGATTAATTAATTTTATTTTATTTCGCTCCATATCATTTTTCATAAAACAAAATGTACAAAAGATTAGGTTGTATGGATTGATACTTTTGCCTGTCCTTTTGGTAAAATGGAACTACTTAAGAAAATTGACAGCTGTCACCAGCGTGACCAGATTTAGTAGATATCTACTTTTTGGTGGATTTTGAGGTACTGGCAACAGAATTTAGTATGTAAAAATTATTTGGTATATTTTAGTAGAATTCACGCTTTTCAGTTATTCTCGTACTTTTTGACATTTTGTACAAATTCGGGGTATTCCTCCTTTCATCGAATGTATTGTAACTATTTAATTTTCATTCTTTTCGTTACCATTCGTGCCGTGAGCATAGTGTGCTGGACTATTGGGAATTCCTTCATTGAGAATTTTTATAATCGAGCTTAAAATTAAACATAAATATACACAAGGGTATCATGATGTCCCATTCATCACGATATCCTTGTAGGTGTAACACAAAACATGCAAATTGTTGACAAAAATTCATGAAATTAAAATTAGATGATTCCGTGTCTAATTTATTGTCAACTTCTAGTTCGACGTCTGAATCTTTTATGGTGGATAAAGCCGAATCTGTGATGCGAATAGCAAGCCGATACTACCTTTGTCAAACGCCAAAGTAGAAAGAATAATTTATAATATTAACAGGATTAAAAATCTAGATCGAAATCGATTTAATAATAAGAATGTTGCTGCAATAATGCATGGAAAAGAGGGGCTACGACAGTTGGAAGGGGGATGTCGCACATATTTTGATCCTGACAGAAGTATTATCAAATTCATGGATTCAAAACAACTTTATGAAAATGTTACCCAACATAAAGACGAAGAATTTTAAGTTTAATTTTCATTTTCTTATTTTAATTTTTTTATTATGTTTTTATTTAGAATTTACTTTATAAAAAGAACATTGGTCTCTTGAATAAATGGTGGTTTCTTTGTTATTTTTATTATTTAATCAAGGAAACATTAATGTTTTTACGTTGTAACACGACAGCAAAAAAAGTATAATAGATTTTTAGTATTTCTCGTTCTCTTTTGGTAGAATTCAGTAGATTTCAACCTTCACAAGCAGTAGATTCGTCAAATGAAATCTGGTCACACTTGCTGTCACAGTACAATTTTGTATTGAAAAATGAAAAAGGACCTAGGTACCGGTAAAATGGGGCGATTAGGGATTGAGAGGCGAATCGGGAAAAAACCGGGAAAATCTTTCGACGCTCAATATAAGTTTTATATTCGTTGCAAAATCTTCCATTTTTTGTAGTTTAATAGTAGAATGTTGAAAGTTCACAAAACAACTCTGAATATGCATGATAATAGCTGCTAACTTATAAAAAATCGCGTTTCAAATTAACTTTCTGTGGTGGTCATTATTTTAGTGCTAGAAACTTTGCTCTCTTTTATTTATTTGATAATAATAGAAGACGACTATGATTTATAAACGTTATTTAGTATTTGAACCAGCATATATATTAAAGGTAAGTCTCAGTTGTTATTGGTTTTAATGTATTTGATTATATAAAAATACATGTAAAAATCTGTTGTTTTTGGGGATATTGGGGACGTCTTAGGTATAAATAACAACGAAAAAGGGGTCAATTGGGATGAGAATACGTGAAATGGAAACGACCTAAGTATAAATAGGTACAGGTTTGTAGGGTTGTCTATGTAGTTATAACAATATTTTTTAAATTTGTTGGTAAAAATCTGGTTTATTCGAAGCGAAATTGGGAATAAGTCTTTAGTTGAAATAGATAAGCAATTTAATGTAAGTAAGTCGATTTTGCAGAGACATGTAACAAGATCAATGAAATCTCAAGGTGGACAAAAATGTCTAAGTAATACATAATAAAATATTTAATATTTGTTCAGAGTGGGGGTATTCATCTGATTAATCCATGGAATAACCGACACACCTAATCTCTTAACCTAGATAGAAATATCAGCCCCTAAGTACTTACCAAGAACGGAGAAATATAAACCGTTTCTAAGAAATATATTTAGTTGTTAATGCACTGTCGATTGCACTTATAATTGAGGTGATGTCTGCCATGTACTTTTGTCAGTTTTTCAATTTTTTTTATTGATGATCACTTTGTTTGTGCAACTAAATAAATAAATAAATTAAAACTATATATAAAAATAAAAGTAGTGCCAACCCTAGCAAATTTCTCATTTCATCCCAATTAACCGCAATTTTCGGGTAAATAGGGATTACACCTATTTTTGCATTTTTTGCTTAAACTGGAATGCTAGTTGCATAATTTTAAATTAGACAACAAAGATGCCCCCAAGACTCAATCATTTTGATCCTGATATAGCATTATATACATCAACAACTACCTTAAAATTGCTCATAAAGTTGGAATTTGTCCCTAATCGCCCCATTTTACGGTACCTACCTACATACCTACTTCAACTAATTTTTTATTCCTTTCTGCCGGGACAGGTTTTTATTTCATGATATAGGTGCATCAAAGATATAAATGGAATAAATAAATAAGAAATATGTCTTTCGTTTTGCTAAGTTCAATTGTTCTTGCATTCTACACGGTTATATGGTTTTTTGATTCATTTTTCAAAGTAAGCTTTGTTTATTATTGTTTTATTGAATTGGATCACTTGAATTTGTACATGTTATTAGGTTTCATTGCATTTCTTCTTTCAGAGTTGTATGCACTATCCATATTATGCATTTTTAGAAGGAACGGGTTTAAAATTTGGAATACTGAACTTTTCTTGGACGACAACTGCTTTTAACAGATGCCTTTATAGATGGAGTAAGAATTTGTCTCGAATACTCAGAAAATGGTTCACGTGCGGTTACATTCTTGTAATCTGGATATTCTTGCCTTTCGCTATATGGACTTTGCTCTCATTTATTTTTGAGCATTTTTATGATACAATACAGCTCAATAATGTACCAGAAGTCAAAGCAATGCTCCCTGGTATAAATATCCCGACATCAGACTTTTGGATTTATTTTCTAGCTATAGCATTGAGCACTATATTCCATGAACTAGGACATGCTCTTGCAGCTGCTCAAGAGGATGTTCAAATAATAGCAGTAGGAGTTTATGTATTTACTATTATACCAGTTGCATTTGTAGACTTGAATACTGATCAATTAAAGAATCTTGCTGTCATCAAAAGATTGAAGATTTACTGTGCTGGAGTGTGGCATAATATTGCAATTGCATTTATGGCTATCTTATTATTTTTCTCAGCTCCGATACTGTTTAATATTGCATATGAAACGGGAACGGGTGTAAGAGTGACTGACCTTACAGAAGACTCACCATTAAAGGATAGCATAGGCTTGCACAAAGATGATGTAATAACATCAATAAACAACTGTAAGATCAAAGTTGCAAGTGATTGGATGCAATGTTTGCAATTAGCACATCAGAGGTATGGAATTTGTACAAGTGCTGAATTTGTTGCCCAAAATGATGAGATCATGATGGAGAACATAAAAGAGAATGATGTGGTAGAATGTTGTAGACCAGAAGAAGCATATAATCATTGTTTTGAGTATATGGAGCCCAAAGTAGCATCTGATTCAGTTTTACCAGGACAATACTCATGCCTCAAACCCAGAGATATGGTGAAGAATCAGTTTGTAAAATGTACAGAATCTGGAGGATACTCTTGCCCAAGAGCCATGCATTGTATGAGACCTTCACTAAATAATGTATCCTACCTCCTAATAATTGAACGAAAGGAGAACAATCCAGTTCTGTATTTAGGGTTGCCGTATGATTTACACAAAACTGTATTTGTCGACCAGTATTTCCCCAGACTGAAAGTATTTTCATTTTTTTCCCCTTCTCGGTTTGAGAAGCTCCTTAGATACATATTCATATTTTCTATGGGTATTGCATTTTTGAACGTCTTACCATGTTACAGTATGGATGGACACCATATAGCTCGTAACTTGATACAAATTTTAGCTAAATATTTAAATAAAAATGGTGATTTTGTAACATTCTTTACAGTATTCACTGTAGTTATAGGCACAGGTGTGACTGGGCCCATTTTAATATATTTGTTTTACAAAGCTGTATATGAAGATAATTAGCCGTTAAGCCATAATGTATTGTGAACTAAATTACATTATATGGTCATACTTTTTAACCTTACTATCACTCAATGTTCTGTGAAAGAGCTTTACAGAGAAACGTGTAAGACTTTGATGGCCTGGTGAATTTTGAAATTAGATATAATCTGTACTGATATATATCTCTATTATATCTGTATAATCTGAACTGTACACTCTGATGTCATACGACAACAAAACTGGCTATGGCGTTGGTTATCTCCGACATGAGTTATTGTGTCAGAGACAACTGTTTCATTAAGTATTTTTAAAGTACAGTAAGATTTGTATTTTGAGTTACACATATAATAGCAGATGCACAGGATGACATATTTTGTGTGACTCAAAAAACCTGCTTTTGATTGTGTTCACATTGACTACTAATACTGTTTCATGAAACAACTAAATTAATGACAACCTCCTCCAGGCATGTTGACAATTGTGTCATTACTGCACCCTCTTTAAACCAGAATAAATTACTGCAGCAAAAATAGGCAGGGCAGTGGTACCTTCTCATGTAGTCTTACAAGAGGGCATCTTGTAATATAAATTATGCATATTATAATCTTTGTGGATTTAACTATTTTTAATTGAAGTTATTCCTTTACTGAATTCATTGAGGAATGAAGGTGTGTTAACTATGTGGTACTAGTAAAATTAGTACTTGTGAGATTTGAGACTCAATACAGTTGCATAACTTGATATGAGTTCACCAGGCATCTCATTCTTTAGGTCATAGCGACTAATATAATATTTTTATTATAATTTCTACTGAAAAAGAAAATCATTAGTTGGTTATTGTAAAATTTCATATATTAAATTTATTATTTAAACATTTCCATACTATTTATTATCTATATACATAATCGTCTTGTTAGATCTAGTCTAAATTAATGAAATATTTCTGTTAGTGTTATACAGTACTGTGATAGTTTATAATTTTTATATGTTTCTGATGGTATTATCGATTTAATATCACTATAATATAATGGTAGCATTTGTGTCATTACTTTGTTCGCACTTTTATTTAGTTCAGTTTTTGAACTTTCTTTAGGGTGAAGAGTGTATATTTAGAACTGACATGTATTACTTATTGTTTTTGATGTTATGCTGACTGGCTTTTTTTCTAAATGAATATTTAAGATTACAAATTAACTACTCACTTCCATTAAACACTTGTTTGACCACTACGATGAACTAAATGGATTTAAATATAAAAAAAGTTATTTGACCCATATGACCACAATTGAAACATCACTACTTGTTATAATGTAAAACTTCAAACAATCTACAAACAGCCTATCTTAAAATGATAATATAGGTATATTTTGATTTATTTAATTCTGTAGTTTATATTAGCTTTTACTTAAAGCAAGTGTGTGTTGCAAATCCTTTAGTGTTTTTTTTCCATAGTGCAACATGGTTTTGATTGTAGTTTCATCTGTATGATGTTTATTGTTCTTGAAGTCAGATTGAGCCCATTGCTTAAGTTCGATTCTGGTCAGTTCATCGGGTACGAGTCGTATCGTACGGAATATGTCTCTATATAATCTTAATACTTCTTGACGCAGAAGAAACTGCAAAAGGAATAAATATTATGAATGAAGATTATATTTTTTTAGTTTGTTCATGTCGTTTTTCGTCAATTAATTCTTCCAGTCATTAATTAGTTTTATTTTTCATTAGGGTGGTCGAGCTCATAGCACACCTGACGCTCAGCGATAGATCACAATTTTGTAGTCTCATTGATTTTTAACAGTCGACTAATACAGTCACGAATTGCACTATTGCAAAACTAAATATCCACCTGTTTTAAATTCAAAGTTGCTTTTGGCAATTTCGTAGACATTTTAGTATAGCGTCTTATGTAAGTTAATCATTTTTAAAGTTTAAAATTTAAATTTTCTTCCGAACTTTACATAGGTATCAATATCTATTTGGTAAAATTTGGTTACATATTTTGCTTTTGACTTTGACGTTGTTTTAATTTGATTAATCTAGTCAGTAGGCAAAGGAATCATCGTTCAGACATTCTACTTTTATAATAAAGACTTTTTAGATATTAAATTAATTAAAATGAGACAAAACAACACGGTGTTGAATAACAAGAAATAAAGATCGGTTAGGTATATTTTACCGCGCCTGTCCACTCCCACAGAAGATAAATAATTAATATGGCAACATTATTGCACCTGCAAAATTTAAATACGAAGACCCCTAAATTGTCCAAAACTTACAAAATTAAATTAAATGATCTCAGTACTTTTTATTGTCTTAGATTGATGAACGAAATCAGCCTTGTTCGTATTATTACCGGAGCTGATTAGTTAATACTACCACTGCCTTGTGAGACTGGATCGAAATGTATATTAATGTTGTTGTGGCGATAGCCATCATAGAACACAGGATATTTAATGATCGATATCCGAGTCTCGCTGTTGGAGTTTGAATATGTAAGTATTGGCAGGCAACACTTGTCCCATGTGAAGTAACAGTTTTCGAATATTGGAATGTTTAAAACAGATGATTATCTTCTCTTCAGTGAGGACAATGACTTCTCATCTAGACACGGACAGTGCAATATCAAGGGTTTTGTAAAAATAAAATGTAATGGTGTAATAGTGTAAAAAGTATTTGCAATATAATTGTATTAACCATGAAGCAGAGTGTTTTTTAAATAGCGCCTCACCTACAGGACCCAGTCCCTTCAAATTTAACGCCTACGAAATGTTCAAGATAAGCTTTGCAGCTTTATAAAGATTCCGAGCAGCAACATTAAGACCGTCAGTCTATAGAGCAATACCACCCGTTTCGTGGAAGATTTTCGCTTTGTCTATAAAACCTCCGAAAGTGTTGTATAGTGAATGTAACAAACTTTTGGAACGACTTATAGCTTCGTTGCTGATTTTTCACGGAGGTTACTGGTATCAACTCGAATCAAATAAATACAAATACGTTCCACCACTAAATGTCAATCGCAGTACGCTGGAATAATACATTTCGGGAACGATTCGCTTTCAGCACGGATGGTGATCTGTGTGCTTAGTGCGAGTTTCTTAACATTCTCGGTAACGTTAAAGTTAACCCTATTTTGCAGTTGCAATAGCACCCCTAGCGGCAAACGTACGCAAACGATCCCATTCCATACAAATATGAGCTAACTTTTACTTTATTGAGAACGTTAAAAAACTCACACTAAGCACACTGATTGATGTCACTCAATTCTTCTATCAACAGAGTTTTTTTTAATATTGAAGGATTACTGGTGGCCCGTAGGCCTTTCCAGTTTCACCAGGACAGGTGGGCGAGCAAAGGCTCAGCCAGGAGGGGTGGGATTTGCTAACAGCTACCCGAGCGCCTCCGAAGGAGACCTAAAAACTCGAGAGCAACTGCTTCGCGAATGAATCTACTACCGGATCGGAATCGCGACCCGCTGAGAAGATTCGGCGAGAAAGTCAGCGAGCTGATTCATGAGTTAGGTTGCACGGCGAACTCTTTGTCGAGTTCGATGAGTACGGTTACCGGGGTCCCTAAGCCTGCTCCTAGTGTTAGAGTTGAAGGCGTCTAATGAAAAGGTTATTGCATCAGGTGGATCCGTAAGGACGTGAATCAACAGAGTTCTGCATATCAGCAGATATGCGTTTCCGTAGAATTAGATCATTGTTTTTTGAATGAATTCTCCTCCAGAAGGTTTCATCGTCTTTCAATTGAAGTTAATCGTAGTCAAAATATAATAACATGTAAATTTTAAGACCCTATGTATAAAACAATAATAACAAGATCCGTAGAAGAATTCACGAGACTGAAGATTCTCAATCTTTTTTGTGTTTGGCATAGGTATTTTAACTATTTAAAAAATTTGAGGGCACACAAAGAAGACGATAAGTTTAAAGGTTGTTTACTTACTAATAATGCACTGTGTAAAATAGTTTATAACAATAATTTTCGCGGTATACAAGAGTGGTAGAGAATCACTGCTTTAAGCTATAGTAGTACTAGACACCAACTTCTTACTGGTGGTAGGGACCTCTTGTGAGTCCGCACGGGCTGTGAGCTCGTCCACCATCTAAGCAATATAAAAAAATAAAAAAAGCGAAAGTCACAATGGTGCTTAGAATCAATGGTAGTTAAGACAATGATTTTTAAGTAAATGAAATTAAGGAAACGTTACTTAAAAACAATTACAATTAAACACATTTTTTACGACATTTCTAAGTTATTGATGTGTGGTGAAGTTAAGTATTTTACTAAACGAAATATTTAAAAACAAAAAAATTGTTATAGGTACATAATTATAATTGAATATATACATATTATTGTATTTGGTATAAAGATAAATACAAAAATGCAGCTATTTGTGTTTTCTCCGTCCATGCACCAGAAGCTCCGCCCAAAGTGCGAGCGAGCACGGGAAACAAGCTTTTCACAGCTAGTGGTTCAAACGACCAATCATGGCCGATAACAGTCGCGTTTGAAACTTCGCGTAGTTTGGATGTATTGTCAGTTGCGTCAGAACGAATGAAAACTCGCGCGCGACGTAATGTTTGCGAGATTCTAAGTTTTAGATTTAATCATTTTAGTTTTTGAATTAATTATCTTATATTATTTAGTGTTTGTGTATATTGAAAATGGATAATAATTCGTCAACGAAAACTCCGCCTCTTGGAGTGAAAAAAGAAAATGAAGAAGAAATCAAGGTAAGATTACAATACCAAGTCAATATTTTTAAGAGTTTGACATGAGTTTCCGTTTGGAACATCGTGTTACCGTTTCGTGTTATTGGCAATCAGCCTACATAGTATATGCTTGTAATGGGAGAACTAAGAATCTTATTTTTAAATATGATATTTATTCGTGAGGGGACCTTCACAAAGCACGCCGATGCGGGGTTCAAGCGAATAAATTATTCGGTTTTCGATTACATTATTAATTACATTTCGCCATACAATAAAACGCGTGTAATATCGCGTTTTCGAGGCCTTTTCCAGCCATTAAAGTGTGTAATGCGATATCCGAAGCTCGCTCGGATCGCTGTAACCAGAGTCGCTGGATGTTTTGATAATAGATATAGGCGGTTTGGCCGTGCTGGTGTGTACATACGCGCGCGCCTCGCCAGATGTGTGCGTGCGGGGTAATTTTAGACGTTCCTTTGCTGAAAACGTAACACGAGACGGTCCCAGGCCGCAGGCCGACACTTCAATTTATTGTTTTCATCTTCTCATAACAATTAATTGTCGTTCGATAATTAAGTTTAATGGTGTTGAGTGTCGAGCGCGGCGTGAGTAATTCGCGCGCTTTTATTTTGGCGCCGCAGAAATAGTTTGACAAGTCAATAACCCCATTGGTGTCCACGCGTCGGTGACGTCACGGGACACCCGCGTAGTTCGCGAAAGTTTGAGGTCGATTTAATTTATAATATTACTATTCTACATGTCCTACATACACACACGATAATAATATGTAATGTGTTTTATTTCGGGTATTTTAATGCTGTTGGAACGTTGTGGTATATTTCTGCGTATTATTTTACCTCGGCTGGGTGCAAAAGGTAATTTTGAATCATATCTCTTGTGCTATAAAACATAGAACAGAATCAAATTAAATGTAGCTCAACAAAATTGTAACTGTCACTATGAAATTAGAAGCATACTAGTTAGCACAGCACTAATGCATCAAAATGCTAGAGTGGCAGTCACACAAATAATATCCAGATATCTTGATTTATTTCTGTGGTGGCAGTGTTGCAAAGGCGATCGACAACGACTATAAATCTAATAACTGATCTGATAACTGCTACGAATGCTCGTAACTCGTTATTATGCGTTCTAAATTAGTACCATGTGCACAAACTACCGATGCTTTTCAACCATAGAGAATGAAAATTAAAACTTAAGATTCACACAGACTATAAACAAATTATAAATATTAATAACATGTTTCTTTTGAAATAAAATTAAAGTACCTATTAGTTATAGCGGCTAGTTGTAACAGTTGTGACATCCTTCAAACCGAAAAGTATTACGGCAGAAAAAGGCAAGATTGGTATCTACGCGTCCCGGTCCAATAGACACCCTACCACCACTACATAAGCTATAATTCGTACGGGTTTGATTTTTATTACACGATGCTACTTCTGTATCGTAGAAGACATACGTGAACATGTGTTGAGAATTTGAATTTTTTAATTTTTTTTATTGCTTAGATGTGTGGACGAGCTCACAGCCCACCTGGTGTTAAGTGGTTATTGGAGCCCATAGACATCTACAACGTAAATTCGCCACCCACCTTGAGATATAGGTTCTAAAGTCTCAGTATAGTTACAATGGCTGTCTCACCCTTCAAGCCGAAACGCATTACTGCTTCACGGCAGAAATAGACGGGGTGGTGGTACCTACCAGTGCGGACTCGCAAGAAGTCTTACCACCAGTAAAAAAGTCTTCAGGTATCTGCCTATTAAAGAAAAAAATTCGCTCGAAATGATACAGAGATTACTTAAATTCGTGCGGAAGAGGAACTTATAAAGAATTCGACTTAACGCTATGTGGTTAACAACCACAAAAATAACAGAGAACACGGACTTTTTGGCTGAATTGTGAAGGAACAAAGTTGTGTGAATTGTTTTATTCTATTAGTTTTGTTTTCATTGAATTTTTAACGAGTAATAGTGTGGCTTATCAACAGCCGTTTAGCATCTGTAAAAGTACACAAGTATGGGAAAACGAAACAAAGTCGATGGAGGCGGTTTTCTCATTTCTTCCAAAAAGAATACTGAAGTTTCAGTTGAAAACATATAGGAGAGCCGACAACATGGTCGTACTCATCAGATTTCGAACATGCACACATCATCATGGCGATGCGCGTGAAACTTCCAGCAGACAGTATTTGTAACGCAGAAATAATTAATTGTTAAAGTCTGTAGTCGATACAAGGAAAATATTTTGGTGCATCTTGGGTTCCTACCGTACTTTCCGTGTGAAGTGATCTGAAGAAGTATTTGGTTTGATCCGATCATTTCTTTTTAAAATATCACGATCAGTACCATCACTGCGTTTTGCTACACACCAACCAATTTTCAAAGGAGCTTCGTTCTAGAGTGTTCTCTGAGCACTAACTATAGGATTGAAGTTATCGTGGCCTAAAGGATAAGGCGCTATGTGCATTCGTATTGAGCGATACGACTGTGCCGATGTTCGAATCCATAGGCAGGTACCAATTTATCTAATAAAATACGTGTTTAACAAATGTATATATGAATTTTATATTAAATATGACAACGTGTAATTAAAATCAAATCCGCAAAAAAAATTATTCGCGTAATTACTGGTACCTGCACTATTTCTATCGTGAAGCAGTAATGCGTTTGGGTTTGATGGATGGGGCAGTCGTTATACTGTATAAACGGAGACTTAGAACTCCCGTCTTCAGACGAGCTCCGCTGACCACTTAACACCAAGTACACCGCGAGCCTATCCACACATCTAATTAATAAATAAATAAACAATTTATAAAACTTAAACATAGTAGTTTAAACAAAATATTTAAAATTTAAACGTCTTATTATCTATTTATTAGGTTTAGATGCATTAAGTCATGTCTTATTTTTAACCGACTTCAAAAAAGGAGGAGGTTCTCAATTCGACTGTATGTTTTTTTTATGTTTTTTACCTCATAACGTTTGACTGGGTGAATTGACTTTGATGATTCTTTTTTTATTAGAAAGCTGACGCTTCCCGTGTGGTCCCATTTCAATTTAGTGCAGTTCTGATAATGGTATCCATGAGAAAATCATATATTATGTCTTAAATTTGCATTAAGTACGTGCGCGACAAATAGTTGAATAACTCAATAACTCAATATCACGCCAACCGATTTCGATGATTTTTGTTTTTAGTGTATATTCATTTGGTTTGGAATCTCTTTTTTTTTCTATTTGAAGTCGGTTTTTGTTAAAGCATGTCTATTTACAATTATCCGATATGCGAACAAATGCTAGGAGGTACAGAACAGGTGATCACATCCACATTGGCACTACCACAATCTTAATCTTTCAATGGCCACGCGCCCCTGCCGTAGTCAATTAAAAACACAGTAACTCAAGTACGCTAAGTCACGTACACACAGTAAATATCATATCCGAATTACAGTTAGCAACACAAATGAAACGTGGATTTATAATGCGAAAACGTTCTAAATGCAAATAACAGTAATGCATCCACATCCGTCACGTTCGCATAAAGACCAATAGCGCTGAGTCACGTTAAAGCAAACAGCTTGCGGTATGTATTACCGAAATGCACGCGATCCGATTTCTAGGTATTCGGTAAATAATGTGGACAGTTTTTACTGTTTTGCGATTTCAGCGTTCACTTCGCAATATTACCTGGTTTTATATTACAGCGTAACTTATTAATAAAAAAAAAAACAAACATTTTGAAAGAGATAATTTCCCGAACTGTTCGAAACGGATTCATATTGTATTTTGTAAAGCTAAAGGCGGAGACGGCAACTGCCCCACCCTTCAAACCGAAACGCATTACTACTTCACGGCAGAAACAGGCAGGGTGGTGGAACCTACCCCTGCGGACTCACAAGACGTCTTACCACCAATAATTACGCAAATTATAATTTTGCGGGTTTCATTTTTATTACATGGTGTTATTCCTTCCCCGTGGAAGTTAATCGTGAACATTTGTTAGGTACGTATTTCATTAGAAAAAATGTTACCCGCCTGCGGGATTCGAACACCGTTGCATCGCTAGATACGAATGCACCGAATGTCTTATCCTTTAAGCCACGACGACTTCAAGATTCCACCAGGCTAGAGAACTTCGTTTGACTGTCAAGAAGAGCTGGAAACTCTTTCGGAAGGCGAAACAAGGCTAGGCTAGAACATTTTAAAAGGGCAGAGAATTAATGAGAGAGACAGGAAAGACACACACAGTATGATATGGTGACTACCACGACAAGCGCTAACATCCCTATCGCCCGCCGATAGTAGTGTTTTCACATATTTTCACATCTAGCTTTACAATTAAGCCGCTATAGAACTGTTTTTAACCGACTAAAAAAGAGGAGATTGCTGATTCGACTGTTTTTGAACTGAAACTTCTTAATCGACGTAGGGAGAAAAAAACGTATGTAACGTTTTTCGGTTACGCGCCATCTTAATTTCTATACATTTTTCCGTTACGCGTCATGTTTATTTTATTTCTATTTAGTTTGTTATCAACAGATGTTGCTGAATGTAAATTCAACAATTCCTGAATCGCGGTGACGAGATGTTACACAATTGATAAACGTTCTCATATTTCTCTTGCTAACTCATACCTACCTGGCGTCGGGATACCGTGATCATGCAGGCGGTTCCCCCGGGGTGCGGCTGCTCCATTGCACTGCGGAGTGGTTGACTCTTGCGATTATTTTTATATTTTATAAGTTTTACTTCTACCGGGTGTGACTTGTACACACACACTTTTTTTTTATGTGTGTCACCTCAACTTTTTTCTAGGTGAACCGATTTTGATGATTCTTTTTATTTGAAAGCTGCTGATTCTCATGTAGTTACATTTAAATGTTATCAAGATAATAATATGATCAACAGTTTTTGAGTTACCATCTTTAATGATGCATATTCAATTGACTTCGACTACATTCATGATATTCTCATTTTATTACGTTGAAGTAGGTTTTCTTTTTATTTATCTATTAGATTATATAACTTTTATTTTTTATATAAATTTTATTTGTATGAAATATTGTAGATATGATTTACAAAAAATAGTTACTATTATCGATAAGAGCATAATGTTTTCTACTGTGTAAGGTAAATTAAACGAACTGAGGAATTAATAATAAAATTAAGAATAAAAAAAAATTGGTATGTTATTAAAATTACTAGGTTTTCGGGAGTAATTATTTTTTTAGTTTTCATGTTCACGGCTGTCCCTAAAATGCGAGATTAAGCCGTTACTTTTCATTATGTCGAAATCTAACACTGTAATGACTCAGATAATCGAAATATCGTTCATCGATAAAAATCATCGATTACAATTAATCGAAATGTTTCTTCATTGCCTGCACGGATCAATCGTGTTCCGGTCTAGACAGTCGTTTCACTTTACTCTGGTACACCTTGTTGTGTCTTAAAGTGAAGAGCGGTATTCTAGTTGTGGTGTTTATGGCTCCTGTAGCCACTTGACTCCTACCCATTTCCACTAATAATAAAAATGTCTTTCAAACTAACCCACTTCTATTTGACAGCTTTCAACAAACCGTTTATAAAATCAGTTAGGTATATAGCGTTACGTTTTATCCGGAACCCCTGCGTTCATCGGCAGTGCGTTTCCAAAGATCTTTTTTGCCACGTACCATCCGGCTTTGTATGACCTCCCCGGTGTTTTCCGAGCGCTTTGACATGTCCTTCTTCAAACGAGGCTTGCGGAGAGTACTTAATGGTAGGCAGCGGCTTGGCTCTGCCCCTGGCATTGCTGACGACCATGAGCGACGGTGACCACTTACCATCAGGTGGGCCGTATGCTCGGTTGCCTACAAAGGCAATAAAAAAAAACGTTTTAAATTTATCTGTATTTTTTATCATCTTATTAAGGTGCAAAATTAATAAAAATTTCAGACATTCATACATACTTAGGTATCAAAATTTAAAGCCTTAAATGTGTGCTTATTTAGAAAAACTATACTGCAATTGTTTTTTTTTGTAGGTATTAGTTTTCAACGTGTCATATTAAATGAATTTGTTTCACTGCTCCGACTTGTGCGTGTCATATTTACGATACGATTCTAATAATTGCAAATGAAACTGCACAATAAACGCTTTTATCGATATATCTAATTATACAAAGTAAGATGCTCCCAAAAAACTGATTCGCTCTAAAAGTTTTTCCACAAAAACGATTGCGACACACTGCACTTGCGCGAGCATGCACTGTGCCAAGGTCACTTATATTGGATTACGAACGATTTTACAACTTATGACAATGCGATAAGTTTCATTTGACGGTGACGCGAAAGTATACGTCAAATTATTTCATTTAAAATGCACTTCGTACGACGTTATAATGTAATAATATATTATTAATAAAGAGGTCAGTCTTTGCGAGGTGAAGAAATTTGGTTTTTCTTTGCAAGAGCACTGACATACATCTTTTTTTCTATTGTCCTTGCGTCTGCCTAAGACGAGAATACGGCCCACCTGATGGTGAGTGGTTACCGTCGCCCATGGACTTCAGCAATGCCAGGGGCAGAGCCAAGCCACTGTTATCTCTCTCTCTCTCTCGCTCTCTTTCTCTCTCTGATTAGCGGAAGCTTGGTGCTACGTTCCCAGTCTCAAAGTTCTCAAACCGATCAGCTCTGAATTGAATGCACTAATAATCATTGATGACTTTAAAGAAACTAACAGTTCAAAAATATTGATCATCTAGATTAAAAAGGTAATTGATTAGATAAATTATACTACATATACTCATATAGGAAGGTACAGCACGCGTCACACCGCCCACGCTAAGCTAACATTATAATCATAAAGTGAAGTGAACACTGAAAGCTAACACGGGTGCGATAGCGGACATATAATAGCCAGATGTAACCGATACCATCATGTGATGCCTCTGCATTGTACATCTTTTATAGAGTAGACACTTATATAGATAGGACAATTAGGCTTAAAGATCGAACATGATAATAATATTGACCAGGCCTGGGCAAATGGCGGCCCGGTAGAATTTTGTCTGGCGCGTGAAGCATTGTATATATTATTATTAAAAACACAAATATTAGTTTTTGTCTAACATAAATTGGTGCATAATTTTTTTTCGATAAAATATTAAGCAATACTTAAACACATTATCAGGGCCGGTGGGAGCCAAATTTTTCTCCCGGACAACCGCTCTTTTCAGCGCCTCCTATTAGAAAATATAATTATGATAATTGTACAATTACAGTATGTATAATAGTCGCACAATATGAAAATTAGAAAAAAAAAAACTGTTTGACCCGAGGTCAAATTTTCATCTGCAATGTGGCCCGACTATCAAAATATTTGCCCACCCCTGATATTGACTATATACCAGATATGCGATGTCAGATAGAGATACTAGTAGTATTAAGTAGTAGGCAGTGGTAACATGGCGAATGACATATTGCCCGCGTTATAATCGGTTGCGCTCTGATCAAGAAACTAAATCAATTGTTCGAAATTACTCTTAAAAGCACTAGTTCAAATTATCGTTGTGGCCCAACTGCGCTCGTTTATTCTTTGACGTTAGGGGGTGAATAAACACCGCCTAGCCAGCAACGGGAGGCGTGCGTGAAGGTATCGAGTGTCCACGGTACTTCGTTGTCGTAGGCCTTTATAATTGAAGGTTTAAAGACTATTTTAGTGCAGCACGTAACGAGATATAAATCCAGCTCCGAGCTTAGGTTACCCGCGATCTTATCCTTGTTTACTTGCCTAGAACATAATTTTTGTTGTACAAATTTGTTGTATAATTTTTATATATGTGTACTATATATTTTTGGTAGGACCTCTTGTGAGTCCGCGCAGGTAGGTACCACCACCCTGCCTATTTCTGCAGTGAAGAAGTAATGCGCTTCGGTTTGAAGGGTGGGGCAGCCGTTGTACCTATACTTGAGACCTTAGAACTTATATCTCAAGGAGGGTGGCGCATTTACGTTGTAGATGTCTATGGGCTCCAGTAACCACTTAACACCAGGTGGGCTGTGAGCTCGTCTATACATCGAAGCAATAAAAATAAAAATAAACTATAGTGTATAGAATTATTTAATCTTGAGTTTTTTTTTTGTTTTTGGACTAATAAACTGCTGTCGTTATTTTTCCAATTACCACTGCGTCTTTTTTGGTGTTGGTCAATCTCAATTACGAAAAAAATATTGAAGATTCATTCCCAGATCGTTTTGTCTATCGAAATTTTAAAAACTGTGGTCATTTCAGACACAAGAATAGGGTTTCTTTGATTTTAAATTACCTTGTTCAACGAGAATCACTTACTTGTACAGACGGTCAAAGGGGAGAGCCTTTTGATATACATATGCATTAAAAATAAAAAAATCTCGAAAAATATTTGTTAAAAAAAATACATATTATTCTATTTTCTAAACAATAATTAAACTTTTTGCATATTAATCACATTCCAAACCAATCTGTAATTTTGCTGCGTTATTGATTTACCTAAAAAGCGGAAATTTGACTGATGACCGTAGAAGGAAGCCATATTTGTAAAATAAAGTTTTTGATCAAAAATAATTTATTATACGCAAAATAAAAACTGAAATAGCCAATGTAAGTATATGTAAAATATACATAAACATAATAAATCACATTTGAAATATTAATAAATGGTGTAAAAATATCCATATTAATGTGTTTACTTAGTATCGTCTGACAAAAACTGTTCGGTTCTCATATTACAGACGTTTTATCGTGACTCCGTGATCTGTACAGGATGATGTGAAACGAATATTTAAAATCTATACTTTCAAAATTATCATTCATAGTTATTATTTTAAAACTCCACCAAGTGCTAATTCGTACGAGATATTTGAAATTTTCTATGCTTACCCTAAACACTGACAACAATATAAATATCATGTGGCTATTAATATAATTTTTTTTTTTTTTGGTGGGTGGACGAGCTCACGGCCCACCTGGTGTCAAGTGGTTACCGGAGCCCATAGACATCTACAGCGTAAATGCCGTCAACCACCTCGAAACACGAGTTGTAAGGTCTCAGTTTTTACAGTACAGTAGTTACAATCAAACTATTTTAATTACATTCAAGTGCTTATAACATTTAATTTACCGTTGTTGAAACAGCAGTGCAACCCTATATTATAAAGGAACCACGAAATATTCGAAGCTACGGATAATTGTCGAATAGAGAGGCGCTTAAGCGTTAAAATGCTTATATTCATGCCAATAACTTACCGGTGCTAGTGCGATACTATTAATTAAACTATACACAACGCCACCAGTAATGTATAGGCTTTATATTTTGTGGCGTTTATTAAAGGCCCTAGGGATGGGTAAACACAAAAAAATTTCATCCCTGTTCTCCTTACCTTCCAAAGTTTTGAAAGGGAAGCTGCAAGAGCAGGTGTTGCTGTCTTCCAGAGCTGTCGAGTTCGATACCGATCCGGTAATAGGTTCATTCACGAAGCAGCTACTCTGGAGTTGTTAGGTCTCCTTTGGAGGCGCTCGGGTAGCTGTTAGCAAATCCCATCACTCCAGGCTGAGCCCTTGCTCGCCCACCTGCCCCGGTAAAACTGGAAAGGCCTCTGGGCCACGAGTAATCTCACAAACATAAAAAAAAACTGTCGAGCTGATATTCAACGCATAGAAAATGAGCCTTAATGACCTCTCACAGAAACTTTGAAACGCATTTAATTTTGATCACCCTGTATAAACAAATACAATGTAAGACGATCATGTTGGATGATGTATCTGCTTTGGGCTGGGTCGCTGTTAGTACGGTGTCGGGTTGTGTATGACATCCAATTCTATGACACAATGTTATCTTAGACTCACCAAATCCTAAGAAATTACTGGACATAAACTTATTTATCCTTTTTTTCATTTTTCTATGTTTTCATTATTATTTGACAACAACTGTATAAAAGTATTTCTGTAATAATTTTATTGACTCGTGATAGGGGCCAAGTCTGCAAGGATACTTACTGCCATTCTTAAATATTTGGCCTTGAGGCAATCATGCACTCATTGGAAAGGTAGGTACTGCCATCCTTAATATTTTGTCTTGAAGCAATCATGCACTCATTGGAAGAGTGGGACATCCTATAAACTATACCATTGAGATTTCGACCTTATGTGTCAAGGTGAGTGACGGCATTAACATTCTTGATGTCTATGGGCTCTGCTAACCGTTGATAGGTGCCATTTTTTTCTAATGAAATACGTACTTAACAAATGTTCACGATTGACATTCACGCTGAAGGAATAATATCGTGTAATAAAAAAGCAATTGCCCGACCAAAAAAAAAAGCATCATGTTCACTTATCTGCAACCGAAAAAAACTGAAGACTACGGGTCGGATGTTAGGAGTAGTAATGGCGCTTTGTAATTTTATTGAGTGTTTGGGGTGTAAACAAATTAGTTGTCTTGGAGATGGGTTTGCAAGATCACGCCTCAACTGATATTGGGAAGCTACTAGAAGACATAGACATCAGACAATGGTAGGCTGTACCGCTGGCAGTCGACGTCCATAAGCGACGGTAACCACTTACCGTAAGGTGGGCCGTATGCTCGTCTGCATACAAAGGCAATATTATAAAAAAAAACATAAATTCTGCTTTTAAATTTTTTTCAGTCTTGATGTCGAAGTATCAATTCTCCAGCTCGTGGTAAAAGCTACCAGTATACAGTACCAGTGCCAGTAGGGTCAAAAACCACATTTATTCATCTAAGTTAAGAGCTATGTATGTACATATGTAAGGCAACTTGTGTTACATAATTTTTCTTTACTAAACAAACATTATCAGCGTACATTAATAAACAAAAGCTTCATAACATGAAAATTCTACACGTGCTGTAAATAAGTATATTATATTTACAGCACGTGTAGGATTCCAGTAAAATTAATGAAGATACGATCCTAGACGGAGTCCGGTGACGAAGCAACGAGATAATTAAAACGAGCGATCGAAACCTGCCTCAATTTACACCCTTCTCAAATTATGTAATTAAAAATATTTTAATTACACACTGTGTAATAATTATTTGCCGATAGGTTAAAATTTTACGAGAGCGAAATTAAAATGTGATGTAAATTGATATTCTTGAAAAATCTCTTTTGGAAATTACCTACCTACGGTTTTTATTTTCGATTCGAACTCAGTAAGTACTTTTGTTTTGTTTGTATCTTTTTTCATAATTGAATTATAATATGTACAATTATAAGGGATGAAAGAAAATCTGCATGTAAGAAAAATAATAATAATGACATTTCTTAAAAATTGTACACAATTTCAGATTACGTAACGAAATTACTAACGGCTACATTTTGAAATACGAATTTTATTCAGCACTAATATTTCCAGAATTTTTTACTGGTAGGACCTCTTGTGAGTCCGCGCGGGTAGGTACCACCACCCTGCCTATTTCTGCCGTGAAGCAGTTACGCGTTTCGGTTTGAAAGGCGGGGCAGCCGTTGTAACTATACTGAGACCTTAGAACTTATATCTCAAGGTGGGTGGCGCATTTACGTTGTAGATGTCTAAGGGCTCCTTTAACCCCTTAACACCAGGTGGGTTGTGAGCTCGTCCACCCATATAAGCAATAAAAAAAAAAAAATAGTATACCCCGATTACTTGTCAAAATTTGATACACGCTCCCTCTAGAATTATAAGAGGCGTCTCCCGCGGGGCTCCGTGAACAACGTCCCGATATCGGAGCCCCGAGTTCCGAACATGATCCTTAATAATTAATGCTCGTCTCAACTAAGTCATCGGAGTCCGTTTTGCGTCACAGCGCACCCGACAGGCCGACGTTAATTTTCGTGTAACACGAACCGTCTGGTTCTATTCCTTTTTTTTTTATTAGTTACATCTAAAGTCTACGAGAGGGCGTATCTAAATGTATTTGTTTAATCTTCTAGAACAAATTTTGTAGAGTACTACAATTAATCCTTTTTATATTGCCAAATGAGACATGTGAATTCAGTTTCACTATTCACTTATTATTGGAATACTTTTTTTTTATGTTTGAGAGATTATTTGTGGCCCGGGGACCTTTCTAGTTTTACCAGAGCAGGCGGGCGAGCAAGGGCTCAGCCTGGAGGGGTGAGATTTGCTAACAGCTACCCGAGCGCCTCCAAAGGAGACCTAACAACTCAAGAGTAGTTGCTTCGCGAATGAATCTACTACCGGATCGGAATCGCAACTGGATGAGAAGATCCGGCGAGAAACTCAGCGGGGGGGTGTTTAGGTAAGGTTATATTTCGAACTCTGCCGAGTTCGACGAGTAGGTTGGAATTCACGAGCACATAAACTGTTAATGTCAAATGTTTTTGTCCAAAATATGGTTCCAATCAAACACCAAAGATGATCAGGTAATTTTTGGCGGGAACGCGTGGAGCGAAGTTACGTGAATTCTATTATTGTATTAATTTTGCGTTTCTTCAGGCTTCAATGTCTAATATACTAATATTATAAAGAGGAAAGATTTGTTTGTTTGTTTGTTTCGAATAGGCTCCGAAACTACTGGACCGATTTGAAAAATTCTTTTTCCATTAGAAGCCGACATTGTCCCTGATGAACATAGGCTACTTTTTTTTTTTTTTTTTGTTTCATGTTTGTTTTAATGTTTCCGAAGCGAAGCGAGGGCGGGTCGCTAGTGTGTAATAAGGTTGGTTTATTAAACGTTTAGTATATCTGTGAAAGCTTACAAGTGTGGGAAAATGAAACAAAGTCGCTATATGCGGCTTCCCTGACTCTTCCAAAAAGTTTAATAAATAACTCAAGCTCAAACTCTCAAGCTCTTTATTTCATATCACCAACCATAGTTTAGTTTAATACTACCCGAATTAATTAGTGACTCAAAAAATGAGATAATTTCGCTCCATATCATTTTTCGATTAACAGAATATATGTATTATATATGTATATAATAATTGAAGATTTTCATAAACTGCAACAATATCATGGCAAGAAGCCAATTTCCATACTGAAAAAAAGATTAAGAAGATTTGCAAGCTAATAAAGTAAGCCTGAACAAAGATGTTGCAGTTGACAAAATTTCCCTCGATTCTTCATTAAATATATTTTTGTAAACACATTGTAATTATGTGGCTTACATTTAATTCGTGTGTAAATCAAGTAGAACATTACTAATGGCAACCAGAAAGAGTTGGATGAGATGTGGGAAAACCAAACATCAAGACGTGGCTTTGTAAATGGTCATTTTCTTGCCAATGAACAAATTTTCGCTGACACGAATAGCTGCGTCACATTATATTCGCTGTCTTTGTAAAGTAGCAATGATTCTACAACCGATTTCTACATAACTATAATATAAATAAATAATAGTTTAAAAAATACGCTTTTATAGAAAATATAACTAAAAAATAGAAAATAAATTTTATTAAATTTGAATTAAAAATAGTGTAAGATAAAATGATTTTATTGTAAAAAAATCGTGGGTTGCATGGTATCAGTAGTTATAAATATTTTATGAACAGATATGAGTAGAAGGGTTATTTTGATAATATCCTGAATAGCATCCCACTTATTTTCAATTTTTTTATTGGATTTTCTATAAAATAATCTTGTTTAGTTTTTTAAACTATTATTTATTTTTCATTTTTTAACTGAATTTAAATTTTTTCAATATTTATTTTAAATATTGATTGTCTTCGGTCCTCAATAAGTATGCCATATTTCGAGTTAATCCGACGTTTTGAAGGGGGTCAAAATCATGTGCAAAGATTCCGTTACAAACATACATACGTCTGAAGCTAATAAAAGCGTATTAAATGCTATCATATGGTAATTACCTAGACCGAATAATATCAAGTAGGTATTTACAGAAAAACGGATTTTATGGCACACGTGTTAAAATCGAATTCGTAAGTACAATTCTTATAGATTTTCAAAAATAAGCAAATTGCATACAAAATATAATGAACATTATAATTCCGACAAGCAACGGATACCAAAGGCCGCTTTGTCATAAGGCAACCCGACACCGGCCGTCGCCATACGAAACCAGCCCATCGCACTTTTAATATCTCGTAATCAGATACTGTGTCCACGTTTTATTCTCGACCGAACGTAATGTTTGTTTTTAAACACTTCGCAGTTAAAAATATTAAATGTTCACGAACCCGTTGACGTCGTTGGCTGTTGCTTAATTTGTTGGTGTAAGGTTAACTTTTGCCGTGTCCAAGTTCTTGAAAAGCCAATATTTTTTTAAGCTTTGTTTTGGTTTAGTTTTACGTTTTGCTCTAGTGTGAACATTACTAGAGTTTCTATAGGCAACTTAGAGTAGGCAGTTAAATATGTGAGTAAATGTATGTAGTGTGTAGTTAAATTTGGTGGATGCCACTCTATCATTATTATGGATATGATTTTAGAGCTAAAATATAGCTGCTTGGGAGTGTAAATGTGATGATTATACGACTGCAAATAGGCAGTATTGTAATATGGGGATGCTAGAAACCACCTCATCTCATAATTTAACGGTCTGATTTAGTAATGTAGATCTCGTGTGTGAACAATCTTGATAAGTGCTCTGATTGCTTGCGATAACCTCCTCATCATTGCGTTTTTACAATTTTTGCACTAATTCACACTGCGCTTCCAGAATTTTTTTTCTCTACATATTCGATATTGTCGACCTTACAACGTGAATGCTCTTAACCGCGTTTAGACATGAAGTCGTAGCTTTAGATGTATAACGCCTGTACTTACCCTTCTTTGAAACCGGAACACAAGACTATTTAATTGACGAAGCGTGTTGCTGATAACTCTATTTCTGTAATCTGACGAAGCGTGTTGCGGATAATAACATGTACTTTTAGGTTATTTATTTATTTATTTATGTACACTCAGAAAAGAAGACAGTACAGAGTAATAGGAAAATTATGTACAAAGGCAAAGGTTATTTAGGAATATTATGTTCTTTTTTTTTATAATAAATAAATAATTTTAAAACATTGCAGAAATAGGAAGTTTAGTGACATTTCCCGGTGGAAACTCATAATGCGTTGTTATGTTTTACTCCTTACACTTACTTACTTATGTTATATATCAATTCTTTATAAACACATGATGTTTTAACTCTTAGTTCATAAGGTCTAAATCATTGTTAATTTAAAATATACTTATTTCCTTATGTTACTAAATTATTTGTATGTTATTTACCTAACATCAAATCTTCATTTGTAATTAAAACATTACTTAATATGTATTTATTCCTCTCATATTATTAATATCCTATTTACTATATAATTTACTAAATGTGTTGTTTTGTATCGAAATCTTAAAAATGTTTAGCAATAAGGTTCTTAGTCTGAATGACTCATTTGCTAATTGTTTTGTAAATACTATTCGTGTATATGTATATCTCAGGGTGGAAAAGAAAGAAGAAAGGAAAATAAATTCAGCGTGTAACAAAATATTTTTTGCTTTAAAGTTCCAAACTCCTCACTGCCCGACAACCGCCTCTCTGCCTGTAAAAAGAGCTTGATAGAGAAAAAGATTTTCTATTTAGATGTTTCATATTCTATGTTGATGAAGCAAGAACGCAAAAAAAACACTACTTAATTGTGTGGTCGCATACGTGTAAACACATCCCGTAAAGCCATGACGTTATGACAAGTACAACAATTACGTAAGCGAGGACAGGATACGACACTCGTGAGAATGAAGATTCTTTTGCAAAAATAAACGGTTGTTTCCTTCAAGATACCTATCACTTTATAGCAGTCTAATAAATCAAATATTGACGCGAATTTTAAAGTTTGGGGTTTTCACGTCATTTTCATTTGGTTCCGCGACCTAAGCGATTAACTCACAGACACTACAACTTAAACCTTGAGACGTAAAATTGAGCTCTATTTGTTGCAATGAATACAACTCAACTTGGAACGCATGCTTGCCTCACGACAAACACAGATATAGCCGAATGCTCATGTTCGTTGTGATTTACACGTGCGACTTGCTCTACCATCTTGTACTTAAGATAAGAAGTGGGTTGTTTGGTTTGCAGTGTGTGAAGTTCGTGATACAGCGACTTTTAAGGCAATAAGATAAGTAGGTTATAGTTATAGGTAGGATAAGTTTAGGTAGGCAGCGGCTTGGTTGCGCCCCTGGCTTTGCTGACGTCCATGGGCAACGGGAACCAATCACCATCAGGTGGACCGAATGCTCCTCTGTCAACAAGGGCAATAAAGAAAATTTGTAACTTGAGGATGATAATACTATGCTAGTATTTACTAGTCTACATACTGTATCTATATAGGCTAATACTATTACATATTATCTAGTATTATACTATCGTATTTTCTATCTAAGGAGCAAAATAAATAGACAGCATTTATTTTTTCTAAACTTTGGTACAGTTTCTTGCGTTATATGTTGAGAATTGGCAGTTTGGTAGCAAATTCTAAGGCTGGGGACTGTTTAAACCATAACCGCACTCTTGTATAATATCTATATGTCTAATACTAAACTTAATTAGTTTTTTTTTTGTATCGCATCGTCAAATTCCATATAGAATTTTATCGATAATTCGATGAACATTCCCCAAAAATAGAACGTCGATTACCAAACAGTTATTCGGCAAATAACATTGTTTTCATTCGTTTAACCTATTTAGTCTGTAACACGCGTACACCAGAAACATGAAACACGATCCGATTCGGCTCACTAAGATCGGTACAAGTATTTTTAGAACCACCATCCGACACCAATGCGATTGTTGAAAACCAACGCCCTTGGCTGCGCGTAATGAATTCCGATCAACGCATCCAACACTTCATAAGTACCTTTTCAACAGTTTCAACCGATATTAATCATTAAACAACCTCTTGTTTAGTACTTCCAATAATAATAATAACAAGTCACACACTGTCGTCTGTGTGCGTAGTGAGTTTTTTAACGTTCTCGATGACGTAAAAGTTAACTCAAATTAGTATGGAGTTGGAACATTTGCCTACGTTTGCCGCTAGGGGCGCTGTTTAACTTTTACGCTATCGAAAACGTAAAAAAAACTAGCACTAAGCACACTGATCCCAAACTAGGATTCCCTATCTCAGAGGCTAATGTACATACGTAAACACGTTTAAATATTTACATAAATATAATTATTGAACTATCAGACAATGAGCAAACAAATCTGTTCGTCATACCTTATGTTTGCCCGATGTGGGAATCGAAGCGACGACCCTCAGTTGAACATTTAGAAGCGCTAGCTACTGCACCAGACAGTCACATAATGCCTTGAAACATGATCACATAGTTTTATGTAAAATATTATGAGCGATCAAGCCTTTTTTTGTTTAAAATAGATTACGATTGATTTTTACGGAATTGCAAAAGTAAGAGGGATCATTTATCAATATTAACTACTTTATTTTTCTTAATAAAAAAACAAAATTTGTATTGTATTGCCACCACTGACAAAATAATAACTGCGATAATATGCACAATTGCACTTGTACATCATTCACGCAATAATTTCCAAAGAGCATCAAGAAATTTCACAAGAGCATTTTTTTTTTTGGTAGCTTGAGAAGCTATTCCAACTACCCATCGTCCGGTAGGAGAGCTCATAGGCTCGGCCTGAGATAACTGATTGAAAACTGACCCTAGCAAGAGCAGTGCTTCGCTGAGTCTACTACCAGATCGGAATCGCGATCCATCGAGAAGATCTGGCGAGAAATTCAGTGGGCTGCTTATACGACGGGAAACAAAAATGTAGTGCGGAATTCTAAAATTAGTCATCGCGAAATATGTGTTCTCCTTAATAGCGCGTTGTTTTACAAAGGAGCTAACAGGACGCACGGCTCGCACATCCAGTGTTGCAACTAAATTGAGTCTTCCCCGAAAGTAGGGAGTTCGTGTGACCAAAACAATCGGCTGCCGGTCTCGTATTGCTTTAGAGAGCAGTGCAAGGTAACTCGACACTCTTTGTTTCGCAAATATACGTTATAATGAGAAACATAACCGATTTAAGGTTATCGGAGATGTAACGTAACTCCGGTGGTTTTCGTACGACTCTGTTCGCTTCTTTGTTTCGTATTGTAGGGGTTTTATTTTGAGCTATGATGTGTGTGAAGCGTTCGAATACTCGGTAAACGTGTTTCGAAATAGTGTTTCAACTCTGTAATGTGAGCGTTGTACGGGAGGGCTGTACCAGCGATCACGTGTGAACGTTTTGAAACCATTCAAGTTAAAGAGGTATGTAAATATGTACATTATTTTTTATATCTATGTGAATAAAATAGGGTACTTTTATGTTCTTAATAGGCAGACGTGTTTAGCGTCCATCTGTTGTTAAATGGCTACCGGAGCTTATGGACATGATTATAGGAATACTGCCGCCAACTTGAGACATGAGGTCGAAAGTGGAGCGCACGTTTTTTTCGCGGCAGATATCGGCCGGATTATGGAACATTTTAAAATAAGAAAAATATTTTATACATATCAGTAATACGTCACATGAATCACTTTAATAGTTCTAAAACACTGAAGTATGAAACCTATTCTAAAAGCAATTTGATGCTTTGTGTTAAGTCATTAGGGTAATTAAGTAATTTGTCCGATGTGTGCATGGGCAGAATGCAGAGTGCATGTTGAGATTAAAAAATGTAAATTTAATTTTAAAGGATAAAGACTCTTGCGATGCACCGGTGTTCGAAACCCGCAGGCAAGTACTAATTTTTCTAATGAAATACGTGCTTAACAAATGTTCACGGTTGACTTCAATAATGGAGAAATAGCATCGTGTAATAATATGTAAATGCGTGTAAAACCCGCAAAATTATAATTTGCTTAATCACTGGTGGTAGGACCTCTTGTGAGTCCGCGCGGGTAGGTTTTTTTTACATTATTACCCTTGTAGGCAGACGAGCATACGGCCCACCTGATGGTGAGTGGTTACCGTCGCCCATGGACTACAGCAATGTTAGGGGGCAGAGCCACGCCGCTGCCTAACGAGAGTACCACCACCCTGCCTATTTCAGCCGTGAAGCAGTAATGTGTTTCGGCTTGAAGGGCGAGGCAGCCGTTGTAACTAAACTGAGACCTTAGCACTCATATCTCAACGTTGGTGGCGGTATTTACGTTGTAGACGTCTATGGGCTTCAGTAACCACTTAATATCAGGTGGTCTGTGAGCTCGTCTACACATCTAGGTATGCATTAAAAAAATAAATAAAGACATCAACTCATCGGGGCGTTGAGTATCTTGGAGTAAGTACTTAGTACCGGCTCCTCGAAGTCATCTAGGGCAATAAAAAAATTTACATCAACCTAAAATGTGGTAGGCAGGGGCTTGGCTCTGCCCTTGGCATTGCTGATGTCAATGGGCAACGGTAGCCACTCACCATCAGATGGGCCGTACCCTCATCTGCCAACAGGGGCAATAAAAAATTCAAAAAAAGGTTTACATTGTGAACGATTTGTGACCGACTTAAATGTAAACGCCAATTTAAATATTTTTCTATACCTATTCGTAGAGGCCAAAAGAAGATTATACACAAGTTTAATAAATTTAAAAAAATAAACGATTGTTACATAAATATTGAATTTTCAAAGAATACCTACATTTAATTTAATTCAAGTGTCCGGATATGGTTGTAACGTGGATGTTTGTCGTCAACTTGATCAAATATCTCACAGGTCAGCTCCCTCGGGTATTCCCCTTTACAGTGTTGCCGTAGATATTAATGAAACCATTAAACTATGTATTTAATAATGAAGCATTTGATGCTGCGAATTAAAACATTGTTGACATGGAGAGAATTAATCTTGATGTCTGTAGTGACGTCGTTGTGTTAATAAAAGTAATTTCGCGCAATACCGTCTTTACCATAAGGGACACGGGGCCCGTGCCCAGGGCCCCCATTCTCAGGGGGGCCCTAAGGGCCGACAATTTCTCTCACACATTTATTCGGTTTCCGTTATCGTGATCGTAACCAAAAAAACCAGCAGCATTCTAATATCTTTGATTACCTATAATAAATGGTCAAACTCAGTAAAAAAATGTTATTATAATTCGCTTTTTTTACTTTCCAAAAGGGCCTCAAATTCTAGTGTGCCCAAGGGCCCAAGCCTAATTTAAGACGTCCCTGATTTCGCGGCAGCTGAGTTTTTTTTTTCTATTGCTTAGATAGGTGGACGAGCTCACCGTCCACCTGGTGTTAAGTGGTTATCGGAGACCATAGACATCTACAACGTAAATGCGCCACCCACCTTGAGATATAAGTTCTAAGGTCTCAGTATAGTTACAACGGCTGCCCCACCCTTCAACGCATTACTGCTTCACGTCTGAAATAGGCAGGGTGGTGGTACCCGCCCGTGCGGACTCACAAGAGGTCCTACCACCATTAAAGCCAGAGAGTCCTCCAACCTTTATCTCTCTATCTAATGGCTAGCTTGGGGGGCTATTTCCAGCTACCCTTGAACGGGATAGCCAGCAATAACTTCACTAACTACGTCAATAGAAATTACTCGATCAACCATAGAATTCTCCGTATCCGATAATAATACCTTTCTCGGGAATGGATCAATGATCGTACAAATTCGGGCAAATTTACAAAACGATACCTAATGCTTTAAGTTGATTGCGTTGGCTAATTAAGCTATTTAAACTAATTTTACGGTTTTAATCACGCTTTTTTATTGTCTTTATATATGGCACTTTTAGAGTTGAAATGGCTTAATCAAAAATTCTTGGAAAATTGTAATTTTTTAGTTTTTAAATTTTAATACTTTCAGGTATGCGCTTTATTTGAAAGAGATGAAAAGAGCACTTTGTCCTTTTCTAGCCCAAAAGAGACTACTGTTATAAACTGATAGAATGTACTAATATATAGACTGATATATGTCTCTAAGTCGTTCAAAGTATAAATTTTTTTTTTTTTTTTTTATTTAAGCCACTTCTGTTCTATAGGTAAGTGCGATATTATCTGATGTCTCGATACAGTTTTCGTGGTCACGGAGAAGTAAGGTGTTATTTTTTGACATCTGAATGTTGTGCCAACTACTGTATATTTTTTCTTTAATAATTTTTTCGAGACTTTTACGTTTCATTTCACACAAAACGAATTTAGAATAAATATCATAATGTCTGGCCGTTTGATTTTTTGAGATTTATTTATTCTTAACTAGACACTTTTACAGAGTGGAGAGGCTATGTTAAGTCGTGAAAACGGTCTTAATTATGTCTTGTACTCGCGAAAAACCAAGAATATACTATAGATTGCACATGAAGACTAGCAAACTAAGAATCGACTAACGGAATTGAAATAACGTCTATCTGGACATCCATATTAATACTCCCAATTTTCCGCGGTCGAAATGTGGAAGGGGGCAGCAAATTCCAACGATTACTACCTAAAAAAATGATCGAAATTCTTGAATCGCTGTTCCTATAAATCTTAACAAAAGACTACACACCTATGTGCTGCCCGAGCTATCCATATTTGCCGTGTACATTAGCCGTGAGATCGTTTTACACGGCATTAGGTAAATTATAAGCTCGGCTAGTCGCAGTCACTCGATATGTTTGCAGTCGGTGCCGTCTCGACTTCACCCTGTACACAGTTCATCTTGTAGCAGTTATAAAACCTTACACTGAAACTGGAAGTCTTCGTGGCCTAATAGACAAGACGTTCGGTGTATCTCTATTATTTTGCGACTGTGCTGACGTTCGAACCTCGCAAGTAGGTGCCTGTTTCTTCTGAAATGCATACTAAGACATGCTCACAATTAGCTTAGACGATAAAGAGTAGGGCAGCCGTTGTACGATAGAAGAGGCTGAGACTTAGAGCTCATTCGTCAAGGCGACTGGCGGCATTTACGTTGTTGATGTCTAAGGGCTTCAGTAACCACGTAACCGGTTTCATCTCGTGTTGAATTTGTACATTTTAAAATTTTCGGTGATTCAAAGACTACGATGTTCATTGTCAATGATTGTATAGTAAATGAAGTACCTTAGTATAAAGCAGGGTTGTATATCGGTAGATATTTTACATAACATTTTCCACCGTGCGATACCCGCAATACGGTAATGTGCTTTATGGGGAGTGCTATAATTTTTTTTTATAATATTATAATTTCTCCTGTCTAAATCTAAATCGTATCATGCGGCACCAGACTATTCTTTTTTGTTACGAAACTGCTACGTCCGTCGACAATGTTTAAATCAAGGTGTATTTTTTTTATTAATACCCTCCGCGATGTTTGCCGAATACTGTCTCATGTATTTCTATTTAAATACCAGAAAAAAAACTTAGGTTCGGATTTTATTTTGCGATCGCAATATTTTCGCGTGTTATATCTAGATTATGTAACGCTGTCTTAGTTTCCGCTAGGTACATACTCTCCGATACATACTGTAATATTACCTCACGGGCTTGCATGTTGTCTATTTTTGCAGTGAACCTACCGTTATTCCATGCACTAGGAAGTCGGCTCGGCATCGCCCTAATGAATGACGCGCTTTAGGACGCGCCGGTGACATGATAGTGATTGTATAAGTTCGTACTCGTTTGCACGCCGGTCACTGGGTCAAGGAAGAACCACGAATGTTTCTTAAATGAAATATTACACTTGCGTTTTTATGCGTTCGCCGCCAGAGGTTTCATTTAACGAAGCAAAAACTTATTTTGGTCCGGGACATTCATGTTTAATAATGGTACGTATAGACATTTTACTGGTGGTAGGACCTCTTGAGAGTCCGCGCGGGTAGGTACCACCAGCCTGCTTATTTCTGCCGTGAAGCAGTAATGCGTTTCGGCTTGAAGGGTGGGGCAACCGTTGTAACTTTACTTGAGACCTTCGAACTTATATCTCAAGGTGCGTGGCGCATTTACGTTGTAGATGTCTATGGGCTCCAGTAACCACTTAACACCATTTGGGCTGTGAGCTCGTCCACCCATCTAAGTAATAAAAAATAAATAAAAAAAAACAGACATTTACAACGTAAATGACGCCATCCACCTTGAGACATGAGTTCTGAGTTCTTGCTTTTTTAACAGTGCAACGGCGGGACTTCAAATCGAAACACATTACTGCTTCACGATAGGAATAGCCAGGATGGTCGTACTTATCCATGCGGACTCACAAGACGTCCTACCACAAGTAATTACGAAAATTCTAATTTTGCGGGTTTGATTTTTCTTACACGATGTTATTCCTTCGTCGTGGAAGTCAATAGTGAACATTTGTCAAGTACGTATTTCATTGAAATATTGATACCTGCCGGCGGGATTCGAACGCCGATGCATCGCTACATACGAATGCGTCGGGCGTCTTAACCTTTAGGCCACGACGACTTCAAAGTTCATTTGTATGATCTCCCAACATTTCAGCACGCGTGATGTGTACGTAACACGCAAGTAGAGCTTAAAGTGTCCCAAAAGGATCACATAAAAATATACCTATATCGACGCTTGAAAGGCAAACGTGATTAAGCGACAATGCGTAAACTTTACAGTAAACTAATTTAAAGTTGAAATACCTGAAAAAAATTATATTTTAACGAATCTAGCTGTAAGATTGAAATGATTTTAATAGACCTAGAAATGTATTTTTTTTTGCGCATCGAATATGGTTATTGTCTATCATTTATGTACAAAGCAGTTATTATCGCTTAGTCACGTTTGCCTTTCAAGCGTCGATATACAATAACACGCCTACATATACAGTGGCAGTTAGTAAAGTTTTGTAACTCAACACCTTACCTCGAAGTTATGTTATGCTAATAATTATTCTGGCACCAGGCCTCGTTCAACGACCATTAAAACAACCCATATCAGATTACGAATGCACAATAAAACGTTCAAATGCATATTTTACAAGTCGACAGAATATTTTTGTTTTATTAATAATCATAAGCATATTAGATATGAATTTTATTGATCGTGTTCTGTATACATACATATCTTCATCCATACATATAAATAAAATTGGAGTGTCTGTTTGTAATATTGGAATAGCCGATTTTTACTACATGCATATGAATATATATACGGTACATACACCAAAATAACATTTTTTACAATTTTTGTCTGTCTGTCTGTTTGTTCCGGCTAATCTCTGGAATGGCTGGACTGATTTTGACGGGACTTTCACTGATAGGTAGCTGATGCTATAAGGAGTAGCTTAGGCTACTTTTTTTAGACTAGATTCTCCCCGCGGCTTCACCTGCGGTTATTATCGTACCGCGGGTAACATCGCGGGACTCAGCTATCAATAATAAAATTTAATGTTTCCGAAGCGAAGCGAAGGCGGGTCGCTAATATATATATATATATTGTTCGAAACACTCGAAATGATTTAAGGACAATAAAAAATGTGAGATCAAACCGTATGTAGGTACATTTAGTTTAAATTATCTTGACGACTGGCGAAAACCAAAGAAAATATTATTATATACCTACCTAATATCTTAAATAAAAATAAAAAATACAATGTTATATAATATTTTATTACTGGTGTTAAGACCTCTTGTGCGTTCGCATGGGTAGGTTTTTTTATTTTTTTTATTGCCATTGTAGGCAGACGAGCATACGGCCCACCTGATGGTAAGTGGTCACCGTCGCTCATGGACGTCAGCAATACCAGGGGCAGAGCCAAGCCGCTGCCTACCGTAAACCACCACCTCGCCTATTTCTGCGGTGAAGCAGTAATGCGTTTCGGTTTGAAGGGCGGGGCAGCCGTGGTAACTATACTTGAGACCATTACGTTTTAGATGTCTATGGGCTCCAGTAACTACTTAACACCAGGTGGGCTGTGAGGTCGTACACCCATATAAGCAATAAAAAAAATTAAAAAAACTCTCCTTCAGACGTGCTCCTCATGTCTGAGGGTCGTGACCACCTCCATCCACGAGTTTCGTCCTCGCCATGCTGCGTCATCTCGTCCCACCTTCGGCTACTCTCAAACCAACTTAGATCTGATGTCTTCTATCTATCTATCTATCTATCTATATATATACCTATATAAAAATGAATTGCTGTTGGTTAGTTTCGTTAAAACTCGAAAACGGCTGGATCGATTTTGCTAATTTTGGTATTTAATGATTTTTGGAAGTCCAGAGAAGGTTCAAAAGGTTGATGAATATGAATTAAATAAAAATAACAATTTTGTTTTTCCTTTGATGTCCCCCCGCCGGACGGATTCCTATACAAAAGTTTAGGTATTTTATTTAACGATTAAAGCACTACGAAGTCTGCCGGGTCAGCTAGTATCTTATAAAATAATAGAAATATCTTTAATTTAAACATTTTAAATGTAAACACTCTAAAATCAAAATAAATCATGAACTAACAATCGTTATAACAGCGCAATACTACAATAGGCGGTTGATAGCTTACATAATATTCAGTAAACTCATTTATTACGTAAAGCCTAATAAAAGCAGAACATTTAATAGTACTGTTTCGATTTCGTGAACGCTACCAATGTCGGGTAGATGCTCTGAGTGCAAGGTGTTAAGTTTTCTTTACTGGCAACACTGACGTGCGTAGGTCGGTCGGTGTCAGATTGCAAACGCTCCTAAATTTACCTTAGCCAGCTACTGCCATTAAAAGCATTTATGTTATACTTGATATCACAATGTCATCGGTTTGTATTACAGGCGGGTTATAACCCTCTTTGTCTAGCTTTTGTTGTCAGACTGACGTGAAAGGATAGGCTGAAGCTATGGGTGCGTTTGTCGAGAAGTACATACGGAATTTCTTGTAATTATAATATAAGCGTGATTTAGGGGTTATACTAGTTTCTATCTATGCGACGATAGATGACGTTACATAAGATCTATTACGCGATGTTGCTACGGTGAAAATTACATAGAAGTCCTAATGCATTTGAGGAAACCCGAATCAAGTGTTTTAAGTGAGTAAGTTATTAAGCCGACGATTATTATTTGGAAAAAATAACATGTATTACTCGGATGTCAAACAACTATTACGATTTACTTTCTGAGCTCCTAAAACCCAGGCTTAGAAGCATTTTTTTGTCATCTCGTGCCCTCAAACATCCAAAATCTACCGAAGATGTGGATGAAGAAGGTATGTATTCTTTCGTAAGAGAATTTTCCCAACAATATGACGATATGACGATATGACGATATGATAACATTCAATGAGGTCGTTGCCTCCATCTCTTAAGTTTTATTTATAGATATCGTATAATACGTATTTTGTATAAATTCAGATTAATTGCCCGAGTCTGCGCGTTGGTTTGTGTATTTTGATTTTCAGTAAAAAGTTCTACGGACACTAAATCAAAATAAATTATTTTGTATTAGACATTATATTTCCATATTTTCCAATTCCTAACCCTAAGAAAACCTTGGGAATCTGATCTTATTTTGATCAAAAATCTTTTAAACAGCATTTAAAAAAAGAGAATATTTCAATTTCACTTATTTACCTACAGAATCATATCTATGCGAGCTCTCCCGTCATTGTGCATATCGATTCTTAATTATATTAGATGTTAATGAATAGACAATAATATCTTAACAAAATTAAAATAATAAAAGCGAAATTAAACCGTAATTGTAAGCTTATAATATAATAATATTAAATATTGTAATTTTAATATTATTATGTTTCAAATAAACCGAAAACACATGCCAATTGAACTGCCACTAATTAATAAAACATAGTTAAAGTTACTAGATAATTAATGTTTCACCGAACCGTGTACTACATAATATTCGCATGATTTTCAATTTCTGGCAGCTAAAACTGAATAATGGCCGTGCGGTTTAATGTTACCGTGCGTTCCTTGCTTGCGTGTAGTATCGGGTTTGCAACGGCGATAATTATTGCTCTGGCAACATTGGGAGCGTCGGGAAAATTTAAGCGCGAAAATATGGCTCGTGTTTTAGACGCATTTGGTTTTTGGTTAATAACGTTTTTAAACTATATTCCGTAGCAATAGAAGTCCTGAAATCTTATATCAGACAATCTGGATTCGACTTTCGATTAACCCATAGACACAGCCCACTGAGTTTCTCGCCAGATCTTCCCAGTGGGTCGCGTTTCCGATCCGGTGGTATATTCTGCGAAGCACTGCTCTTGCTAGGGTCAGTGTTAGCAACACTCCGGTTTGAGCCCTGTGAGCTCACCTACACGTTAGGGCGAAACTGATTTAGCCTCTCAAAACTATCAGCATAGGTAGGAAAAAAAAGTCTCTGGACACGTGTCAGCCACCTCTTGCCTATTGTAAACGGAAAGTAAGAGTAAAATTGAAGAAATATTTATCTTTGAACTATTTTATTGCTTTCGCTGGCTGTTTATCATTAAGTGATTGATTGTATCATTAAAGCTGCGTTACTACGGTTAAATTCTGTAAAGGTAATAGAAACTAGGAGTCTGAGTCGCATATCCGCTTCACTTCAGATAATCAGCGTATGATGTGATAACTCTTATTTTAGTGTGAATGCAGTAGAAATTGTGAGTCCTGTGCCTCAACTAATTTTTTGTGACTTTTGCTTGAGTTTATTTCAGTGCAATGCTGAAAAAAATATATTGGTAAAACGCATTTTGTTCGATACAGATTTTTATTTAGTATTTTATTTTCGGTTTCCGCGAGTCGATAACACAATTAAAAGTACCTACTTTTACGGTTTAATCTCGACTTTATCATTTTCATTATATGATTTACGATTTTTCAAATATACAGCTGTTAGTCGTCCGTGACCACGACAACTGTAAAGTATTCGTAACTTCGGAAGTATCAATAATAGTATTATGTATTGACATTTAAAAAGGCGAGATTATACCGTGGAAATTTTAGTGGTAACGATTTTTATTTTATCGTGACGAAATCTATACATCTATACATATAAATTAAATTGGAGTGTCTGTTTGTAATATTGAAATAGCCGATTTTTACTACATGCCTATGATTATATATTCGGTACATACACCAAAATAATTTATTTAACATTTTTGTCTGTCTGTCTGTCTGTCTATCTGTCTGTTTGTTACGGCTAATCTATGGAACGGCTGGACCGATTTTGACGGGATTTTCACTGACAGATAGTTGATGATATAAGGAGTAACTTAGGCTACTTTTTTTAGACTAGCTGCGCCCCGCGGCGTCACCCGCGGTACGACAATAAACGCGGGTAACATCGCGGGACTCAACTATCAATAATAAAATTTAATGTTTCCGAAGCGAAGCGAGGGCGGGTCGCTAGAAACCAATATAACCGCCTTTGTTTGTAGGTTCCTTTTTGATGCATTTGATAAAATAACGAATACTGACGATGAAATTGGATCGTGTGCTATTAGTACTTCTAGATATTTTCGTTGGATAGTATAGTTATGGGTAAAACATTATTACCAACTCCTCGGTCCGGTTTGGTCACGCTGAAAATGCCCGATTCACCACCAAATCCTATATCCCCAAGAAAACCCTCCAGAATTCACTAACAATATAATAGTATACACATAGATAGAAGGTCATCTCGACTAATATGTGATAGGTTAATACAAATAAATTAAATATTTTCGAAAGAAGTGTCATGTTACCTCAAAGGGTCACGTATGATCGTGTTAGTAACTTTATACTAGACTCTATCCCGTATTGATATTACTGAATACCAACTAAATATTACGTTACTGTGACAGGAGTATAGGTTTTTTAAATGCCTCAGTGGTGTATAAGGTGATTAAATTCATTTTTTTTAATAGTTCATTGTAGGGTATCATGCGAGACGAAATTGATACTCGAACATACTGAAATTAAGATCGTTATAAATGTTTTTTTTTTTTGAAATCTGTTTTTAAATTTAAAAACACGACATTTTTATTTTGAGCCACTAGAGACCAATTATCTGAAGGGAACTGGTCATCTTGTAATACTAGCCTGTTCTCTGTCACCGCACTAGTATTAATTAATACCATGTTATTTTGATACTCGTGTGTCAAACGTATTGGGTTACCGTACGTAATGAGCACGTCTTCGCTGTGTTTCGCTTTAAATTTTCCTTTGTTGTTTAAATCTTGTATTACGAGAACGTATTTGAGTTAGGATTTTAGTTAATTATTAACCTTATTAACCGACTTTCAAAACTGAAGGCACTCAATTCAGAACGTATTGGCGACGTGGTGGAAAAGTAATAAATTGTTGGCTCTATACAAACCTTGTAGCGGTAGCCATGAATACAAGATAGATGCCTGAATCTCGCCAACGACATTTTCAAGATAAGTTTGTATATATAAAAGCGCTGAACAACAATATTTGGACCGTCAATCTGTCTTTTTTTTTCCTATTTATGCTGATAGCCTTGAGAGGCTATTTCAGCTTTGCCCTTACATGTAGGTGAGCTCACGGGACTCAAACCGGAGTGTTGCTAACACTGGCCCTGGCAATAGCAGTGGTTTGCAGAATTTACAACCGGATCGGAAACGCGACCCACTGAGAAGATCCGACGAGAAACTCGGTGGGCTAAAAATCTGTCGTGCAATTTCATGCACTAGGTGAAGATCTTCCCTTTGTCGTTCACCTCTCAAAACCATACATCAGAATCAGAGATAACGGCTGATGCAGTTCGGTAATCACTAGCGAATAAATTGGCGTTCAGGTCGACATCGCTTTTGCTTATTTGTAAAAATAAAAAAAAACCGGCAGAAATTGGCAGACGATGTTGGTAACAATCCCCCACTAGTGCTGTACCGTTTAATTCGAACGTATTTAAACCATTCGATTCTATCATACAGCATTACAAATACAAAATTACACTTCTGACACAAATAACAGTTAAACCGCCGCGACATTACGGATGTTCTTCGAGAATTTATTAATGTTTTTTTGGCGACAGTAAAATACTTTTAAAGGGGTCACACGAATTTTATAATGTAAATCACTTTTTATTTGGGCTCAATAAAAATAGCTGGATTATTTAGGCACCGATATATTGTTACGTGGGTAAAGCTGAAAAAAGAGCCCACTTAATTTCTCGCCGGATCTTCTCAGTGGGTCGTGTTTCCGATCCGGTGGTAGATTCTGCGAAGCACGGCTCTTGCTAGGGTTCGTGATAGCAACGTCAGGTTTGAGCCCCTACTCACCCTCACCTACTCACCCGGTTACGCTGATATGGTCTCTCAAGACCATCAGCTTAGGCAGGAATTTTTTTTTATGAAAATCAAGCACACAATTAGATTTTTTTATGATTATCTAAAAAAACTATAGGTAAATACCGGATATTTTTGTGATTGCTAGATAGTTCTACATCTCTTACGGTCCATCCGGTGTTAGGTGCGTAATTGAGCTCTTATGCCGAGATCCCCGCCCACACCTTGAGACATCAAAGCCTCAATTATAACATTATAGCTGTCCTCGCCCTTCATGCCGAAATGCATGACTTTTTATTTTTATTTTTTTATTGCTTATGTGGGTGGACGAGCTCACAGCCCACCTGGCGTTAAGTGGTTACTGGAATCCATAGACATCTACAACGTAAATGCGCCACCCACATTGAGATATAAGTTCTATGGTCTCAGTATTAAATATATGTATGTGTATAATAAAAATCTTACATTTATTTCCGTTATCTGGTACCTGTAACACAAGTTCTTTACGAACTTATCACGGGACCAGTTAACGTGGCGTGATTGTTAGTAAATATTTATTTATTTATTTAGTATAGTTACAATGGATACCCCTCTCTTCAAAACGAAACGCATTACTGCTTCACGGCAGAAATAGGCGGGGTGGTTGGTACCTATCCGCGCGGACTCACAAGAGGTCCTACCACCAGTAAATACGCAAATTATATTTTTTTTGTTTCGCCAAAAAACACTTAGACTTATGAAACTCTCTACCACTAATGATTACTAAACATAAGTTCGATAAAGCCCGGGACAAATTATTTAATGTTCAGTAATATCCTACAGTTGTTTCCCAGTACGTTTGCACTTTACTGCTGTTAGTGACGTGCAAATTTAATTCACATTCTTATTTTAATACTTTTCGGGTTCTCTGCGCAAGTATTAATCAGGATTATACGATTACATTGTGACTTTGATTTGTCACTATCTTGTGACATTTATCCTGCGGCACAAAATTAATTAGTTCTGATGTGAGTATGAACATTTTAACACGCTTTAATTAGCTCGATCTGTATCGAAATGCTCCGAATACCTTGGACAACGAAGAGAACCAATCTTAGAACAACTGCAGATCATGACAAGATTGTCTACACTCTGCCTTCGCCGTGCACTCGTGTACATTGGACATATACATTTACTGGTGGTAGGACCTCTTGTGAGTCCGCGCGGGTGGGTACCACCACCGTGCCTATTTCTGCCGTGAAGCAGTAATGCGTTTCGGTTTGAAGGGTGGGGCAGCCGTTGTAACTATACTTGAGACCTTAGAACTTATATCTCAAAGTGGGTGGCGCATTTACGTTGTGGATTTCGATGGGCTCCAGTAACTACTTAACACCAGATGGACTATGAGCTTGTCCACCCATGTAACTATAAAAAAAAAGAATGTTAGATTACGTCTCTTCAATTCTATAGGTGCTATAATATGTTTATGTTAAATGTATATGGATTTCGGTTTTCGTACGCATTACTAGACTCATCATTCGCCTTTGGGATCGGTCACTTACAGCATGTATAGCCCATCGAAAGGCCTTCAGAAGATTGTTAAAGAAATTGAACGACTTAAAAAAAATCCTTATCTTTCAAAAATAAAGTTGAATTTTGATTGCAGGACTTCGCAGAAACAGCCATGAACGAACTTCTTGGCTGGTACGGTTACGAGAGGCTGGAGCTTAGGAGGTGGGCCGCCTCGCGAGCAAAAGACGCTTCCAGCCCTGAACAATCTAATGAACAGAAGAATAAAGGTGAATTTTGTTGTTCATTTACTGATATTTTTTTTATTGCTTAGATGGGTGGACGAGCTTGCAGTCCACCTGGTGTGGACCGTAAGCATGGCAGTCAATGTGTTAATTAACTACCGTTCTCGGCCTTTATAATAATACTGTACTGTATGTTACCAGAGCCTTCGCTCGACTATTCAAGGAAAAATGTCAATTGGTTTTTTTCTAAAGTGTCACGTGATTAATACGCTCTTTACGCTTTTATAATATTTATTAGCTTCAGACGTATGTATGTTTGTAACAGAATCTTTGAACATGATTTTGACACCCTTCAAAACGTCGAAATTTGGTATACTTATTAAGAACCAATGACAATTCAATATTAAAAAAAAATTAAAATAAAAACGCTTTTTTTATAATAAAATCATTTTTTCTTACACTTTTTTACACTTTTTTTACACTTTTTACAAATTTATTAAAATTTATTTACCATTTTTAGTTGGATTTTCTATAAAAGCGTATTTTTTTAGTTTTTTTAAAATATTATTAATTTTTCTAAAGATAATTGAACGGTTCCTCGTAGGTATGAGATATTGTATCAGGATAAAATATAGCCTATGTCACTCTTTCGACCTAATACTGTCAATTTAAAATCATGTCAATTTACTTCGTTTTGACATGAAAGAATGAGAAACAAAGAAACAAACACACTTTTGCATTTATAGTAGTATGAATTACTGTAACAATGTGACGAATTATTATAATCGTGTTCTAAATATGTTCTGAAATGTTCGTAGGTATTCGTTTATTTTTTCTTGTCAAGCATTCAAAACTTCTTACTGGTGGTAGGACCTCTTGTGAGTCCGCGCGGGTAGGTACCACCGCCCTGCTTATTTCTGCCGTGAAGCAGTAATGCGTTTCGGTTTGAAGGGTGGGGCAGGCGTTGTAACTGTACTGAGACCTTATAACTAATATCTCAAGGTGGGTGGCGCATTTACGTTGTAGATGTCTATGGGCTCCAGTAACCACTTAACACCAGGTGGGTGTGAGCTCGTCCAACCATCTAAGCAATAAAATCTCAACGTACCTCATTACGCCTCTGGACGCTGATGTGATTAAAAAAAAATAACCTACAATCAATTTCGACATGTAGGTACATTATGTACCACTTTATCATAACAATTTACATTGAAATAAATGACTATTTTCTCGGAAAGGCAACCCTCTTTTTAACACAGCTGTATTTCTGGGAATTGTTTATTCCCGCAGTTTTTCGACTGTCACGGGAAATTAAGCTTCTAATCATACTAATACATTCCCGATAGATATTTCTTCTAAGAATTAGTAGGGTTTCATTAATATACTCCCTACTAAGTGAAAAATGTAATTGGTTTTTTTACTAGAAATATAATTTAGTTACACATATTTTTATTAGACTTAAATTACAGTATTTTTTTGTTTAATCCTTTTATTGCTTCGTTTCGTGGTGCGTCCAAGGACAAATCTAGATTTCACGTCATATTATGATAAAGCAGTCACATCTGTGATATAGTTTGTCACGTCCTTACGGATCCCTTAGATCCAATAACCTTTGCCTTAGACGCCTTCAGCTCTAACACTAGGAGCAGGCTTAGGGACCCCGGTAACCGTACTCGTCGAACTCGACAAAGAGTTCGACGTGCAACCTAAACCATGCACCAGCCCGCTGAGTTTCTCGCAGGATCTACTCAGCGGGTCGCGATTCCGATCCGGTAGTAGATTCATTCGCGAAGCAGCTTCTCTTGAGTTGTTAGGTCTCCTTCGGAGGCGCCCGGACAGCTGTTAGCAAATCCCACCCCGCCTAGCTGCCTTTGCTCGCCCGCCTGGTCTGGTGAAACTGGAAAGGCCACCGGGCCACCAGTAATCCTTCAATCCAAAAAAAAAGATGTAGTTTGAAGAGTAGGAAATCCGTTAACTTCAACCCACAGATAACCCCCAACTTCATTGACCTCTGTTGTCTATGGGTGACGACAACTGCTTGATACAACACGACAAAGGAAATTAAACGTTATTTTGTGATATTATACAACGAGCCATAAGCCGGATAAAAGTTAACGTTGTTATCGTTTATAATGTGATAAAATTATCGATATTATATAATAAAAAAAAAGGTTTACAAATTTAATATTTTGAACACGTAGTATTGAATATCCGAACAACGGGATAACTAAAAGCTTTGAACATACGTAACACAATCCATACCTATTCGTTCGATGTACGCTCACGAACATTATTTACGAATTTGATACCGCTAAGCCGGTTTACTATTCCTAATGAACGCACCGCGAATTCGCCTGTTTTATAGGTTATAACCCCGTGGTATACTGGGGGCGCGCTAGTTGTAGCTATGGTTTTAAAACGCTGTTTAGTTGCCAATATATATTTCAAGATTTCTACGCTAATACTGCTCATTCCGGTCATGGCGTCATTTGGGGACAAAATGTGCGAAAAGTTGCGTCCATTATAATTGGTGTCTAGCTTATCAATGAAAAATTTTAGATTAGATTTCCTTTAGAGATTTATAATATATTACAAATCATTGATATAATGAAAATGTTGATCGATCTCCTGTCGATGAGTTCCTAGGACTCTTAATAATTTTACAAAATCATTTGAATAACGCAAAAAAAATATCAGTTGCAATTTTTTTTTTTTATTGCTTAGATGTGTGGACTAGCTCTCAGCCCACCTGGTGTCAAGTGTTTACTGGAGCCCATAGACATCCACAACGTAAATGCGCCACCCATCTTGAGATATAAGTTCTAAGGTCTCAAGTATAGTTACAACGGCTGCCCCACCCTTCAAATCGAAACGCATTACTGCTTCACGGCAGAAATAGGCAGGGTGGGCGGGTACCCACCCGCGCGGACTCACAAGAGGTCCTACCACCAGTAATTACGCAAATTATAATTTTGCGGGTTTCATTTTTATTACACGATGTTATTCCTTCACCATGGAATTTGAAGTCATCTCATCTTTGACGGTGGATATTCATGTTGTATTGCCTGTGGACTTGAGTCTAGCCATGCAAAACCAAGCAAAACTAGTCTATTCATAGAATGCACTAAAATGCTTGAATTTCGCATTTAAATGATATTTAAGACGACTTACCACTTAGAATAGTACTATAAATGCCAAGGTAAGTTGGAGGAACAACTTCCCCCCTTCAAACTTTCCCCTTTTTCCCCACTCCAGATAGGTCTTCACCCAGTAGTGATGTGGGCATCGAAATAGCTTTGTTTGTAAAACAGTCTTGCGGACAGATACCGATGTAGGTGTGGCGCAAGTGAAAACGTAATCTTTGCGGTTTAAATGGGATTATTAAAAAATGTATCGTGTTACAATTTTGAAGACGCGTACATTTATGAATCTTTGTTTTAAATCTATAAAATGAAGTTTATATTTTGTTTAATTAAGTGAATACGATTGGAAATAAAATGAGTCCAATTTAAATGACGCCATTTAAAGAAACTTCTAGCCCTATAGTGTACAGAAGTGAATGTTCACAAACAAAAGTAAGGTTACGTAATCTGATAATTTTTCAATTAAACTACAAGGGTTTCATCATCATATTTCTGCCGCTTAGCAATTGTACCGATTGCTATCATTCACAGTAGAAATATGTTAGTAACTTGACTTGACGAAGCCAAACGAAATTTACAAAACACCATATTTATAAAGTATCATATAAGTCCACAGTGCGTTTCTAGAGATCCTTTTGCCACGTACCATCCGACTTTGGAATGAGCTCCCCTCCACGGTGTTTCCCGAGCGAGCGACTTGTCCTTCTTCAAACGAGGCTTGTGGAGAGTACTCAACGGCAGGTAGCGACTTGGCTATGCCCTTGGAATTGCTGAAGTCCATGGGTGACGGTAACCACTCACAATCAGGTGGGTGGGTATGCTCGTCTGCATACAAGGACAATAAAAAGTTTCGAATAGGTAATTTTCTGAGTTTACATAGCATTAAACTTAACAGACGTCATCTGTGTGCTTAGTGCGAGTTTTTTAACGTTCTCGATAGCGTAAAAGTTAGCTCATATTCGTATGGAATGGGATCGTTTGCTTACGTTTGCCGCTAGGGGCGCTGTTCCAACTGCATACAAAAATGGCTTAACTTTTACGCTATCGAGAACGTTAAGAAACTCGCACTAAGCACACTGAAGATTTGACGTGAAGACTAATCGCAGGATTACGTGTGTTTACTTCGATCAATAATACTACTATTGATCGAAGTGTGTTTACTTAACTTTGACATTTAATACATTATAAAGTATTTAGTGTCGACTGTCTGCTCATAGGGTTTATTTGCCGATAAAGGTATGTAATGCGTGCATTATAAAATGTATCGTGATCCAAGTTGAAGTTAGACCAATCTGACTAGACCCTTATAAGGAACTTGATTAATCGGTAAATTGATTTATACGAATTAAAAAATAAATAAGTATTGTAAATTAATATGATTTTTAACGAGCTATCAGTGTCCTCCATCAGGCGGGCTCGGTAATGAGAAAGCCGGTGTTTAGTTTCGCGTCGTATTTTTTTCCCGTTTCAATATCATTCGCAAATTAATTGGAGATAGATATTTGAGCTCGTGATTTACAATAAAGAATTATTTCGACTTGCTATCGTGTTCCGCGGGCGGTGTCATTTCATTCTCGCTTATTCTTCTGACATCTGCTAACGGCGGGAACATGTAAATATTAATTAACTAAAATTATAATTTGTATCCCTCATGCATTAAGAATGTAATTTTGAATTTGAATACGTACCTATACGTTTTCTATGACCATTTTTTTCAGTTTAATCAAACTATCAATTAACTAGCTTTTGCCCGCGACTTCGTCTTCGTGGAATAGTTCACAAATAATGCTTTATTTTAGAACAAATTTGGTTAGCATAAAAAACTTTATAGTGAGCCAACCTTAATACATAGACATATGCTATCGCCCACTTTTTTCTAGATCTTTTAAAGGGGAACAATTCTGTCATATATTATTTTAGCGAAAATTTAACCGTTTCTGCAGCGCACGCAGCTGAAGCTCTCAAAAGATAAAGATAACTCCGATTTTAAAACATTATTTATTGGTGCTCCGCTTGTATTGGTCTTAGCGTGATGTTATATAGCCTATATCCTTCCTCGATAAATGGGCTATCTAACACTGAAAGAATTTTTCAAATCAGACCAGTAGTTCCTGAGATTAGCGCGTTCAAACAAACAAACTCTTCAGCTTTATAATATTATTAGTGTGGATAACAACTAAATGATGACCTCTGACCTCCCAGTCTAAATGAAGACGAGGTTGAAGTGTTGGAAGTATGGAAATGAGGGTCATAGTTCTGCGAAAGGAACCCCCGATGAACGTTTAAAACCTCCCTTTTCTTTTTTAATGCTTAGATGAGTGAACGAGCTCACAGCCCACCTGGTTGTTAAGTGGTTACTGGAGCCCATAGACATCTACAACGTAAATGCGCCACCCACCTTGAGATATAAGTTCTACGGTCTCAGTATAGTTACAACGGCCGCCCCACCATTCAAACCGAAACGCATTATTGCAGAAATAGGCGGAGTTGTGAAAAAAAAAGTACCTACCCGTGCGCACTCACAAGAGGTCCTACCACCAGTAATAAGATATTATATAATATTGTATTTTATTTTATTTAAGATAGTATATAATAATAATTTGTTTGGTTTTCGTCAGTCGTCAAGATAATTTAAACTAAATGTACCTACATACGGTTTGATCTCACATTTTTTATTGTAGAGTAGAGTTTCGAATAATATATATATTATGAAGATATGTACCCGTGCGGACTTACAAGATGTCCTACCACCAGTAAGTTTTCTTCTCTAAAACCTCTTTTCTTCTCTTGATTCCAGATGAATGTTCGTGGTGTAACAAAGGTATAACGAGTGAAAGCGGCGCGCTCCAACACGCGGGAGCAACCTTCTGCTCGGAATTGTGTTTCAGTCAATCGAGGCGGGCCAATTTCAAACGCGCTAAGACATGCGACTGGTGTCGGCACGTTAGACATACTGTTGCCTACGTAGACTTCCAGGTAACGTGTTTTGGGCTATTGCATATTAAACTAAGATGGGCAGACGAAATCCACTGCCCATTTTGAGACACATCAAGTCAAAACATTGATACAGCGGGTGATTTATCGGTTAAATCGTAATGCATAATCTAAGCACTAAGCAGTGCGCTTAGGATTTTTATGGAGAATTTGTATGGAATTGGAACAGCGCCTAGCGGCAAACGTAGGCAAACGTTTCAACTCCATACAAATTTGAGTAACTTTTACGTAGTATTTAGTACTTTGAGTAACGATCGAGAATTTAAAAAACTCGCACTAAGCATACAGGCATTAGTGTTTCTTAAAACCTGTGTATTTGTTACATGATCACGAAAAATGAGACACCTACTCACTCTTCTTCTATCTATAAAAAAAACAAAAGAACATATGAATTATAAAGCGTTGAAGCAAAAAAATAATTAACGTCAAAGACCATTAATGATGCTAATGGTTAGTGACTCACGTCCTTACGGATCCATCAGATCCAATAACCTTTGCATTAGATGCCTTCAGCTCTAATACTAGGAGCAGGCTTAGGGACCCCAGTAACCGTACTCGTCGAACTCGACAAAGAGGTCGACGTGCAACCTAACCCATGCATCAGCCCGCTGTGTTTCTCGCCGGATCTTCTCAGCGGGTCGCGATTCCGATCCGGTAGTAGATTCATTCGCGAAGCAATTGCTCTTGAGTTGTTAGGTCTCCTTCGGAGGCGCTCGGGCAGCTGTTAGCAAATCCCACCCCTCCTGGCTGAGCCTTTGCTCGCCCACCTGTCCTGGTGAAGCTGGAAAGGCCTTCGGGCCACCAGTAATCTCTCAATCATAAAAAAAAAAATGGTTAGTGGTTAATGTCATTCATGGATACCAACAAATCGAAGGGCACAAGCCAAGCCTCAGCTTACTTACCTGTCTATATGAACGGTCGGTTCGTTCTTTTGTCGTCTATTTTATATACATATGAGAACGGCCAATTCGTTGCTTGTCGTCTGGTTCGTGTCCGTCTTCCGTGTCCGTGAAGACATTGAAAGTGCTGCCTGCCGCTAGTCACGTCCGCCTCCGTTCCATTTCTATCTTTGTCTCTTTTAGAATTCTTGTCAAGTCTCTGTCTTAGTCTATGTCTAGTCGTTGTAGGTCTTATGCCCTGTCAGAGGTTGTGCGCCACGTTACTAATGATGCCAAGTATCAATTAATACAAATAATGCAATTCCTATATTTCAGGATGGAGCCACGCAGCTACAGTTTTGTTCAGACAAGTGCCTCAATCAATACAAGATGCACATATTCTGTCGCGAGACACAGGCGCACCTAGACCTCAACCCGCATCTGGTCAACGCTTCGTCATCGTCCAATCTTATCACGCCAGAACTTTGGCTCAAGAACTGTAGAAGTCGCTCCGTGTCACCCGCCTCTGAACGTTCCGGATCTCCCAACCAAGAGCCCGCCAACAAAACGACTGAAAAGACGGACATCCAAAAGTCATCAACTAGGAAATCGCCTTTGCCCTTGATAACCGTAGCGCCCACCGCGAAACTCATGAAGAAACGAACCGAAGAAATGGCTCCGACGCAGAAATCGCCGGAAACGAAGAAAGACGTTAGAAACAAAATGAACTTACGCAAACGCAGGACGTCCAAGTGTTCGGCCACCGTAACGTCTCAGACCGCGCGGCAGCGGACCGCGACGCCGAAAGCGCAAGACCTCCGAATGTGCAGCCCCTCGGAGGGCTCGTCGCCCGCTTCGATCACTAACGCGATACATTCGCCGCCACACGCGATCAGCCAACACCCCGGACCGCCACCCCCGCAATTCCCGAACCCTATGTTCGGAATGCCACCCCCCATGTACGTCGACCACCACGACATCAGGCACCAGAACATTTTCCCGCCGAGAGTGAACTTTATGCCGCGCCCTGGCTTCCCGATCCACCACGAGAGGCCCAGACTGCCGCCGCCCCTCAACTTCCCACCGCCATTGGGGCAGGCGCCGCCTGTCACTGTTCTGGTGCCGTATCCGGTAGTTCTGCCCGTACCAATACCGATACCGATCCCAATTCCACTGACGTCCTTTATCCAGGCTCATTGCAATAATAAGGTTAAGACGGAAAGAGCTCCCGAAGATACAGAAGGTCCGTTAGATTTCACGATGAATAGCGGTAAGAGGAAAGAGCAGTCCAACGGTCATAGTGAGCCCGCTGAAACAAACACGCCCAGAGCGCTCGATGAACAAAACGATGAATTCCATGAACGTATACTAACCGATGACAATAATCGGATGGAAATCGAAGATAACGAGACAGGAAACCCTGAGCAGACCCTACCAAAGTTTAAGATAACGAGACTTGGCAATAAAATGGCTAAGATCGTCACCAAGTCCAGAGAGCAGGCAGAATCTACAAGACCGCTACGTAAAAGGCGAAGGCTCATGGAGGTACAGACTGATGACGAAGCTCTCATTCCTAAAACAAGGAAAATTGTGGAAGTGTAAGCCGCGCTTAATGGGTTGCTGTAGTTATTCGTCCATACATATCACAACGCATGATAAAGCTGAACAGAGTTCATTATTTCGTTTCGCTAGTCGTAGTTTTAAGGAATATTAACATTTTTTGTCGTTGTATATAATTTAAGAGGCACTTTTTAATGTGATATTAGAAAATTACCGTTTACTTGTATTTCGATAGATAATTAAAAATATAATCAGTACATAATAATCTTGTTTTCTTTTCATTAAATCTGAATATAAGTTTGGCATCTAATTTAATGTGGAAATATGCGATAAAAGTACACAAAATACTTTTGTTCCAAAAGAATGTACCGGTCATTGTCAAGAAGTATAAGCTGTTCAAACAATGATACATAATTTTAAATCTTAAAAGAAGTGCCATACATGAAACATACAGTGTGTTCATTGGTATATAAAAGAATATAAATGTAATAAATTGTGAATAGGCAATAGAAACAGAAACACAAAAAAGTATATTCAAAGTATTTAATCTGTTTAAAAATAACTGGAAAATATGAATTTCTATCTTTTGTTAACTTTTTAGCTTAACATCTACATAGCTCGGCCACATTACACCAACACAATATAATGCCTCTACATAAATTTGTACATATTATGAGATCTAAGTTTATAATGCTGTCTAAAAATATAATCAATTAAAGCATTAGTAGATGTATAAAGGCAAAACTGGCATAGACTATGGCAGATCATAACTTGCAAATCACAGTATAACATTATTTGATAATTTCATTGCTTGCTATTATATAAATCCCACAACGTGATAGCACCATCCAGACCTCCAGCTGCCATTATATAAGCTTTCCAAAGTGAAACTTTTTCAGTAGAATAAGCAACATCCTGAATTGCCTGTTTATGTTCTGTAAGGACTACTAAGGGTCTCATTGAGAACCATGAAAATATACGTATGTGTCCATCCCAGCCTCCGCTCGTGAATACTTTACCATCACTCCGTGTCTTCACTTTGTTGATGCCCGGATTCTTAATAGTCACATCCAACTTAAGGGTCAAACTTAAGTCTTTTCTGCCTAAATTAAATATTTGTATCACATTTGAAGCATTGCCTATGATTCCTCTTTGCTGTTCAAGGTGGTAGTCAACTGACATTGGACACTCTAGAACTTGAAGTTTGCTGATACATTTATTGGTGTTGAGATCCCATAACAACAGCCAACCTGCTTCGTAGCCAGCTAGTAGACAAGGTCTATCGCATGGGAACTCAATGAATTTTAGACACATGACATCTCCAAGTTTCACTGACGCATCATCATATTCTAAGGAACCCAGTTTTTCTCCATTAAAATTGTAAATGTTTATTTTGTAATCCTTCTCAGGTACATAGAGTGATGCGAGTTTTGTGTTGGCTTCGAATCTACAAAAACCAGGATAATCTACTTCAATTACGGCATCTTCTTCATAACCACTATTCGTTAATTCGAAGACCTTAAGCTTTCCACCTTTCTCTTGTGTTATAAGGTGGCTGTCAGTGTGTATAAGATGAAGAATAGGAGCTTGACCAACTTGTATCTTCTGCTGAACTCTATTTGTCTGCAACACATATATTTATTATTCCAAGTTGAAATGGAAATGTCATCCTGAATTTAAATTTAAGACTATGTAATATGTTAGTTTCAAATTCAAATATTTTATCGCATGATGATCTGGATTTCACAAACAATCTACAACACATGATAAAATATTCAGATTTATTGCTGAAACTATATTCTGAATTATTTATGAGCATTTTAAAAAGATATATTTGGATATAATGAGGCTTACGGTAGGGAATCATGTAGGTGACGCTAAATGCGTTGGCTTTTTTGATTTGGGGAACTAGCCAACTTTTTTTGGGTCACTTATGTGGGTGATCAAAAATTATTAATCTTAAATGAAATTGAACGTAGAAGTGTAACATAAGCGTTTGCCAAACACCTGCGCAACTACGTTTTGTAAATAATGCGAACTCACCTGGAGGTTGTATGCGTAAACATAACCGTTTTTCGAACCGGCTAGTAACCTCTCTAAGCCCCCGGGTAAAAAACTGAAAGCCAGTGAATAAACTGGCACATTATCGACATTTCGGATAGTGTAAACAGGATCCGGAGGAAGCAGTGCCATTTTTGGACAAGCTCAAACCAAAACTTGTGTCGGAATTAGAAATTAAAACGATTAACAAAATTAATTAAGCCATTAGAAACTAAACCACAACTACGCACAACACAAAACTGACAGAAAAATAGAAAACAGTGTTGTCAGTAGGTCTCGTTCTGAATCTTTAGCATTCTAATTTCTCCTAGCAATGATAAGTAGCAGTAGTAGTAGTCGTTTTAAAAATAATATTAATGAATACTGTAAATTTTATCAAAAATTTACGTTTAATTCATTTAATTTCATATGTTTAAAATAAAATTTAAATTTAAATGTTAGGTTAAATAATTACATTTTTAAACGATTTTTATTAAGAAGCTTTCACAATGATCACATTATTAATTTCATTTCCAGTCACATCATAATTTTCAGTCAGATTTCTTGATTCACAAAATATACCTAATTTCAGTTAATGTATGTAGTTAATGTTTGGAGTAAAATTCTTCATTTACATAATGTCCTTAAATTATATCGGACCCGAATTTTTTTATTATCTTCTAAGGTAAAATACAGACCACGTGATGGTGAATAGTTACTAGAAAATTTAACAGGAATAAGCTTTCTGTCAGTCTGTCATGTTGATGGTAAAAAGAAGATGACGGAATCATCTCAAAACATTTTAAGCATTCATCACAGTGCCGCTTATGGAATGATCCCGATCCTGTAGACCGAATGGTAAAGAGTCGACGTTGCCCAAAGCACGTCATTACGGATCCTCCCGATCCATTAACGGTGCTTTTAGACACCACAAGCACTGGTCACCATCCTCGTCGAACCCGTCGTTGCGACAAAGGGCTCGATGAGCGAATTAACCCATAGACACAGCCCACTGAGTTTCTTGTCGGATCTTCTCAGTGGGTCGCGTTTCCGATCCGTTGGTAGATTCTCCGAAGCACTGCTCTTGCTAGGGTCAGTGTTAGCAACACTCCGGTTTGAGCTCCGTGAGCTCACCTACTCACGTTAGGGTGAAGCTGAAATAGTCTCTCAAGGCTATCAGCATAGGTAGGGAAAAAAAATGGAATGATGTGTATGTAAAAACATTTCGAAAAAGATACAACAGGTATGTTGTAGTGTACTATTATTACCCATACTTTGAGAGATCTATTAAGATAGACCAAACCTTTTAATTAATTACCAAACCATTAAATGGTTAGTCATTAATAATTAAAAGATACAGTTTGACTTGAACTTATCGAGATACTGCTTCTATTTGCCCTTTCTCTATTAATTGCCTTATTAAACTTCTTATTATTATTGTTCTTTTTCTTTTTAGAAGAGCATTTAATATTAATAATTATGTACATTTTTCATCCGTTTTTCATGTGGATTTATAATTATTTTATTTAATGTCTGGGCGTGCATCTTTTTTTTTTAATTCTTTATTAAAGCCACACACCTATTAGGTTAAGTCAGCTGGCGTGGATCATATAAACAATACAAAATTGCATCCTATGATAAGCATTAAACTTTTTTGCTCTAGTAGATAATACCCAAATCACATTCTACTTAACGTTAAGTGATTACCGGAGCCTATAAAGGTTACAACTAGCAGTCCATTTCGGCTATGACAAAGATTTAACTCTATTATTTAACAGCTGTTCCTTTAAACAAGAACGCATGACTCAATAATTCATGACGAACATAGCTAGGATAAAAGAAAGGAACTTTCGCAGACACACAAAGTACTTTACCACCACTAAATTAAGTTATCGCAAATAAATACGTCTTGAAAAATACTTCAGGCCATTGCTAGAAACAGCAGTGTGAACAGCGTTCTAAAATTTGCTAAAATTTTGACATTTCGATTTGGAATCTGATTGCTGTCAAATTTTATTGTCAGTCGTGCGTCAATTTTCTTTCGTTTAAGTTAGTTAGGTGAAGCTGGGATAAGTGTTTTATCATTTTTGAATGAGAAATAAGTGAATTATCAATAATGGGTACCGCAAACGAATTGCCAGGATCAATATAACGTTTCAGATCACAAATGGCTGCTGACTTGCTGTTGAAAGCGAGCAAGCATTCTAAGTATTTACCGTATAGAAATTTTTTGTATCATAGATTTTTTGTGGGACTGCTCTTGTTTATAGTGATATCTTTAGTGTTAACAGTGGTGTTCAATGCGTTTAGTGGTCCTTTGCCGCGGACTAGTGTTTACGAGTCTATTGATTTGAATAAAAGAAGCAAAGTGGTATTATCACGCAATGCTCCGTTTTCGCAGATTCGATCTGCGAATTGTACATATTGGGATTGCTTCGACGTCTACAAATGCGGGAGAGGAGGTCATGATAAGATAACCATATACATTTATCCGTTAAAAGATTATCAGACTGAGAATGGGAATTCAATATCGCAATTTTCTAGAGAATTTTACTTGATATTAGATACAATAAAACACAGCAAGTACTATACGACAAACCCAGAGGAAGCGTGTTTGCTGGTCCCTAGCATAGACATATTAAATCAAGCAAGTTTCTCTAAGAGTGAAGTGTCACAAGCTTTGCAATCTCTTTCTCAGTGAGTATATCATATGACAAGATTATGGATATTTATTGAGTACTAGCTGACCTGGCAGACTTCGTAGTGCCTCAATCGATAAATAAAAAACCTAAACTTTTGTATAAAATAAACTTAAAACAATAAAAGGAAAAACAAAATTGTTATTTTTCTTAAATTCCGAGCTTTTTCATATTTATCTACCTTTTAAACCTTCTCTGGACTTCCACAAATAATTCAAGACCAAAATTCGCCAAATCGGTCCAGCCGTTCTCGAGTTGTAGCGAGACTAACAAACAGCAATTCATTTTTATATATGTAGATAAGTTGATGGTATGTTTTGTTGTATAAATATATTCATGAAATGCTATGTTGACCAATAAGTCTCTATTTGTTTAAGTATCTTGTTGATATTTATTGTTGACAGAGAGTAATTTAAGTTAAATCTGTAGAGATAGGTAGAACCAGCCTGCCTATTCCTGCTGTGAAACTGCAATTTTTTAACTTACACTGCTAATATGCCATTTTTCTATACAAATGAGAGTAAATCCTCTTATCTCACAGTGGCGGAATTCTGATCATTTATATCGTTTACCACTTAATACTAGTGTATACATTAAAAAGATACTTTCATAACTTTTCAATATTATTAAAAAATGATTAATTCTGTAACAGTTGGAATAATGGTGAAAACCACCTACTGTTCAACATGCTGCCTGGATCACCGCCTAATTACAATCCAGTCATCGACCTCAATACTTCAAAAGCAATTATAGCAGGTGCTGGATTTAATACATGGACTTTCCGCTATGGCTTTGACATTTCTGTACCAGTGTACAGCCAAATTGCTGAAAATATTGATAATACACAACCAAAAAAGAAAAACTATCTGATAATATCAACGCAAATTAACATCCCTGAGAATTATCTTGAAGATTTACAGAGTACTGCATCGTCGTCTAATGATTTACTATTACTCGACGAATGTAAAACTGGGGATGTACTTGATTACACTAAAAGATGTGAATACACCACAGGCCGTGAGTTTAATTACCCAGATATATTGAAAGAGGGCTTGTTTTGTTTGGTTGTAAGAAGTGCAAGACTTACTCATTCATTATTAATGGATGTTATTGCCTCTCAGTGCATACCAGTGGTTATATCGGATTCTGTAGTTATGCCATTCAATTCTCATTTAGACTGGCATAGAATAGCAATGTTCATACCGGAAGATAACATAAAGAATTTGTTAAAGATCATCAGTTCAGTCAGTAATGAGAGACGTGGTGAATTGTTTTGGCAATTGCGTTGGGTTTATGATAAATACTTTGCGAGTATAGAGAAGATAACATTAGCAACATTAGAAATAATTAACGAGAAAGTGTTCCCATTGGCAGCTAGGACATATGAAGAATGGAACATGCCAGAACATTTGGTAAAGTACATTATATTTTTACTATTATTAAAAGTTTGATTGCACAAGGTAACTTTAAAGTAGCTTTTTGAAAAATATTATTTTCTTAGATTAACTTAGCAGAAGAAAAACAACGTATTTTTTGGTGTATTTTTTACTGGCTTACTTCGCCCTCACGATAACCGACAGTCTATATGTTGTGATGGACGATGTGTATCGAGTTCCATTAAATCTTAATGGCAGTCAGCCTCATCTAGAGCTATTAAAAAGCTATAAAATGAAATAGTTAAATATATATGTAAATTTTATTATTTTCATGACCCATTCTGCTAAAAATGCACTAGAATTTAAGAACTAACATATTAAAATTATATGGAAAGCCATGATAATGATTTGTTAACTTTACAGTATGGTCCATCGAATCCACTATTCCTACCAGTGACAGCGCCGAAAGCACCAGGCTTTACTGCGGTCATATTAACGTACGACCGGGTCGAAAGTCTGTTTACGCTGGTCAAGAAACTAGTCCGCACCCCGAGCTTAGCCAAGATCCTTGTCATATGGAACAACCAAAAAAAAGCGCCTCCACCATGTGAGTATCTTTCAAACTCATACTCATTGATAATTTACTAATCTAATCTTTAATAGACATCACAATCAGTGCCTAAAATCAGGATATTATTTAAAAAGTAGTAGCACTGTTAGTTAGGATACCTAATAAAATTAGTAAGTAAGTATGGTGTTAAGACAAGATGGTGATAAGATAAAAACCCAGGCAAGTGTGTCAGACATAACAAAGTGAAACCTCTGTAGTCATGCTAAATGCTCACAGCTGAGAATAAAAATTTCGGATATTGCCATATATTATTTTCATAGTGCATGTAATTTTTTTAAATAATTTTAAACTAACATTTCGTTATCGTGTTGTAGAAGTATCGTGTTATTAGAGAATTTTGGGGAATTTTTCTTTTCATGTTAGAGTGGAACCGTACTGTCCCACCTGGTGTTAAGTGGTTACTGAAGGCCATAAACATATACGATGTAAATGCGCCACCCACCTTGAGATATAAGTTCTAAGGTCTCAAATATAGTTACAACGGCTGCCCCACCCTTCAAACCGAAACGCATTATTGCTTTCACGGCAGAAATAAGCTGGGTGGTGGTACCTATCCGCGCGGACTCACATGAGGTCTTACCACCAGTTAAAAATAGGAGGGCTATGTGTATTTTTTTGTAGTTAGGTTAGAAAAAAGTGAATGTAAATAAAAACAATGTATCAATGCAGACCTGCAAATAAAAATCACACCGTACTAAGTTACAACACGGCGGAATGCATACGACATGTATTTTGCGGGATAACTTTCAACCTTATAATTAGTGGTATAACGCACATTTCACTGGAAAACAAACAGATAAACAACAGTTTTCGATCCAATGGATAATAAAAACAACAGAAAATAGATTTTCATGCGTTTAGCAATAAGATTGAATTTCGACTACACCGTGTTTTACATTTCCACACTGTTTAATTAACAGATGCCTTGGAATGTAAATACGGAGTGAGTCAAACCGTTGTTTTTAGTGGAAACTGCAAGGAACTGCAACTATGCTTATGCATTTTGTCGTTATATTAGAAATTTTAAATTTCAATAAGATTTAATTTATAAAATTCATATGCTGTACTGTATGTATCCTTAAACTGCACTGCTTAATGTATTTATGAGAGGAGTCGTTTTTTCCATTACTCACGCCTGGCTTTTTTTATTCCCTACCTATTCGATGGTAGCCTGAGAGGCTATTGAAGCCACGCGCGGACGGGTAGGTGAGCTCACGGGCTTAGTCTGAGCGAATTTGCTAACACTAGACCTAGTAAGAGCAGTTTCCTACCTATTTTAGTAACCTCGAAGAGTTGGTTATTCTAAATTCACCGAGCTATTAGGTGAGCTCACGGGGCTCAAACCGGGGTGTTGCTAAGGCTGGCCCTAGCAAGAGCAGTGCTTCGCAGAATCTACCACCGGATCGGAAACGCGACCCACTGAGAAGATCCGGCGAGAACTCAGTGGGCCGTGTCAATGGGTTAATTTACTCGACGAGTCTTTCGTCGCAAGTGACGGGTTTGGCGAGGACGGTGACTGGTTCTTGAGGTACCTAAAAGCGCCGTTAATGGATCGGGAGGATCCGTAACGACGTGCTTAGGACAATAAGAGCAGTGCTTCACAGAATCTACCACCGGATCGGAAACGCGAGTCACTGAGAAGATCCGGCGTGAAACTCAGTGGGCCGTGTCTATGGGTTAATTTACTCGTCGCGCCCTTCGTCGCAAGCGACGGGTTCGGCGAGGACGGTGACCGGTGCTTGTGGTACCTAAAAGCACCGTTAATGGATCGGGAGGATCCGTAATGATGTGCTTAGGGCAATAGCTGTAGAAGAGGGGTAGACGAGACTACGTATTTCATTAGAAAAATTGGTACCTGCCTGCGGGATTCGCACACCGGCACAGCTGCGTCGTTCGATACGGATGTCTTATCTCTTTTTTCCCTACCTAGCTGATAGCCTTCACAGGCTATTTCAGCTTCTCTTTGACGTGTAGGTGAGCTCACGGGTCTCAAACCGGGAGTGTTGCTAACACTGGCTCTAGCCAGAGCAGTGCTTCGCAGAATCTACCACCGGATCGGAAACGCGACCCACTGAGAAGATTCCGCGAGAAACGCAGTGGGCTTGTCTTATCCCGCAGGCCTCGACGCCTTCTAAAATTATCCACAGTAAAGCATATTCTTATAAATATCTAATGCTCTATTAAATTTTGTTTTAGCCGCCCAGTGGCCGGTTATCAATAAACCGTTAAAAGTGATACGGACGAAAGAAAACAAATTGTCGAACAGATTCTTTCCATACGACGAGATCGAAACAGAATGTCAGTTGACTATCGACGATGACATTGTCATGTTGACGCCCGACGAACTGGAGTTCGGGTAAGTACTTTTAGGATTTTTTTTATTTTGGGACTTATGTGAATTAGCCACACGGATTAAAGTAGATAACCCGTCCCACGGGCGCTTATTGATATTAAGACATTGGATTATTGTTTGTAAACAAGCTTAAGAAACTAAAAATACTTGAGAATACAACATGCGAAGGAAGTTTTCGCTCCACACCATTTGGTTAATGTTATAATACTTGTTATATTTCTTTCTTTGTATTTGTAAAAATGTTTAATGACCCTTAAAGAGCATGATTGCTAGCAAATAGCAAAATAAATAATATGTTTGAGTTCAAAAACAAAAAAAGAACACGCTGTACTAGGAATTAATCGTTCCTTTTTTCCTGATGGTACTCGTTAAGATATTGAGCTAAAGTAATAAAATTATTGTATTGTCATCGGTACTTGATGCGTGAGCAAATTTTCAAATTTGATGTTTTGAATTCGGTGAGAATTGCGTTGAAAGATTCTGTTACATAGGTACTAGTATAGGTAGATACTAGTCAAGGTAAGAAATTTGAGTCTTTGAGAAGTAAAGACAAAGGGAAGATCATCTTCGGTAGTTCGACAATTATTGTTTGGAACTTGTTTATACATATCGAAGGGTGAAAGGCTATTTGGTTTAAGTGACTATTCTGCACGTCTACAGGAGAGCTGTTTAAAGTAAAAATTTGGAAAAAATTTCTTAACAAAAAAAAACCTTTGTCTACTATAATAGAGTAAAGTTTAATAAAGTTCAATTAAAAAGTTCGAACTGTTGAATGCTAATACCAAATAAAATGGACTTTTAATTAAAAAGATAAATGTCGCGTGTTAACCGAAATGTCTCTTAAACTAAATAACCTTACAGTTTACACCCCTCGATCTATAATGAACAATAATAAACCGTAAAATTTCAGTCTCAATGGTGTTTACGACTCGCAAATACCACAGAAAATATAGTTTTTTTTTTCATATATCATAAAGAAATGTGTTCCGCTTATATAAGTAATATTTAAGAATTATTGTTATGTACATATCGGCGCTTGAAAGGCAAACGTGACTAAGCGTCAATGCGTGAACTTTACAGTAGACCAATTTAAAGCTGAAATAACTGAATTTTTTTCTATTTTAACGAATCTAGCTGTACGATTGAAATGATTTTAATAGACCTAGAAATATATATTTTTTGCGCATCGAATATGGTTATTACCTATCATTTATGTACAAAGCAGTTATTGTCGCTTAGTCACGTTTGCCTTTCAAGCGTCGATATGTAGGCTAATCTTGAAAATGTCGTTAGCGCGATTCAGGCATCAGACATCACTGGTGGTAGGATCTCTTGTGAGTCCGCAATCACTGGTGGTAGGATCTCCTGTGAGTCCGCACGGGTAGGTACCACCACCCCGCCTATTTCCGCCGTGAAGCAGTAATGCGTTTCGGTTCGAAGGGTGGGGTAGCCGTTGTAACTATACTGAGACCTTAGAACTTATATCTCGAGGTGGGTGGCGCATTTACGTTGTAGATGTCTATGGGCTCCAGTAACCACTTAACACCAGGTGGGCTGTGAGCTCGTCGATCCATCTCATCATCATCATCATCATTTCAGCCTATCGCCGTCCACTGCTGAACATAGGCCTCTCAAATAGATTTCCAGTGCGACCGGTCCATTGCCACCTGCATCCAACGAGACCCAGCGCTTTTTACTAGGTCGTCGGTCCATCTAGTAGGTGGCCGTCCCACACTGCGCTTGCCAGTACGTGGTCGCCACTCCAGGATATTTCTGCCCCATCGACCGTCCTCTGTTCGTGCTATGTGGCCGGCCCATTGCCACTTCAGTTCACTAATTCTACGGGCTATGTCAGCAACCTTCGTTCTTCTACGGATCTCCTCATTTCGGATTCGATCACGTAGAGAAATGCCGAGCATAGCCCTCTCCATAGCTCGCTGCGCGACTTTGAGCCTTCTAAAAAGATCCCTAGTGAAGCACCACGTCTCCGAGCCGTAAGTCATCACTGGTAACACACATTGGTTGTACACTTTTGTCTTAAGGCACTGAGGTATTTTGGACGAGAAGACGTTGTGCAGTTTACCGAACGCTGCCCAGCCGAGTTGGATCCGTCTACTGACCTCTCTCTCAAAGTTGGACCTACCTAATCTTACTGCCTGTCCTAGGTATATATATTCGTCAACAACTTCAAGAGTAGAGCTCCCAACAGTAACTATGGTGGGTGCAACATGGACATTGTACATGATTTTTGTTTTGTCCATGTTCATTTTAAGACCCACTTGTTGAGAAACCCTACTGAGGTCACCGAGCATACGCCCTAAATCTTCCAGCGACTCTGCCATGACCACGATGTCATCGGCAAACCGAAGATGAGTGATGTATTCGCCGTTAATATTGATGCAAAGTCCTTGCCATTCCAGAAGCTTGAAGGAATCCTCCAGAGCAGTAATAAACAGTTTCGGAGATATCACATCTCCCTGTCTCACTTCTCTCTTTACAGGGATTTCCTTCGTGCAATGCTCCTGTACTCGGACTGACATGGTGGCGTTATTATACAAACACTTCAATACTTCGATGTACCGGTGGTCAATACGGCACCGCTGGAGAGATCTAAGGACCGCCCATGTTTCGACGGAATCAAAGGCTTTCTCATAGTCCACAAACGCTAAGCATAATGGCCGATTGTACTCTTCGGTCTTCTGTACAATCTGCCGCAGCGTATGTATGTGGTCTATGGTATTGTAGCCTTTTCGGAAACCGGCTTGTTCGATAGGCTGGAAGTCATCAAACCTGCGTTCGAGACGCTTCGTGATGACTCGAGAACAGCTTGTAGACATGGCTCAGCAGTGCTATGGGCCTATAGTTCTTCAATAAGATTTTGTCACCCTTTTTGAAGAACAGGATCACAACACCCCTGTTCCATGCCTGTGGCGGTTTTCCATCGAGCAAAGAGGAATTGAAGAGCTTCTGAAGGACTTTCAGTACCGGCGTCCCGCCCGCTTTCAGAAGCTCCGTAGTAATTCCATCCTCGCCCGGTGCCTTGTTATTCTTAAGCTGTTTGAGAGCCATCCTAATCTCGTACAGGCTGATGTCCGGGATGTCTTCGGTGTAGTGTCGGGTTAGCTTGGCTCTAGGGTCTGCAGCTGAACCGCAAGGTTCCGAGGAGACCGAGGTAAACAGCTGCCCGTAGAACCTCTCTATCTCCCGCAGGACCTCTGACTTATTCGACGTTACACGTCCATCTTCGGTCTTCAGCTTCGTCAGCTGGCTTTGCCCAATAGAAGCGTCTCTTGCGAACACTTTAGAGCCTTGGTTTCGCTCAATCGTCTCTTTGATACGCTGAGTATTAAAGGAGCGTAGGTCGTGTCGCAAGGACTTCATGATATGTCTATTGAGTTGCCTATATGACTCAGCGTCCTCCGAAGTTTGGAGCGTCATCAAACGTCGACTAGCCATGAGGTTTCGGGTGCGGTCGGATAGTTTCTGAGGTCTATTCTTACGGTGGGTTTTGAAAAATTTGGACCCTACCGTACGGACAGTCTCTACCAGCCTGCTGTTTACATCGTCCACTGATGCGTCCATCCATCTAAGCTATAAAAAAAAATAAAAAAATGCATCTGTCAAATATCTTAAGTTGTACGATGGCTACCGTCACAATATGAAGTGAGTTTAACTTCATTTCAACTGTAGTTTCATATCGACGGGAGAAAACAGAAATGTCGTAACTTGCATTTTGGACTAAATAACTTTTTTTCAGAACATGTTCACAACATATTCTTGTGCATATAAATAAAATAAAGCTTCGTATGGTTTGAGTCACATTTTCCTACGATTAAAATTTTGATGTTTTTTTTTCAACTTGCTATCTCTATAAATATAATATGAGTTATGAATTTTTTTAATAGTTTTATGGTTCTACCGTAAATTTACGTTTTTCTAGTTACGACAATTCCACTTTCTTCCGTCGATATAATCTATATTTATCGCCGCAGTCATGCTAGCGTGACAATATTAACGTAGTGAAACATAAATATTATGGCTGAACACCTTGTCTCTGTATCGCATTGATATGTATAAAACGAAAGCGAATCAGAAATACGTTTGTGAGTCACGCGATCTGCCCGTCAAACTGTCACCGTTTAAACATTTACTATTGAATATAATATGTATATAGTGTTCGTAATTATTATAGGCGAAACGGTAGGTAAGTGATTGTCATTGTCAACACGATGTATCTCAAAATTATCACTTCAATAAAGCGGCACGACACGAGAACCCTATCATCGTGGCCGCCGGTAACTACATTCCCGATCCTGCGGACAGAATGGAAAGCAGTCGACGTCGCTCCAAACACGTCATTTCGGATCCTCCCGATCCACTAACGGTGCTTTTATGAACCTCAAGCACCAGTCATCGTTGTCGTCGAACCCGTCGCTTGCGACGAAGGGCTCGACGAGTGAACTAACCCACAGACACAGCCCACTGAGCTTCTCGCCGGATCTTCTCAGTGGGTCGCGTTTCGATCCGGTGGTAGATTCTGGGAAGCACGGCTCTTGCTAGGGTTCGTGTTAGCAACGTCTACAGGTTTCAGCCCCGTGAGCTCACCTACTATAGTAGAATTATTATGTCCGTGCAGTTTGGGTCAAAAAATCGGAGCGGTGAAGCAAATATTTCACTCTCTCTTCCACCCACGAGCCTTATGGACGGGGGCATAGTGATGCGCATTATTGTTTTCGATAAGCGCTATCGATAGTGTATTTAGTTTTATCATTTTGTGGGTTCGTGATAAAAATGAAAGTAAAAATCACTAATCGAACACTTACACCACATATCGCCGCAGCAAGTTAACGAGAACGGCAGAAATTAACACTTTGTAAATTTTCGGGATCTATTTTCATTTCAGTTAAAAAATTTAACACATTGTTGATAACAACACGTGCAAATATTATTTTGAATAAATTCTGCCGTTTTGGTACAAAACAAAGAAGTAGCCATTGTGCCACTAAGGAAATACAGAGAGCGAATGCTTAAAACACATTTCTCTTCGACATATGTACTATAATTTGCAGGTAAGTACAACAAATGACTCATAAAATAACAATGTCTCACCACCCTTCGTATACCGCCCGCCGCCGTGGTGTACCTGCCTTCGATAACTCATTTGTTTTTATGGATAATGGCGTTGCGCCCGCGCAACATGCTCACCACCTTAGCCGGGCTATGTTTTATGACCCAAACTGCACCGACAAAATAATTCTACTATAGTTAAGGTTATGCTGAAATAGCCTCTCAAGGCCTCTCAAGCTTAGGTAGGACAAAAAAATCAAAATTGGGCGATCGAAAACTTATTTTAACACGCTTTTATTAGCTTATGTACTTAAGTTTGTATATAACGAAATCTTTGAACGTCATTCTCAACAACTTTAAGACGTCTGATTAATTTGAATATTTTACGACATCAAGGACCGATGACAATGCTGTTACGCGCTGGGGTTCGGGATAAATAAAACTACCACCGAAGTACAAATTAAAACTCTATTTAACACTTAGAACACTTACAGAACATTTTAAAATTCTTAATTCACTTCTTCCGCTTCGCTTCAGGTGTTCCGTTCGATGTTTCGTTTCGAGTAGATCCGATTACCAACTGCTTTCGTGTCATCTCTGCAACGCTTTTATAGTCGATACAACATCTCTACAATTATCGAGAACATTCCTGACAGGTCGAGTAGTTTCGATATGTGTTTCCGCTTTTTGTTAGTAGATGGCGTTGCACTTCTCGAGCGTTCTCGATTACACTAGTTCTTTTGATATTCGTTTCTGCTGTTCGACGACAGATGGCGTTATTCTTACCGGCGTAAAAATACAGTTATTTTATAACTTCGCCCTGATATCCTCACCAGTATCAATAGGGTAAATAAAAAATGAAATAAATTGTTAGTTAGATTTTTATTTAAGCGTGTTTTGTTTTAGTTTTTTAACAATATATTATGTCTACTGGTTTTCGAAACGCAATGTAACACAGTAATGTTGTCAATCAGCCGATGCGCGAAGTCAACAACCTTGGGGAACGCGATTTTATCTTAGGTTACGGGTTAATGGTTTGTGCTCTATCTGTATTTATGTTAGAGTGTACGTTATTTCCACTACGGCTTTGAAAATACCTACCGTCATTATATCTGTGACTTCGTGTGCTGAATGTACCCGGACTGTAATAATTTTAGCCTAATCCATTCCACTCGAATTTATAATCACCAAAATAGATGATATCGATAGCAAAGTAAATGTTTTAAGATTTAAAACTTCCTTAATAAGCTAAGTCAAACTCAAACTGTATGTACTGGTCAAAATTGGCTCGCTTTGGTGGCAAATCGCTACCAAGCATCGCGGGAGCTCCGTCACCCGCTAGGCTTAACGTAGGGCCGCTGTTCCAACTCCATACAAATTTGAGTTAACTTTTACGCGATCGTGAAGTTAAAAACTCGCACTAAACACATTTCAAAAGAGGCTTGTGGGGTACTTAACGATAGGCTACGGCCTGGCTCCGCCTTTGGCATTGCCGAAGTTCATGGGCGACGGCAACCACTCACCATCAGGTTGGTATGCTCGTCTGCTTACAAGGAAAAAAAAAACTGGATTTCCTCGAAATCGGTCCAGCGTTTCGGAGTTTGCAGGGAACATTCGACTTTAACATGTATAGATTAGCGGTAGTGGACATAAATTCGAAACTGATTCGAACCAAAAAAAAAAAAAAGCCAAGGCAATATTTAGTACGAAATCACGAAAAAAATCAAAAGTTATTGTTTTCCCCATAATTCGGCGAATGTGTTTTAAATTACTACGGGCTTTTTGTTGTGGTAATGTATCGATTCGCGCGCCGTTGACCTTAAAGTGTCATTATCGAACGACCTTAAATAATTATCGTGAGTTTTAACGCGAATTATTGCTATTTGTCGTCACATGAACATTAAAGTTTTTATTTTTTGAACGAAATTTATTGCTTAGATGGGTGGACGAGCTCACAGCCCACCTGGTTTTAAGTGGTTACTGGAGCCCATAGACATCTACAACGTAAACGCGCCACCCACCTCGAGATATAAGTTCTAAGGTCTCAGTATAGTTACAACGGCTGCCCCATCCTGCAAACCGAAACGCATTACTGCTTCACCGCAGAAATAGGCAGGGTGGTGGTACCTACCCACGCGGACTCACAAGAGGTCCTGCCACCAGTGATTACGCAAATTATAATTTTGCGGGTTTGATTTTTATTACACGATGCTATTCCTTCACCGTGAAAGTCAATCGTGAACATTTGTTAAGTACGTATTTCATTAGAAAAATGGGTACCCGCCTGCGGGATTCGAACACCGATGCATCGCTGGATACGAATGCATCGGACGTCTTATCCTAAGGCCACGACGACTTCTAGGTCTCCTCTGGAAGCGCTCGGGCAGCTATTAGCAAATCCCGCCCCTCCTGGCTGAGACCCTGCTCGTCTACCTGTCCTGGTGAAACTGGAAATGCCTCAGGGCCACTACTATTTCTTTAACCCAAAAAAATAAAAAACAACGATTGTAAGGGTACTTTGCAGCAATACTTATGCTGCGTTTATTTTATCACATTCGCTTAAACATCAAATGGGACGTGCTAGTTTCTTCACCAACGCTAATAAAATAAAGATCATACGTTTGTTTATAAACTCAATAGGGTACCGGGAAACTATTTCTTTTATTTTATTCAGTGCGTGTGACGTCATTTGGGGTTAAATTAAATGACCAGTTAAGACGAGATAAATGTATTACATAAGCTATTATCTGGTACGCTATGGCATTAGAAATACCATCTAAATCAAATGAATGCTTTCGATCATAGGGAGCAGGATGCAGGATGTATGTCGCCCCCGATAAGTACTATCATCCTGCTTATAGCTGTTACTAAGTGCTCTTATTTTCCGGCTTGAAGGATAGGAGAGCCCTCATTGAGACTTAGACCTCATATTTCAAGGCGAGTGATAACTTTCACGTTATGATATAGTTTTGGTAACCCTTCTAAAAACGGCCTTACAATATTTTTTTTTTTTTTTTTTTATTGCTTAGCTGTGTGGACGAGCTCACAGCCCACCTGATGTTAAGTGGTTACTGGAGCCCATAGACATCTACAACGTAAATGCGCCACACACCTTGAGATATAGTTCTAAGGTCTCAGTATAGTCACAACAGCTGCCCCACCCTTCAAACAAAAACGCATTACTGCTTCACGGCAGAAATAGGCGGGGCGGTGGTACCTACCCGTGCGGACTCACAAGAGGTCCTACCACCAGTAATAACGCAAATTATAATTTTGCGAGTTTCATTTTTATTACACGATGTTATTCCTTCACCGTGGAAGTCAATCGTGAACATTTGTTGAGTACGTATTTCATTAGAAAAATTGGTACCCGCCTGCGGGATTCGAACACCGGTGAATCGCTTCAACACGAATGCACCGGACGTCTTATCCGTTAGGCCACGACGACCACAAAATATGTTTTAAAGTTGTTTGTTTTCAAGTAAATAAATGAGTATCGGCTTTAGTGGGTAGGGGTCCGGTAACTGCTTAATAAGTATTGGGTCTTGAGCTGCTTTATCTCTTGATGCCCCCAAAAAAATGTTCGACCCCCTCTGGTTTCAGTTTCGACGTATGGCGTGAGTTTCCGGACCGGATCGTCGGGTTCCCTTCGAGGCTCCATCTCTGGGATAACGCGACTAATTCTTGGCGTTACCACAGCGAATGGACTAATCAGATTTCTATGGTGAGTACATTAAAATTCATTTTTGTTTGTAGCCTTTTTTGTGTGATACATTTTTTTCCATACGTAGTCGAAATGGCTGAATGGCCAAAAAGGACTGTGTCTGAGCAAAACAGTACCAATAACTTACCATTTCGTATGCGAGATGTAAAAGCGGTTTAAGTAAACTTTTACTTTTTCGTCGGTCAGTGTGTTTTCCAACGCCAATCTCTCATATGATGAGAAACTTTGCTGAGATTTCAGATAGAGGTTTTTTTTTGCGTTCTATATACGTTTGCGGGATAGCTATTGACAATGTTTTCTTATTGATCCTTATTAGCGGACAAACTCACAGCTCATTCGGTGATAGATGGATAGTCAAAGTCGATACATATCGTAAAGTGACCTGTTTCCTTAACTGCTCGTAGGTTTAGTTCAAATAAAGACTCGTAATTCGGGAAAATCGAAATAGACACGAGCTATAAAAATAACATCATCGTGATGCTCTGACGTCAGAGGGTCTGCCCTTCGAGAGTAAATAAAACCAAACTATTTATAAAGTTATTGTTTCGTTTCTAACACGTTTGGTCTTGTGCGCTCAAGAGTTTAATATAATATATATTTATTCGGTTTCCAAAAGTCGTAGATATAACTGAAGCTACTTTTATTACCCTGTAAAACAATGTATTGAATTAGACGGTAGTCGGAAAAAATATTCAAATATCGACACCTTAGGCGTTGGTGACCGACATAAAGTATTTGATTCATCTGAAATAATAATGGTTACGTTCATTGGACACCTGGCTCTCACCCAGGTTCGATTCGCCGTGTCGGAACCACAAATGTTGCGTTTTCCAGCCGGTGGAGTGTAGGCAGGGATATCGCAACATGTGAAAATGTTGCGTTGTGATAATTGAGCGTGGACTGTATTTATTGTTTTAAGATATTTATTTTACCTTTATATGACAAATGAAATACTTAATACATATTAGAGAAATATAAAATTGATGTGTTGCTCTTGGCGGCTAGATTTGAAAGATAAAACGTGTCATGGCGGACGTCGTTCGCTGACCTTTTGACGTTCAGAAACTTAACATATGATGACGAACCAACCGGCCCTCAATTCGTTGGCTCATTGGCGTAGTAATCAATCAATCTATATGTTTATACTTTAAAATAACGACAAGATTAAACTGACCAATGATTGTGAGATGTGCGTACAATCTGGACACGTTCTAAAGAAGGGGCTAATTAAGATTTGACCTTTAGTTCGCTACAATTGGCTCAATTTGAATGAATGTTTGTGTCGAGACCGCTTTATGTTTGGTGTGTCACTTTTGTTTATACCAAACGACTTATTGCCGTCGTGCTGGCAGAGCGCGACGCAACCGATCTCAAATAGATACAGGACAAGTTCTTCTGTCTCTTAACTGAGTGGTCGTGACCATCATGTAGTGTTTGAGGGTCGCGATGTCCCACCATCCGTGTTCGAAGTCTCCCTACTGCACTCATTTAGAGGACCTCTGTATCAACGTGCTAGTATATGATACGCACAGCTAAGTTTGGGCTGGTCGGGACTAGATAAGCCATGGCTAACATTCGATTGGTATTCATTCGTTTAGGAAATTACTAATAGAACAGCACCTATTAATATACCTAATAATGAATGAGGCACATAAGCCTGATTGGTTGTGCCGCTGGTAAACATTCACCGACAAGCGGGCCGAATGCGATGGCCTTTAAAAAATTCGCATTCGCATCGTATGGTATCAAGTTCGTATTTTGTATAAGATACGCCTATGATAATGGATTCTTCGGCCCAAATCAAAATACTTCTGGTTTTTCAATACGTCAAAGTCAAAATCTTTAGCTTAGCTGGTGGGGGTAGTTTTACGTAAGAACCCACTCTGGGCTATGTCTGAGTACAGCGGTGTAGTAATTGGCGATTCAGCTCCGATTGTCTAGCGATCTTAAGTTGATTACGAATTGTTTGAAACTTTCACGGCTGTCTTCATTACGCACACTGTTGTTTAACGGGTTCTTACCACGATTTAAAATTTATTTAGTTCCAAATATTCCCCGACAGAATACCGTTTAAAGAACCCGTTAATTTGAATAATCGATTTTGTAATCTTCGTTTATTATTTTAACTACATAGTTACGTATTTGTTTACAATACTTTAAGATAATAAATGATTATTACGACGCCAAGGAACACGATCAGTGTAAATCACAAGCGAAACGAGCACGCTGCGTTTACCATCTATTTTATTCGCAAATTGGCTCTAAGCTTAAGAGTGAATTCTGAGATTGAAATCTCTTAAATCTAACGACCCAATCGCTGATTGTCTCTCTAATCTCATTTAAAAGGTTCACCGTTTGATCGTTTCGTAGCGTCTGGTGACGGCTCTATAATAGTGGTTCACTGAGTTTTTGCCGGATTTTCTCAGTGGGTTGCGATTCCGATCCGGTATTAGAATCAGCGAAGCCCTGCCCATCCTAGGGCTAGTTAGCAAACCTTGTTAGCAAATTCCCCGGAGCTCGCCTACACGTTAGGTAAACCTAGTGTAACTCCTTATGGTTACTAGGATAGGCAAGCAAAAAAAAAAAGTGTTGGCGAGTCAACGACCCGACGAATGCTTTATCTTAGATGACATCTTTACGCTATCGTAGACTTAGTAGATTAGATTAGGAGGTCTTTAACTTAGTGTTTGATGCCTCTGCAATTACGTTTGGACTGTAAACGTTATACATGAAATAAATAAATATAATAAATATTTACTAACAATCACGCCACGTTAACTGGTCCCGTGATAAGTTCGAAAAGAACTTGTGTTACAGGCACCAGATAACGGAAATAAATGTAAGATTTTTATTATACACATACATATATTTAATATACATCCATAACCCTGGAAAAGACATTTATATTTATCATACAAATATCTTCCCTTGGCGGGATTCGAACCCGCGACCCCCTTGTGTAGTGACCATGTCACCTACCACTACACCAGACGGCCGTTAAAATATCTGGTAGGTCTTTAGATAAATGAGAGGTGAAGTCAATGACTCGATTAGATTGTAATGAAAGCATGTTTCCGGTAGAAGGGCTGCATAGATTACAAAGTTACTTCGCAACCTATTTTTAGAGATAAGTCATGGTGTAAATAGGCGAAGAAATGGTGATTACTGCTCATAGCATGTTATGGGATTACTCAACGCGTGAGCTCCCTTGACGGGCAAAGCTGGCTTGTGCTACAATTAAGTGCCTTTACGAAAGGCGATCAGGAAGAATGATTTTGCGAAATACTTTTCCAGGTTTTAACCGGAGCCGCGTTCCACCACAAGATCTGGTCCTGGTACTACACGTATAAGATGCCGTCCGAGATCAGAACGTGGGTGGACGACAACTTCAATTGCGAAGACATAGCCATGAACTTCCTCGTTGCTAACGTGACCAGAAAACCTCCAATTAAGGTGAGATTTTTCGGAATCTACTAAGGGTTTTTTATTCGTGATGCATTGCTTTTTTTCATAGGAAACAAACAAACCATGGTTGGCTTTGTTAAAAGTTGATTGGCAATTGACCGTGTCAAATGGTAGGATTATGAGATTTTTTAAGTATGCGAATGCCAGTTTGTGGAATTATTGGTGGAAAGGATTGACTAACTTTAGCTCCTGAACATTGGTAATGTTAACAGATTTTTTTCTAATGACACATATTTCACTCGTGAAGTTATAGTTATAATAGACTAGCGACCCGTCCTCGCTTCGCTTTTTTTTTATTGCTAGATGGTTGGACGAGCTCACAGCCCACCTGATGTTAAGTGGTTACTGGAGCCCATAGACATCTACGACGTAAATGCGCCACCCACCTTGAGATATAAGTTCTAAGGTATCAAGTATAGTTACAACAGCTGCCTCATCCTTCAAACCGAAACGCATTACTGCTTCACGGCAGAAATAGGCAGGGCGGTGGTACCTACCCGCGCAGACTCACAAGAGGTCCTACCACCAGTAATTACGCAAATTATAATTTTGCGGGTTTCATTTTTATTACACGATGTTAATTCCTTCACCGTGGAAGTCAATTGTGAACAGTTTTGAGTACGTATTTCATTAGAAAAATTGGTACCCGCCTGCGAGATTCGAACAGCGGTGCATCGCTCAACACGAATGCACCGGACGTCTTATCCCTTAGGCCACGACGACTTTGCTTCGTAAACTGTAGTTTATTATAAATTTCTCCACTATTTAATGGATGTTATTATACATATAAACCTTCCCCTTCAATCGCTCTATGTATTAAAAAGAACCGCATCAAAATCCGTTGCGTAGTTTTAAAGATTTAAGCATACATAGGGATATAGGGACAGAGGAAGCGACTTTGTTTTATACTATGTAGTGATGAATAATATACGATTGTGATGTCTTCGATTGATCACTTCACTCGTCCAAGTAATAATAAAGTCTAAATAAGATCCTTTTAGATAAAATGTATTTGCGAAGGTGTCGAATGTTTTATGGGTGGTGGAACGTCTTATGAGCCCGCACGGGTAGGTACCACCGCCCTGCCTATTTCTGCCGTGAAGCAGTAATGCGTTTCGGTTTGAAGGGCGGGGCAGCCGTTGTAAATATACTGAGACCTTAGAACTTATATCTCGAGGTGGGTAGCGCATTTAAGTTGTAGATGTCTATGGGCTCCAGTAACCACTTAACATCAAGTGGGCTGTGAGCTCGTCAACCATCTAAGTAATAAAAGAAATCTTTCTCCTTGAAACTCCTAAACTTGAGAGTTCGACATCAATCTTCAAGCTCATAACATTAGTTCTGTTCGTGTAACACGAGACTCTTGTAAAGGATAAATAAATTCAGCGTGTAACAAAATAAAGTTTTTTTTTAAACCTCCCAAACTCCTCACTCGTTCACCTATCGAAGTAATAAAAAAAAGCTTGTTTTTGGAACAAATTTCCTTATGGGACGACGCGGAGGGGTACCCTAACCGGGAAAAAACGTCCGTAACGTAAGATTTTTATTAGTAGAGCACACAGTGTACGGCTTAACTTTGTAATAACGTACAAAAACTAACATATTTTTTTATCATTCATTGACCACGAGCTCAGAGCGTTCGTTTGCGCAATACACTAACTCTTATGCAAACAACCGTGAATGAAGTGTACCACAATAAGTTCGCACGTTACCGAATGACCGTGGGTTGTTGCGAAAGCTCCAGTTTTATTTTCTTTATACCTCGAATAGAACTTAAAATTAGTATTTTTATTATAAGGAATTTCGTTCCTATCCGGTGTCTCACGACGCCACACATTTTTTTTTGTTCAATCCAGGTTACACCCCGTAAGAAGTTCAAGTGTCCGGAGTGCACCAACACGGAGATGCTGTCAGCGGACGCGCAGCACATGGCGCAGCGCTCGGCCTGCGTGGGGCGCTTCGCCTCCGCCTACGGGCACATGGCGCTCCGCCCCGTGGAGTTCCGCGCCGACCCGCTGCAGTACCGGGAGGCGGGGGCCGGCGTGCCGCACGCCTACCCCGACATCGGCGCCCTCTAGCGCGGTACGTGGGACCACTCCTAGCTCTGTATTAGGCCCGGTGTTTCAGCTAAACTCTAAGAATCACTAGTATTTATAGTCAAGATCTCGACCATAAATGGGAATAATGAGTCTTGTTTAAGGGGGGGGGGGGGAAGAGCGACTGAGATATATCCCTGCCCCGAATGAGAAACTATTGGGTTTCAATTTAAACGGACGGAAAATAATAATTGTCTATAGTCATTGTCAATGTCAAGATCTTCACTATAAATGGAGGTGATGTGTCCCGCTGCTTGAGGAAGGGAAGTGCGAACTAGTTAAGCCCCAGCTCCGAATGAGAAACCATTGGGTTTCAATTAAAACGAACGGAAAAATAATAATTGTCTATTAGAAGGAGATCTACTTAGTTAGATAAAGTTTGTGGAATTTTCTAGAAATCGCCACGAAAAAGACTTCAATCAGCTAGTAGTACTGGAACATTGACAGGTTTGATATTGACGAGTGTCAATATTGTTTGTGACACTAGAGTTTTGTTGTGACGAGATGACATTTCGATTTATTTATTAATTATTTAACAGTGAAATGTCATTTCTAATGTCACTCGGATGTGTGTGGATGTGGTCATTAATTGATGCGTACGTTCTGTTGTAATTGAAAAAATGTTTGACGGTAAACGTTTTAACAATAAGTAGTTAATATTTTTTTACGATTAAAATCAAACGAAGATGGTCACTTTTTAAATATAATAATTGACGATATTAAAGGGTTAGTTGTGGTCGGAATTTGAAGCACTTTTATAAAACAAACATAATAATGAAATAGTGCCTGTTGGCCTTGGACATTACTTCAAATGCGCTTTTGATTTTAAAGTTGTTCGAGAATAACTATGTTTTCATCTACTGAAGTTACGTACAGTAATAGCTCTCTATTCGCGCTTCCTTCGCATTTTCACGGATAAAAAATGCGAACCAATTCTTCATTCGCGGCTAAAGATTGCTTTATTCGCGAATCTAATCGGTATATCAAATTCAAATTCCAAATCATTTATTTCAACTTAGATGTCAGTATAACACACTTGTTGAATGTCAAAATATAAATAACCATGTTAACTCTACCACCGGTTCCAAAAAAAGCCGCAGTCCTGAGAAGAACCGGCGAAACAAACTCAGCGGGTTTTTGTTTTTTCACAAATATTTACTTTTTTTTTTTTTAAATAAGTAAAAATATTTACAATAAACGAAAAAACAAGTCAAAAATACAATTAAAAAAAAATTATAATAATGAAAAATGAAAAGGCCAGGAGCGAACGCCTCATTCCGGCTCATATCGGTACATACATATTGATAAAAAGGATTCCAATATGTACGTATCCAACCAAATGTCCTTTGTAAACGCGTCGTCAAATGAATTAATATAGAAAAGAAAATAGACCTTATCACAACTATGCCTAAAGTATGCTGTTAAATTTTGTCGTCGCTGTATTGGTTCCTTTGACGGAAGCGTCTTTCGCCGCGATTGACGTTTTTGATAATGTAAACAAACAGAAAGAAATCAACCTTATTGCTCAGTACATATAGTATATTTTTAAATAATTAATTTATATGACAATTAAAATTACCATTTCAAATTAACGGTTTCTGTATACGCGGCATATTTACGGAACATACACCCCGCGAATAAAGAGATATTACATTTGCCAACTATGTACCCGAATTGTTGCCAGGGAAACGTAAAATGAAACGATTTAATTTGTATCATTTTTGTAAGAGAGCTTCAAATACCGCCCAACGATTGGTGTGGACAATAAAACGGAGAGAAGGCTGTATGAGATATTGAAATGGGAATTCGTCCCTATTACCAGGGTATGTAGGGTTAAATTCGATTGTTTCAGAATAAAGCATTACTGTAGAATCTATAGTCGTGTATCTAGATTCATAGATCGTCTTTTGGTACATTAACGCATCTATATAATATTGGAAATCAATTAATTTTGTATTACGAAATCAATTTATATTAATATGGTTAAATTATAGTATTTGTAAGTGAATGAATAAATAATTAGATATTACATTCATAATGTATGTTAAAAAATGGATTAATTACATATATTTAAAATGGAAAACGTTCATTAATTTAAAATTTATTGATTCACTAGCAGAAATGGATTTTTATTTATTTAGAATTTAAAAAAAACCTAAGTCTTGAAATATATCTTCTACCCAAACAAAAGAGTGCCATAATGAAATTATTACTTTGCTTATCAATATTATAGTGTTACGTTATTTATTTTTAAATATAAGTGTAAATATAAGTACATAATATACTATTTATTTAGAATAAACAAGATGATCGACTTGATTTTTGATTCATGCACGAATTTGATATGAAACAATAAAATTGGGGAAATCATAGTCAATTTTTTTTTTACAGAACTGGAGGTAGTGTAATTAGCAACTTTTCATAGCGGAATGAATTCAATAAATGATTTGCGCTGTAATCTTTAATAGGAAAATTGAAATAAGTGGTTAAAAGGAAAATAACTCGTTTGACAATTGAAATCACAAACACAATTGTCAAATGAGTTAGTTTCTTGTATTGACAGTTGTACTGACAATTGTGTTTGTGATTTCAATTGTCATTTTATTTGGATATATACTATTATAAAAACAAAGCTCGAATTTTGTTTGTTTGTTTGTAAAATGCATTGATATTAGCCACGTAGTAGTGATATTGATACTCTGAAAGCATTAGTGAAGTTCAGTTTGCCCATAAACGCTGAAGACATTAGCGTGCATTGTGTTTCGTCACAGCGGTTGTCATTACGGATCCTCCCGATCCATTAACAGTGCTTTTAAGTACCACAAGCATCGGTCACCGCCCTCGCTGAACCCGTCGCTTGCGACGAAGGGCTCGACGAGTGAATTAACCCACAGACACAGCCCACTGAGTTTCTAGCTGGATCTTCTCAGTGGGTCGCGTTTCCGATTTGGTGGTAGATACTGCGAAGCACTGCTCTTACTAGGGCCAGTGTTAGCAACACTCCCGGTTTGAGCTCCGTGAGCTCACCTACACGTTAAGAAGCTGAAATAGCTTCTCAAGGCTATTAGCATAGGTAGGAAAAAAAGTCACAGCGAGACTGAATAAGAACAAATTTCGAATGAATAAATAATTATTACTAATTGTAACTTACATTCTGGAAATGAGATTGGTTTTCTTGAATAATTAATTCATTTTATTGTACATTGTACACGGTCTATTTACTTTTGACAGTTGACAGCTAAAACGAAATTGCTAGAATAAAAAATAAAAACTGTGCTGAAAAAATTATGTTATAAACAAATGCACTGACGAAAGTCAAGCACGACATATCGGTGTTTTTGCGAGGACTATAGACAAAAAAAAATAAAGTGTCCTAGAATTTAAGTGTTGTTTCAATTTTTTTTCAAGGCCTATAGGGTGTCCATGATTTCAAATTTACAATAGATCCAAATATTTAATGTATTTGTTAAGAACGAAGGTAGTACGAGTGTAGTATAGATAAATGTTTGTTTTTGTAAAATATTATGTAATTTTGTATTGTATATAGATGTGTATAAATGAATTGGATGTAAGCCCGCACGGGTCGATACCTCCGTCCGTCGCTTGTCACTGCTGTATCGTGATGCGTTCCGGTTTGACTATAGTTGTTATTGCTCACACAGTGCAGATATTAGTTTTCTACTGAACACGTGCTGCTGTCCGTGGACCAGCACGGCAGTTCTTATATATAAAAAACTTCAGAGGTGTCAAGGGACACCCGGATGGAACGAAGTTCCTTTCGATTAATTAGTGAAGGAATTGTAATTTTTTTTTAAAGTTATAATAATAAATTACGGCATTATGAAGAAGAAAAAAACAATACTATGAACTAAATTACTATTGTTGAAACGCTATCTCGAGAAACTGTACTCATTACGCGGACCAATCGGATACGAGCAATGTCACGCGATAAGCGCCTACACGTTGATTGGTCAGAATGACGGATCTAAAAAGTGTCGTGACAACTTTTCGTAAGAATTTTTTCCGTCTAGCCCCCTTTCACAACGCGCGATAAGGAACTTCGTTCCAATATGTGTTTTAATTAGGCGCAAATTTTTGCCCAATGATCGATGTTCGACAATAACCACCGAAAACTCGACATTTAGATTAATCTTATTTATTATTAATTTAAACATAGATTTACCATTTTTTTTATGTAAAAAAAAAACATTTTTTTCTTAGTACAACAAAATTTCGTGAATATGTTCTGAATAAAAATAATAATATTCATTATGTAATATGTACGTGCGTGTCACTAAACGGCTGGATCGAATTCAATGATTTTTTTTGAGTCTTCGTAAGTCTCTGGATTGTCAAGATACTGAACAATTACACTCGGTAGGTGGCTAAGATCGAATTTCAGAATTATTTTGACACTAATTTCGACGTTCCAAAAATTAGATTAATGCGTGCTCTAGAAATAGAACTAAAATCGCATACAAATTTGTGACAAACAATCTTCATGTAAAAGTTTATTTTTAAGTTATAATAAGTAACATCTACCAAAGAGTTATTCGGACTAGTCTCTGTAACATGGATAGGTATTTGTTTTTGGCGATTGATTTTTTTGTTGTTGTTCTTACGACAAAAAGTGTTACCAAATTAAAAAAAGAAAAACATCTCCGCGTAAATCTTTTGTTTTATTGATTTATTATCGAATTAGGGATTAAATGTGTCGGTGACTTACTTTGAAAATTTTGCGTTTAATAAAAATACTAAGAATGCAAGATATGTTATGTAAAAGTTTTTTTTTTAATATATATTTTTATTACGAAAGAAGCCTATAGGTACCTATTTGTTACATTTGTTTTTGGAAGAATCGTAAATATTTTACTAAGTATCAGCAATTTCACTAGTATTTCGATTAACTTAGGTACAAATTTATATTGTTTTTATTAAGTTTATGATTTAATACATTTTATAAATAGTTTTTTTTGATACACGAGTATTAATGAGCAGCTATGTAATAAGTCGATTGATGGCTTTAGTCTTTGTAGTGTTGTCTTTAATGTGATTTGGAAATATATCAAATTATGTAAATACATACGTATTAGTGTATTTGTAAATATAGTTGTATCGATTCCTTGTAATATCGATTGTAGTGTTATGTTTTATTCCATTACGATAAGGTTATTAGTTGTATGTTTTGTTTGTAAGTTTGAGTAAAAACACGAGATATGAATAGTTTGCTGTTGTCTGCATCTGAATGAACTGAGCGTTTAAAAATGTAATTGCCTCCGTTTCGTCAAATTTTTTACCAAGATATCGCTTTAAACTCTTAGTCTAAGGAGTTTGAAGTCGTCCTGGCCTAAAGGATAAGACGTCTGGTATCGCAGCGATGCGACTGTGCCGATGTTCGAATCCCGCAGGCGGGTACCAAATTTTTTTTATGAAATACGTTTTTGACAAATGCTCACAAATGTCTTCTACGATGAAGGAATATTTATTAACATTCCTCCTATTAACATAGCCTCGCGTAATAAACGTCAAAGGAAGAATATATTATGTTAGCTAATTACTGGTGGCAGGACGACGTTTTGGTTTGAAGGATAAGTTAGCCGTTTTATAGTACAATTGGGACTCATGGGACTCAACCTCATGTCTCAAGGCGAATGATGACGTTTGTGCAGCGATGTCTATGGACTCCGGTAAACAGTTAACGTCATATGAGCCCTAAGCCAGTTCATTTTCAGATGCAATAAATAAACAAAACATAAATAATTATTAAACCGATAATTTTGAAAGCCAATTCTCATTTTTATCTTTAATGGGGATGATTTTGAATTTTGATTATCTTCTGTGTTGTTTATATAGAATTTTTTAAATTTTTTTTTATTGCTTAGATGGGTGGACGAGCTCACAGCCCACCTGATGTTACGTGGTTACTGGCGCCCATGGACATCTACAACGTAAATGCGCCACCCACCTTGAGATATAAGTTCTAAGATCTCAGTATAGTTACAACGGCTGTCCCACCCTTCAAACCGAAACGCATTACTGCTTCACGGCAGAAATAGGCTAGGTGGTGGTACCTACCCGCGCGGACTCACAACAGGTCCTACCACCAGTAATTACGCAAATAATAATTTTGCGGGTTTCACTTTAATTACACGATGTTATTCCTTCACCGATGTAGGGTTGTCTGTAACCACTCGTTCATAACTACCGGATTTGTTTTGTATTGATATAGGTACATATTCACACAGCAGTGCTTGGACATCCTTTAAGCTTATAAAATTAAGTTTTCAATCTATTAAATGAATGTTAGATACACTTTTTAAAGCATTGATGAAATATCAGAAGGTTGAAACCCAAAAAGTGTTTTTTTTTGCGTTAGTCACAAAACTTACAGTTTTAGGCAATTATTGTTAATTTATAGTATTTTTAGTGTTCTAGCAACACTATCTGGCAGTTGTGTTAATAAAAAAAAAGGCTAATATATTTTGTTTTATAATTACGATTAAAATATTATCAGTCATCCTCACGTTTTTTTTTTTAATGTAAATTATGTGAAATGAATTTTTTTGTTTGTAGATACGTAGATCTGTGTTAGACTTAGTGAAGTATGTATGTGTACCTATAAGAAAAATTTACTAAGCAATTTTTTTACAATTGAGATCGTGTTGTATGTGCTTAGAGTCGATTTTTACGTGTACATCCGATCAATTTGTTGTAAATAGAACACTTATACATACAATAAAAGAAGACATATCAATTTATAAATTTTGTTGTTTTTTTTTGTCGGTACAACTATATATTTTAATTTCCATGCACCTTTATCTGACTAGAAAGAGCATTTATAGTCCGTATTTCATGTTGGAGTATTACTTGGCGGTTAGTTTATGAGGAAAGCCAAAAACGAGAAGCTTGCGGAGAGTACTTAAAGGTAGGCAGCGGCTTGGCTCTGCCCCTGGCATTGCTGACGTCCATGAACGACGGTGACCACTTACCATCAGGTGGGCCGTATGCTCGTCTGCCTACAAAGGCAATCAAAAAAACGAGGCTTGCGTAGGATACTCAGCAGAAGGCAGCGACTTGGCTCTGCTCCTGGCGTCGCTGACGTCCATGAGCCACTGTATCCGTTTACCATCACGTGGGCCGTATACTCGTCTGCCTATGAATGCATTAAAAATAATGATTGGGAATAATAGCCCTTCATGTATCCACAGTACCGGACCAAGGTTTCATTCGTCGATCTAAAGTTATAAATAACTAGTGGTTCCCCGGTAGTCGAAATTCGACTATAATTAAGTTTAATAAGTTTTTTTTTTGTTTTTGTTTAAATGGGTGGACGAGCTCACGGCCCACCTGCTGTTAAGTGGTTACCGGAGCCCATAGACATCTATAACGTAAATGCCGCCACTCACCTTGAGATATGAGTTCTAAGGTCTTAGTATAGTTACAACGGCTGCCCCACCCATCAAATCGAAACGCATTACTGCCTCACGGCAGAAATAGGTAGGGTGGTGGTACCTACCCGTGCGGACTCACAAAAGGTCCTACCACCAGTAAAAATTACCAAAAAAAAGTTTGTACATTATTATGATTCTATTGTCAATAGAATAACTAGAAATACTTCTTTAATCACATAATAATTCTATAATCATATAATAATTCTATAATCTATATTTTGAGTCGTCGTGGCTTAAAGGATAAGACTTACTTTATGTCAAAACTATTTGTACTTTAAAAACTATGCCTTATTTTTTCACGTTGTTTAGTGTATGTATGTATCAACATTTCTTTCACCCTGGCATTGATTTACAAAAAAATAAATTACTTAATTGATAACACTTACTGTTCTGGATCAGAAGTTCTCTTTTGTATTCTTAATTTTATACTCATGCGTGTTTTGTATTTGTTCTTTTTTCTCTACCTATTTGCTGGTAGCCTAAGCGACTATTCCAGATACGCCCGGACGGGTAGGTGAGCTCACGGGCTCAACTTGAGAGAATTTGCCAACACTAGCTCTAGCAAGAGCAGTATTTTTTTTAAGTTTTGGGCCGAACGCGATCGGTGCAAGTTATATTAAAGAAAATTTGTTCCTCTAATAAATACTTAGTCTGGCCATAAATACTGTTGCAAAGGAAAACAAAAAAAAATCTATGGCAAATAACATTTATTATTACTTTTACAGTGTGTTAGTTTAATACATAAATATAGAACAATTTAAAGTATAAAAGCTTATTCGAAGTGGTCTCCATTGGCTGCAATACGGTCATTTAAACGTTGAGGCCAGTTATCAATAGAAGCACGCACTCTTTCCATGGGAAAACTTTTCACTGCCAATCGTACGGATTGTTTTAGGGACTCCAAATTATCATGGCGTTTAGAGCAAGCCGTACTCTCTAAAACTGACCATAAATCATAATCTAGCGGATTAAGATCGGGACTAGACGACGGCCAGTCTTCAGCTCTGATGAAGTCCGAAACGTTCGTTTCCAACCAAGACTGCGTAGACCGAGCTTTATGACCTGGCGCCGAGTCTTGCTGGTAGGACCATTCTTGATTATTGAACATGGTGTTGTTAAGGAGCTTCACTACCTTCTCAAGAATGGTATCTTGATACACTTGTGCCGATGTTTTGATACCTTTTTTACAAAAGTATGGCCCAGTCACTCCTTCATAGCTAATACCCCACCAAACCATCACTGAAGTCGGATAGTGCCCACGTTGCACTCTGTCGACTAATTGGGAAGCTTCCTTAAAACTTTGAGCACAAATACGGTCATTTTATTTGTTAAAATGTTGCTCAATTGTAAAAATTTTGTTATCAGTAAACAAATTTTTTCTATGACCTCCCTTTGCGTATCGCTTCAGTAGTTGTTTCGATTTTACCACCCTATTCTCTTTTAAATTATCAGTGAAGAAATGACCAGTACGTCGCTTATAGGCTGCAAGTCCTAAGTCATCTTTTAAAATACGCGACATGGTTCTAGGTGCTATCTTCATCTCCCGAGATAAAATATTTTGCTTTCGGACAGGATTTCTTCGAATTCTTTCCCTTACTGCTTTCCACCTTTTTCGTACGAACACTACATGGACGGCCAGATCTTTTTCTGTCACAAACAGAGCCTCCTCTCATTGCACCTATTAATAGCCCGGTACACAAACATTTTACTAATACCAAGCGTATGGAGAGTTTTAAAAGTTGCATTTGGCTCCATACCTACTTTGTGTAATGCAATCGCAGCGATTCGGTTCTCTTTATCACCCCACTCCATTTTAATATCGCAAAATATTGTACAATGTATTGGCGCCAAAATGAGAAAACTCAATGAGCAATCATAAAAATGACAGATTCCAAATTCAAATGTATTATTTTGTTTATTTTTAAATGTTAACAGTATCTATGGCCAGACTAAGTATAAATATAACTAAACTATATATGTTCTTTTATTCGTAATTTTCCGAATTATAACTTTAAAAAAGTACTGTTTATTTCCATTATGTACCTGTCGATTGTCCCGAATAAACCAACGTCCCGTTTTGAGTAAAAATATAAATGGTCACGTTATATTATATAACGCAAGATTTAAATAAAGAGCCAATCCAATAGCATTATCCTATTACTTATTCTTTATTTTAACTTTAGTTAATCTCATCTGCTTTTCGTCCTGCTAATAAACAGGTTGTTTGTCTCAGGAATATTTACTCTGTGTTTTGTTTAAATGGATTTGTTTATATTTATAGTAGATATCAGAAGAAGGATATGGAGCGCGTATCGAGTTTCGTTGCTTAATTTTTGTTAATATTGGTGGTAGGACCTATTGTGACTCCGCACGGGTAGGTACCACCACCCAAGTTATTTCTGCCGTGAAGCAGTAATGCGTTTCGGTCTGAAGGGTGGGGCAGCCGTTGTAACTATACTGAGACCTTAGAACTTATATCTCAAGGTGGATGTCGCATTTACGTTGTAGATGTCTACGGGCTCCAGTAACCACTTAACACCAGGTGGGCTATGAGCTCGTCCACCCATCTAAGCAACATTAAAAAAACACTATTTACCATTAAAAATCATAGCATTCAGAATCCCATAACGATAAATAAACGCTGTGAATCCATTCACAAAGCCATTCTATTGAGCGTAAGACGCGCGATCAGCGAATAAACAAAGGGGCTCCCGTCTGTACACACATCGCTCGTTTAGTTACGACATTGCGCTCGCAGTCAGCCCCATATATTCAGGCCTTGTTCCCTGCAAATCGTTGCAGCACACGGTCCTTTGTACAGCCGACAGGCCCTGCATTGTAACAGCGAAGGTGTTGATGTCGGCGCCCCACAAATATGTAGCAATAAAAAAAAAACAAAAAAAAAACGAACGCACAAACCGCGCACGGAACAGCGCACCGATTTATTCAACGCTTGTACATCCACGAAACAATTTTAATTAGCGCCGTAATCTTTTAAACGAATAGAGACATAAGCTTAAGTGGTGGATTCCTTAAATTTTGATCTTGGTGTTGCGTTACTCAATAATTGGCTACTAGTTGACAATATTCGTGGAACGTAAGCCGGCCGAGTGTTACGATTGTTAGATCGCTTCGGCTCGCGGGGAAATCTTCCGTTATTACAAGATATGCATTGTTCGTTCTAAATGGACTATTTAAATTGGTTTATAAATTAAAGTTATTTCGTTTGTAAATAGTCTTACGTTTTTATGTGGACATAAAGGGGATTCTGAATGTCGTTTAATTGAAAGTGCATGTTGTGATTTTAATGGTTCTAGTTAGTTCTCTCCGTCTGGGTCAAGTCAAGATGACTCTTTCTTCTATGCCGCGGAAAACACTGTATGTTTTCCTTCTCGGCACATAATATCGGTTTTATTGTTATGTAAAACCGTAATATTAAGTCAAAATGCGAACTAAAGGTAGGTATTTTTTATAAATTGCGTTCCAAGCGTCTCTTATTTGAATCCATCTACACAATAGCGGGCTTAGATTTATTTATTTGTGTAGACAAGTAAATATTAGTCCACGGCTTACCTGATGACAAGCCGTAACCAAAGCTCATAATTATAAAGACAATGCCGTAACCAATTTTGCTTTAAAAAATAAATAATAGTTTAATAAAACTAAAAGAATACGGTTTTATAGAAAATTCAATTAAAATATAGAAAATAAATTTTAATAAATTTGAATTAAAAATAGTGTAAAAAAAGCGTATTTTTTAGTTTTTTTAAACTATTATTTATTTGTCATGTTTTAGTTTGAATTTTAATTTTTTCAATTTTTTTAAGTATTGAATTGTCACCGGTCCTTTATAAGTATGCCGAATTTCGAGTTAATTCGATCAAAATCATGTTCAAAGATTCCATTACATACATACGTCTGAAGCTAATAAAAGCGTATTAAAAAGTGCTTTTTCCACCAGACTATAAGTGGTTATAGTCTAGGTTATAGTCTAGGTTATATCCTAGTCTTTGGGTCGCATGATTTAAATGTAGCAAAAATGATCGGCTAGTTGGTCTAGTGGTTGACCGCTATGTCTGGTGTATCATCACTCTTGATTGCCGATTGGATTCGATTGAGTTGTATTTATTCTTGGCTCTTAATATAAGTTTTTGGTACATATAGCACTTATGTCAACAGATACTTAATAGAAATTGTCGGATCGGTTCATTGATTGCGGTTAGATTAAACTCTTCCAACAATAAAAACTATTTTTTACTCTTTAAACTAGAATTTTTTAATGTCATTAGGTATACATGGTCTTTTATTAAGCGTTTTCTATTTAAATTTAATTAAAACAAAGTATGTATGTGAGAGATATCATCGAATTATTTTATTTACTTGAAAGACCTATTGATTTAGCGAAACCACTGTAGTTACTATATAGGTCTATGGGCGAAACTCTCAAGTATATTAAGTGTATAATCTATGGGCGAAACAGACTGAATAAATGACAACTAATATGACAGATGAAACTTCAACCGGCCATCTTGGCTGTTATCAACTGTCAAAGTTTTTTTTTATTGCCCTTGTAGGCAAACGAGCATACGGTCCACCCGTTGGTGGTGGTTACCGTCGCCCATGGATGTCAGCCATGCCAGAGGCAAAGCTGCCTACCGTAGAACCGTTCGGAAGTCTATTGGAAGACACTTGATTATTTCCGACTTTTAAAATTCTATACAATTTTGGTCTCTCGTTCATAATAGCAGTTTTTATTATGTACCTATACAACTCGCGTAAAGCGAAGAAAACACTAAGCACAACGATACTTTTTGGTAGACAAACAATCGGCTGGCGACCCCAAAACCCCAACAATGTCTATTGAAAACCTGAAATCCTCTATCATAGACACCATTGTCCTTGAATCGAACCCTATTATTGTTAAATACATTAACATTCATAAAATTTAGACAATGGCATTAGACGGTGACGCAAAACGATTATAAACTGATGTCCTTTTCCGGCGCTGTATCAAAGTCCGCGGGTCATCGACATCCGCATGCGTGACAACCCTCGATAATGTGACCAAATGCTCATGAAAATATGGGATTTTTTTTCAGTTTTTTTTCCTAGTTCCAGCGAGCTATAGCAAAAGGTTTTGTTTACACTGTGGTCGTTCCGAAGTAATAGTTAAGGATTAAAATTACGATTGGAATGTTCAGGAGAAAAACACGCATTGATTAAATATAAAGCATGTTTACGAACGGTAGGCAAGATATTAATGTTAGATGGTTATGCTATTTAATAAATTAATACTGGGCCGTATGCTTTTTGGTAATAATAGGGTATTGTCTATGCCCCGTACGGGTAGAACTATTTCCGCTCAGGCAATTTAACTCGTAATGGCTCTGAAATGATTACTGGTGGTAAGAAGTCTATTACTGCTAGTGAGACGTCTTGTGACACTGCCTATTTTTGTCGTGAGTTATCCGTTTCGGATTCAAGAGTAGGGTGGCCGTGTCAAACCTGATATTTAGAACAAATTTCTCAATGTGGGTGGCGGCATTAACGTCTATGGGCTTCGGTAACCACTAAACACTTGGCGAGCCGTGAAGCACCTCCACCCATCTAAGCAATACCAAAAAAAAAAAAAACTTTCTGCCAATAAGTGCTATGGTATATATCATGTTATTATTCAAAAGAGATTTGAATTAAATTTTCAGTTATAGGCAGCTAATTAGTTAACTCTAGTGCATTTCCCGGATGTATTAACGAATGTAACCAGGCTGGTACAAATTTTCCTAATGAAATACGTACTCAACAAATTTTCACGATCGGCTTCCACGGTGAAAGAATAAGATCGTGTAATAAAAATCAAACTCGCAAAATTATAATTTGCGTAATTATTGGTGGTAGGACCTCTTGTGAGTCAGCATGGGTAGGTACCACCACTGTGCCTATTCCTGCCGTGAAGCAGTAATGCGTTTCGGTTTGAAGAGCCGTTGTAACTATACTTGAGACCTTAGAACTTATATTTCAAGGTGGGTGACGCATTTACGTCGTAGATGTCTATGAGCTCCAGTAACCACTTCACACCAAGTGGGCTGTGAGATCGTCCGCCCGTCTAAGAAATAAATAAAAAATGTAATTTCTGTGGTAGGACAAACTTTTGCATGGCTTACTAATGACTATTTATAAGTGATTGTACACCCATTTAATGTTATGAGTATTGTTTAGTGGCTTTGTACGATGTAAGGTCGCCCGGGACGGACCTGTGACCCGGGGAGCGTGAGCTAAACTATCCGACCAAGTTCTAATGGTTAGATTATTTGTTTTCCTCGCTAATACCAAGCGCAAATGCTGCTTTATACTTGATTATGCTAAGTCTGGATTTAAGGAGAAAGTTTGGCGTTTGTTTCAGCCGGAGCAAAGGACTGGTTTTACGGCATTTTTATTTAATCGCTTTTGTCTGTTCGGATCGATGATTTGATTAGTTTTATACTAATTTCCTTTTTGGGTTTAATGTTTTGAAACACATCTCAGAATATGTTATCAAGAAAATCGAGAGGAGTATTGAGAAGTTTTAAGTTTGTAATGAAAACATGGCAGGGATACATTTTTTGTATTGAAAAATTTAATTGGTGATATTGTTACGCACTGGGGTTCGGGATAAATGAAATTCCACCCAAATATTAATGAAAACTGTATTTAACACTTAAAATACTTCACAAACACTTTAAAATTCTCAATTCACTTCTTCTGCTTCGCTTCAGGTGATCCGTTCGCTGTTTCGCTTCGAGCTGTTTCGATTACTAACCAACTGCGTGCCATCTTTGCAACGCTTTTATAGCCAATACTACATCCCTAGAATTATCGAGAATATTCCACACATTTCGAGTATTGTGTTTCCGCTATCTGACAATAGATGGCGTTGTACTTCTCGAGCGTTCTAGGATAGGTGACGTTACTCTTACCGGCGTAACAATATCATCAAACTCTAAAAAGAAAACTCCCGCTATAGGGGTGGTATTTCGTCTCATCCGTAGAATCAGCTGATTATGTCACTTCCATGTATTTCAGCCTCGCCAGACTAAGTCCATGCAGTTATAGTACCCAAACCATTTGTTCAGTTATTTCGGCGTCTTATGTAGCCTGGCCTACCTATTGGCCAGTGGTTATCACCGCTTATGAACATCAGTAGTGCTTCGAACGCACTCATTTTACTACCTACTTTTATCTCTATCTTATATATAAAGTGTATGTATGTTGTACTAATGAGTCATGTCAAACCCTATTTGAAACCGCTACTGCTACTATTTCACTTATTTTAACAGTCTTCTATTTAAACTCGTCAAAAAAATGCTTTTCGAGTTAGTGACTTTGCGATTACAAGCCGCGTTCGGTAAAAAGCGTATGTGATAGTGCTTTATACTTTTACGTTCTGTCGTCTAATGACACTATATAGTTTTAAGTTCATTAGATTTATGTGGTCACAACCGAAGGTAAGTCTATTTTAGAAGCCACACACAATGGTGAATCGAAATTATGAGAGAGAAATAGTCGTGGAACTCCACATGTGTAGTCAAGAGCGCTTATGAGCGAGAGTTCGTCTATACTAATATTATAAAGAGGAAAGATTTGTTTGTTTGTTTGTTTCGAATAGGCTCCGAAACTACTGGACCGATTTGAAAAATTCTTTTTCCATTAGAAGCCGACATTGTCCCTGATGAACATAGGCTACTTTTTTAAATTTTTTTTAAATTTTTTTTTTGGTTTCATGTGTGTTTTAATGTTTCCGAAGCGAAGCGAGGGCGGGTCGCTAGTTTTTAAATAAATACTCTGTGCAAAATGCGCTTATAAAGTACGATGTTTGCATTTACCTCTACACAAGAGTACTTACGTCGGACTGGTAACTTTTCAATTAACAAACGGAGAAGTCTGCTTTCAATTGAAGATGTTGAATAACATGTCTCTCAGTTGTCGCGAGTCGAGTAGATATTATAATTAAAACTTTATTCTTGTGTTTTTTATTATCTTTGTAATATATTCGAGTTTTCACGACGTTTTTCGACGATTCAGATCTCGTTTCTCAATATTTGATACAGGTATTTAAAAAAATATACCTATATAAACACATTTAATTATAATAGTTCTAGAATATTTTCGGTTACTGGTTGTTTAGGGTCAAGCGCCTTAAAACAAATCTATCGTCATCATCTTTTCTTCTAATAAATATTTCAATTATATTGAATACTAGCGACCCGCCCTCGCTTCGCTTCGGAAACATTAAAACACACATGAAACAAAAAAAAAAATAAAAAAAATAAAGTAGCCTATGTTCATCAGGGACAATGTCGGCTTCTAATGGAAAAAGAATTTTTCAAATCGGTCCAGTAGTTTCGGAGCCTATTCGAAACAAACAAACAAACAAATCTTTCCTCTTTATAATATTAGTATAGATTAGTATTAGTATAGAAAAAAATCGTCACATTAATCCTGACTACGGATGCTTTTATTATGCGTTGTCCGAGAATTCCTCTTGGCCATTGTGGAGCCAACGGCTTAGTTACTGCGAAATGGTTATCAGAGAGCAATATTTCGCATCCCCACGTAGATTATTAATCTGTCACGGCCCACTGAGTTTCTCGTCGGATCTTCTCAGTGGGTCGCGATTTCGATTCGGTGGTAGATTCTGTCAAGCACTGCTTTTGTTAGGGCTAGTGTTAGCAGTTCTCTCAGATTGAGCCCGTGAGCTCACCTACCTGACCGCGCGAAGTTAAAATAGCCCCTTTAACCTACCAATGATTAGGTAGAAAAAAAAAAGAATTTCAAACGATTCCAGTTTGAAGTTAAATAGAAGAAGCTGGTGGATCACAGTGGCAGGGAGTTGAGACAAGAGAACAATGATCATGAACAGTGTTAGCAAATTCTCTCAGGTTCAGCCCGTGAGCTCACCTACCCGTTCTGGCGTAGTTAGAATAGCCCATTAGGCTACCAGTGAATGAGTAAGAAAAATATATTGACTTCTTGTCACGAATGAGAACATGTTTTATACGTGCGACGTTGCGCTGTTGAATTTTTAAAGTAATGCAATGTGTACCACAGATTTCATATTATAATGATTTCTGTAATGTACCTGAGGCATGAGTATTGGAAATGACAGATTTCTACGAAATAAATTGCTAGTGTTCTAAACCAGATTGTTTTTTTTAATTTATGCATCGCTACATGCAATAAAAACATTAACGTGAAATCGATCCAACAAATTAGATTCGCGATTTTCAACTTTACGTTGCGCATCTGATGATGATTTCGAAAAGTTTGACGCTGTTGTAAATTTACTAACAAAGCGATTTTTTCTATAGATTAATCGAGGAAGGATGCGTTTGAAAATGTAACTATTACTTTAAAATTTATTGCTTAGATGTGTGATCGTGATCACAAGACACCAGTTGTGAATTGTCAACCTTATTCATTTAACTTTGAATTATGAAGCACTTAAAAACAATTCATTTTTTTTCCCTACCTAATCTGAGAGCCTTGAGAGGCTATTTCAGCGTAACCTTAACTAATGGGCCTCAAATCTGACGACGTTGCTAACACGAACCCTAGCAAGAGCCGTGCTTTACAGAATTTACCACCGGATCGGAAACGCGACTCACTGAGAAGATCCGGCGAGAAAATCACTGGGTTGTGTCTGAGGGAACAATTCATAAATAAAGTAGGTAGGTAATACATAAAAATAAAACATTAATTTGAGGAACGAAATAAAGCAATACCAACATTATTAATGCATACCGGAAAATCTCATGTCGAATTAACATCATACGTACTCGAACAAGTGTGGCATATTCAAAGGCATTGCGTCAACAGTGCCATACGCGGCCGCTGCCAGATTTGGCGAGGTATGCGCCGGCATGCCAGACCGCCAGCTCGGGTATTTGCTTAGAAAGCCATTAAGAACTGTTACTCCATTTTATCGGTTTTTATGAATTTACGTATACTTTGTTTTATTGACGGTATTAATTATTTCCGAACAGAGTACTCGGATAATTGAAACTGCGTTGAGGCTGGTACGGACGAATGTAGAAACTAAACTGTGTTTTCTTTTCGACTAGCACACGTAATACACTAAATTTACTATAAATTATATGTAATTATACTTGAGACCTTAGAACTTGTATCTCAAGCTGGGTGGCGCATTTACGTTGTAGATGTCTATGGGCTCCAGTAACCGCTTAACACCAGGTGGGCTGTGAGCTCGTCCATTCATCAAAGCAATAAAAAATAACAATTTTTTTTTATTTTTTTCTTATATGGGTGGGAAGCTCACAGCCCACCTGATGTTATGTGGTTACTGGAGCTCATAGACATCTTCAACGTAAATGCGCTAACCACCTTGAGATATAAGTTCTAAGGTCTCAGTATAGTTACAACGGCTGCCCCACCCTTCAAACCGAACGCATTACTGTTTCACGGCAGGAATAGGCGGGGTGGTGGTACCTACCCGTGCGGACTCACAAGAGGTCCTAGCACCAGTAATTTCGCAAATTATATTTTTTTTTCCTCCTTCTATATACATTACCTTAGTGTATATATATTTATAGCTTCTGAAGTAGATTTTATGTATTTGAACTATAGGGCGTGTTTTGTAAACTACGATATAATGGGATCACCTAAAATCCGAATATTTTTTTTGTTGAAAATTTAACTATGTTGGTACGTGAGCTCTCGCCAATCGCAAACATGTTATGGCCCCATTTGTCTCGCGTTTGTTATAATCCCACATGTCAAATACGTTATCAGTTTTCGTGATTGACGTGATGATTTTTATTATTACGTTATTAATAATGATAATAATAAAAACTCAGAGCAAATCACGCACGGTTATCCGGCTCCAAATTAGGATTCGCTGTGTTTATAGGTACCAGAGATTTATATAAATACTTATATACGTTTTAAATATACATGATCAACACCTAGACGAAGAACAAACAAATCTTTTCATCACACGAATGTTTGCCCGATGTGGAAATGAATCCACGATCATTGGCCCAAAACCCAGAGCTTAACTACCTACTGCCCTGCTGAGTCAGTCAAATATGATAAGATGATAAATTAAGGATAATTTGGCATAATCGTAAGTTAGCTTCTTGATATAAATTGATAATTTTATTCAAAATGTCGTCTGGTACGTTTCTTTGCACGCAGAATGAACAAATACGTCTATAAATATATGAAACCCGAAATTGGAACTCAAAAGTGGCTTCGATCTAATTCTTATAATATATGGAAGGTCTTTTGTTTAATACTTAAAAATGTAAATATAATAAGCAACGAAGCATTGTGAATTTAATCCTAAAATGTACCTACATATAATCTTAATTTGTTTTATGGTAAAATAAAATAAGCACGCTTCTAAATTCGTAAAATTTTTCGTGAACTCCCTTCCACGGTGTTTTCTGAACGCCATGACATGTCTTTCTTCAGACGGGACTGGCGGAGAGTACTCTTCGGCAGCTTGCCCCTGGTATTGCCGTGAGCGACCACGACTTCTTATCATCGTCTGCCGACAAAGGCCATTAAAAAAAAACCAAAACACCCCTTGAATATTATCCGACACAATATTCCTATTTTGCATATTGGGTCAATGAGTGACATTACTAAATGACATAGACCTACAACATGCTGAAGGTTGCAGGGATTCGCTAGGTGCGGACTACGTAGGTCTAGGCGTTGTGGAGATCCTTGGGCGGAGGCTTGCGTGGACGTCTGTGGACTGACGACCAGTGTCTCCATTAAAAATTATTGATTGTAACTTAAAAATCTTCGGTCATTTTATGACAGGCCTGTTTGGAGTCATATCCAATAGAAGACCTTTATTTTTCTACCTATTCTACTCACCTCGAGGGGTCATATTAGATTAATCGGGCCAGAAAAGGCCCTAATGATAGGCGACCAGTGCAAGAAGCAGTGCCCACCTAATATTGAATAGCGTTTTTGATTTAGTAGTGATAGCTCGCTGGCCAGTATTGAGAAAATATATAAAGCTGCGGAAATTGAAACAAAATGTTATGAATAAAAAAGCATTTTTAGAATAAACGGAACAAAAGCGTAACAAGTTCGTTGAACTCTGACTAAGCAGCTAGCTAGCACAATAAAACTATCTTAAAATGGAAAACCGATGAGTGCTAGCGGTGGGCGATTGGCGACGTGAAAATACAAATTTTCTGCCAATAACACCATAAAATAACCCAAAAAAACGAGGTTAAGCGGATTTGGTTATAATAGGGTGTCTATTTGATTATGATTTCACTGTTTTTGGTGAGAAAGAATAACAGTGTCTACCGTTATTCTTAATAGATGTGTTTCGCATTAAATATTCGAGATTTTGAATGATTTTCTTCGATTTCTACTGTCCGATACTGCTAGTGCGGCGTAGTAAAAGGTCCGGATACATATCGTTGAACTGCTTTATCGAAAACACAATATTGTGGGTTGAATTTAAAAGCGTAGGCGACTGTTCTACGAAACAACTGAGATTTGGTTGTTATGTGTTTCAATGTGCAGTAATCACTTAAAGCGCTGTTTTTATTTATTGCTTAGATTAGTGGACGAGCTCACAGCCCATCTGGTGTTAAGTGGTTACTGGAGCCCCTAGACATCTACAACGTAAATGCCGCCTTGAGGTATGAGTTCTAAGGTTTCAGTATGATTCAACGGCTGCCCCACCCTTCAAACCGAAACGTATTACTGCTTCACGGCTGAAATAGGCGGGGTGGTGGTACCTACCCGTGTGGAATCACAAGACGTCCTACCACCAGTAATAATCTAATGTACCCCTAAATTCACCCGCACATCGAAAGCAATAACAAAAAAAAATCTCCAGAATCCATTCGATAAATAAACCTTATGGTATTTTGCTGTAAGTCTATTTTTGGGTCCTGTTTCAGTCTTATCCTCTTTGACTAGTTTTAAACCGAGATCCTAATAATGGTAACCAGTAACATACCTACTTGCGGGCGTAGCTTTTAATGCCTTTGTTAGCAGACAAGCCTACAGCCGACCTGGTACTGAGTGGTCACCGTAGCGCAAGGACGTTAGCATTGCCCGTGCGCACATGTCAATACGGATCCTCCCGATCCATTAACGGTGCTTTTAGGTACCTCAAGCACCGGTCACCGTCCTCGCCGAACCCGTCGCTTGCGACGAAGGGTTCGATGAGTGATTTAACCCATAGACACAGCCCACTGAGTTTCTCGCCGGATCTTCTCAGTAGGCCGCGTTTCCGATCCGGTGGTAGATTTTGCGAAGCACTTCTCTTGCTAGGGTCAGGGTTAGCAACGCTCTCGGTTTGAGCCCCGTGAGCTCACCGTCAAGGCGAAACTAAAAAAAATGGTCCGTGTCCGCTTCGAGAGCATTCCATACTCAGTCAGAACGTGCTCACGGCCCACGTTGTATTAAATGATTACCGAACCCCATATACATGAATAAGGTAAATACCGCCATTCATCTTGAGACATGGGATCTAACTCTCAATTCTATATAGGTACCTAATGATGGATTTTCCCGTCCTTCTAATCGGAACGCATTATTGCATTATCGGCAGGAAAAGGCAGGGTGGTGGTATCTACCAATGCAAACTCACAAGACGTCCTACTACCAATTTCAACAAAATTAGGGATATTTCTATGAATTTTTTATAAATATCGCAATGTTATCAACTATTGAGCGTAATGTTTAAAAAAAAAACAAGTGAAAATGTTACGTTTGCTCATTTTAAATTAATAATACGCAAATTACACTGTATCATAAATGAGAATTTAAATGGGAATACAAAACGACCAAGTAATTAACTGTAACATAGATAAATACTATTTTAAAAGGTACAATGTATATACAGTATGTTTAGGCAGATGTGGAGTTTCTTTCCAAGAAAATGGAAAATGTTCATCGAGTGGTTCAGGCGAGTTTATACATATTATAATGTACATATAAATTGAATGATGTTAATATATGCACGGTACTCATTCTGGTATGAGCGAGTCGTTTGAAAAGTGACGTGACAAAGTTTTTAATTATTAGACGTGAAAATCGCCAGGTGTAGGTAGGAGGGATTTCAGTGGCCCCCATTTGACCGTCGCTAGCCGTATTTGGCACGGCTCGAGTCTAAATATGGCTCCGGCACTGCCCACCGCCCGCCGCGCGCCCGTACCGCTCCACTTCCGACTCTATTATTTCTATTTACGAAATAAACTCAAAATAAAAGCTCTATTTTCATACGAATTTCGGGCACTGAAAACCGTTCGCGGGCTCCCGACGAAAGGCGCTTTTCCAACGGATGTGTCGGGTTACGTGAGCTCGCGACAGACCATCTCGCTCCGGTGCGGGGCGGGACGGGCCGTGCGAGCGAGACGGCTAGCGATCGAGACGCGCGGGACGGAGCCGCGCGAAGTCAGTTGCGGTCCGAGCGGCCGAGCCGTCAGTCCCGCCCTCGGTTCTTTCGCGTGTTCGGTTAGTCTCCGTTCGTCGTTCGAACGGTGAGGTGTGTATAGCGCTTTTGCGCACCGGTTACTGTGGCGTACTGCGAGGTGATCATGGACGCGCCCGGCGGAGCGCGGGAGTCCCGCTTCGGGCCGTCTTACATGGGGTTGTTGGGGGAGATGCCGGACATGTACAGTGCGGGCAGGCCTCCGAGCGCGCTCGGCGGTGCTGGCCCCTTGCGGCCCGGCATGCAACCTTGCCCGATGCCCAGGGCTGGAGTCAAACGTCCATCGGACCAGTGCTACGATGATAGACCATCACAAAGCGTTCCCCTCGACCACTGCCCAATGCCGGACATAGCTGATGATGGTTATGCCTCCCTGCAACCCAAGAAGTCACCCCCTTCTAATGGCAAAAAGACTAAAGGTCGCGTCAAGATCAAAATGGAGTATATAGATAATAAACTGCGACGGTACACAACTTTCTCCAAGCGGAAGACTGGGATTATGAAGAAGGTGGGTCATCGAGACCGCTTTTGGCAATATTCCATATGGGTCGACTAACAGCAGTGCTGCATTTGTGTCTAAGTGCATAAAATCCTCATAAGTTTATAATATCAATAAAGTGAAAATAGGTTAATTAGTGAGAATTAATGCTGTATCAAGAAATAATAATGTGAAAAAAGTTTTTAAAATATTCTTAGTAGAAGAGAATTTATCATTTAGTATTGAATATTTAAATTGATTGAGAATAAGTTTTGTCCTCTTTCAGTTTTATTATATTTACAGCAAAAACGTTAAATGATAAGAGGTACAATGTTAATGCCATAAGATAAATTCTTTCTTTAAAACTATATCTGGTACTAAGTGCATATTTGAAGACACAGCACTATATAAAGTACCGAATGATATAAAATTTACTAATAAACCAACCAACAAATGTATTGATATAATGTTAGTTTGTGAATTTTGGTCCTTTGGAAACTAAATTTTATCATAAATATACATTACAAATTCTAGTATAGGTTATGTTTTGTGTTCCCTCGAACCTCGTGGAATATTGCCGAAAACGACTCTAAATGTGAATTTTCTTTCGTTAGACAACATTTTTAATCATTCATACATGATAAATGTGTGTTTTACGCTTATTTTACGTCTTTTTGTGAGCATTTGTGTTAAAAGTTTTGACAGATGTCAGCTGTTCCGGGCTATGCTGTGTGAGTATTTAACGATATTACGTGTTGAAATTGCAATTACTAAAGCCAAATAATTTATTATTTACGTAAACAATATTTGAAGAACCGTGAAATTGGTTTAAAATACGGCTTCTAATACGTTTATTTTCGTACGTAATGTGACAGCTGTCACATAAAATCCATTTGAGCTAAGAGATGGCGCCACTTGTAGTAATCTAGCGATATTTTTGTTCTAATTGTATGTAGTTGAAAATAAAAATAACGATTGGAATGAAAAGGCCTTGGAATCTCTACTAGAGCTACCACCAAATTTTATGAGTTACATTTTACAAAATAAGATGATAACTTACAATAGCGCGAAACCTAATAAGTAGAGATATGTTTTTAAAATTTGTGCATCCGTTGCTTGACATAAATCTTCTTTAAAACAACTTAATGTATGAATTAAGTGTAGATAACGATGACATATTTATTAAAAAACAAACAAAAAAAACAGGCGTTTGAAATGAACATTACGTATTAGGATTAATGTTTTAAGAATACCATTGGTAATTATCTGTCTGAGAAATAATAATCTACAATTTTTATCGAACAACGTTTTTAAATAAGTTTTTTAAATTAAATAAACTAACTATAATAATTATTTTTCTTAAATAATAATTTTCTATTAATGTAAATTTAGTTAGAAGTCGATTATACACGGCTTGCGAAATTGCATCCAATCTATAGGCTCCCCGTCGCGGTACAGAATTAAACATTTACCAGTTGAATTAATAACGACTTATTGCGTAAATCCACAAAATGATTACGTTAAAAGTTAAAATAATTGTATGTTTTTAAGTAAATGATATTTTTAATAAAAACTAGACACGTGTCACCGTTTTAATTCGAGAAGCCTTTCATTGAATGAATGTCTTGTAATTTCTATTAGGGATTGTTTTTCGAAGGTCCTTATAAAAAAAATATGTTTAAAATAGATCGAAAACATCCAAGTTCTCATTAATTTTCTTTAATTAGCCAGTACAAGGCATCTTAACGGTCAGTGGTAATTTCATAGAAAATATAATAATATTAAACATACGTCTTTTGGCGACAGGCGATCTCAAATCTGAACAAATAGAACCTCCAAAGATGTAAAGTAATCAAAATATTGATGATGTCGAATAATGAGCCAGAGATTAAATTCGTAAAGTTTTTTAATTATAAATATTTTTGGGCGTTGTGGTTCAGAATAATACTATCCTTGATGTCTATAAAGGGACCAAGATATTAAACGGAGACCCCAGCGGTGATCTTTGAGTATCATACCTTTGTACTACGATCGCCAATTGGTGTTTACTGGTGGTAGGGCCTAATGTGAACCGGGTTGATATCACTATCTGGCATATTTCGACCGGGAAACAGTCATACGTTTTAGTTTTAAGGACGGGACACGCAACGCAATTGACATATCGATATTTATGTATCGAAGAAGTCTCAAAGTGACCTCTACGGGCTCGGACTAGGTACCTATTCGCTAACTTAAATTAAACTACAGTTAATAATTTTCGTTTTAAAATAACCGATGACTCGATTACTGAAGATTCCTCGCGATCAAAACCGTAAAGTTTTAATTTCAATTTTGATCGCGTACTTACAAGCGGAACTAGCTAATAAATACCTACTAATACTCCAATCCTTTGAGTAACGATTCATTTAGGACGATTATTGTACTGTCATTAAAACTGTCAATACGTTCACCTACAAAAACGAAGCGCGGAAACAAATGTAATAATTCAAACTAGTGGCCCCGCAGTAGTTGAAATTCGACTATTTAATTGAAATTATGATTCGATTTTCAAAAACTTATACTTCTATAATCACAAATTTCGCCAAGACTACATTGTAAAAAAATATTAATAAAGACAAACAATATTTAATCTATTCTCAATTTCTCAACCACAGACGTCAAGAACAACAGTTTGACAATAAATAGTATGCATGCGTGTGTGCGTCAAATACATGGTATGTAGTGTGTGTAATGTTTTCTTTATTGATTTAATGTATCTTTTATGCATTATTTAAAAAAATATTAGCATTGTGCACTTCTCTATATTCTCTATAAGTGTGGAAAATTTCATACTCCTCCGTCCGCGCAATTTTCGTAAAAAGGGATACAAAGTTTTTGCTTCACGTATTAATATCGATTTAATTATTACAAAGTTTGCGATTTATCCCGCGGTCAGAAGCTGATACTTCATTAGATGCGGCACAAATCAAGCGACTCGTGAGCGCGCGTCCATCGAAATCCTACGGGAGACGACGTATGCTGATGTTAAAAAGATATAAGGCATACATGGTTATAGAACATAGTAACGTTTAGAAACGGCTGCATACGGTTTTAATTTTTAGAAGTTGATAAAAATGCGCGTGTCGCTTTTGTTAGTCTTTGTAATGACGATCTGAGGTATTAGGTGTAGAGTCCGGTCATCGTTCTCGTCGAAACCGTCGCTTGCGACGAAGGGCTCGATGAATAAATAAAACCTCAGACATAGCACACAGCACACAGCCCAGTGAGTTTCTCGCCGGATCTTCTCAGAGGGTCGCGTTTCCGATTTGGTGTTAGATTCTGCGAATCGCACGACTCTTGCTAGCGTTCGTGTTGGCAACGTCGTCAGATTCGAGCCCCGTGAGCTCACCTACTAGATAAGGTTACTCTGAAATAGCCTCTCAAGGCTCTCAGCTTAGGTAGGAAAAAAAGGTGTAGAGTAGTAAATGCGCTAGTCGACTTCAAAAAGGTGAGTAGTTACTTTCGCAGGAATAAAGCCAAAGGAATAAAGCAAGAAAAAATATCTCATACAAACATAAGCGTGTTCATGATATTCTAACACAGCTAAGAATCCATAAATATTGTGAAGCTTTATTATTTTGATTATGAGGGAGTTATTTGATGAAGTTTACGAGGTTTGATAATGTCGCATACCAAATATTTATATATTTTATAAGTGAACAGCGTGCTCATGTATGAACATGTTTTTGAAATTGCATAGCCTACTGCGTCCGTCAATTAAATAATATAATTAAATTAAAATTGAATGCAATGGACAAAAAAGCTCCGGGTGTTGCAGAGATAGATCAACCGAGCTCAACAGCCCTTTTGGTCTTAAGTGGCTACCGGAATACAAAGATATTAAAGCCGGGACGCCTCCACCCACATTATACCTGTATATTTATGTGACGTAATTTTCAGCAACTTAAAAACTTGAAACTTGCATTAAAGACAGAAAATAACACTGTAAAATATAACCTTAGCCTTTCTACTGGATTAACGCGTAGGATTAGTTTTCGTTGCTTTAATTTTTATATCCTTAGGGTAATGGCATCATGGTTTTGTCTTCAAGTTAATGGCACTATGTGTGTCGGTGTGTCCGCGGCCTCTCGGTTGCAGGGTCGGCCTGTGAGCACGCAAGCGGTCCTGTCTCGCAGCGGGTATCAAAGTCGCCGGCGTGCCTTGTTCTTACTTGTTAGCCTAACGTGAGCATCCGTCCGGTTCCCTCGTTATTTCACCTGTGTGACGAAGGCTTTTCGTTTTTTTTACAAAGAACCGGGATACATTTTGAATTCGATTGAATTTGAAATCGCTTCATAACTTTGTGCGATTTCGTGTATTTGTCGCCTTCGTAAGGCCTCATTGTACACACAACTTATTTTTTATTTATTGCATAGACGGTTGTTTTTTTTTTTCCTACCTTAGCTGGTAGCCTTGAGAGGCTATTTCAGCGGAACCTTAACTAGTAGGTGAGCTCAGGGGGCTCAAACCTGACGACGTTGCTAACACGAACCCTAGCAAGAGCCGTGCTTCGCAGAATCTACCACCGGATCGGAAACGCGATCCACTGAGAAGATCCGGCGAGAAACTCAGTGGGCTGTGTCTGAGGGTATAGACGGTTGAAGTACTCGACTTGCTGTTAAGTTGTTATAAGAGCTCATGAACGTCACCAATGTAAATGCCCACCACCCACTTTGAGACGTGATTCCAACTCTCAGTTTTATTGTAGATACAACGGTTGCCCCATACTTCAAACCAGAACGAATGTTTCGCGATAGAAATAGGTAGAACAGTTTTTACTTACCCGTGCCAACTCACAGCCCTATTACCAGTATTACGGCAATTATAATTTTTGTGGGTTTAATAATATTTTATTATCCTTGGTCGTCAAAGTCGTTACTAAAGTTGTGTCAAATACGTATTTTATTAGAAGAATGTTTTATTTATTTATTGCTTAAGTGGGTGGACGAGCTCATAGCCCACATTGTGTTAAGTGGTTACTGGAGCCCATAGACATCTACAACGTAAATGCGCCACTCATCTTGAGATATAAGTTCTAAGGTCTCAGTATAGTTACAACGGCTGCCCCACCTTTCAAACCGAAACGCTTTACTGCTTCACGGCAGAAATAGGCAGCGTGGTGGGACCTACCCGCGCGGTTCACAAGAGGTCCTACCACCAGTATGTGTACCTGCCTGCGGGATTCGAACACCGGTACAGTCGCATCGCTCGATTATACATACATGCATACGCACCGGGCGTCTTATTATTTAGGCCACGACGACGAAATGCAGGGATTTAAAAGTAAAACAACATTTAATTTTACAATAGTGGAATTATTAGTTATTAAATTTTCTCACACCTTCGAAACGACGTTATGGAACATAAAAGTTTTTGAAAATTGATTTGTAGAAATAAATCTATTTTATTATTGACGATTTTGTCGTGTTTGAAAAAGCTATTCACGTTGTAACCGTAACGAGGTGTTTTTGTTCTAAATTTTCTAAAATTTTTACGTGAGTCATATCCATAGTTTTTCGAGACGTTATTTTTATCTAATGTAACGAAAGTCCATCAGCCCAGTGAAGTGATCGCCGCGTGTACTTGTGCTTTGATTGTAAAGCTCCGGGCGCCGTCGCACCGACACGACGGCGTTGTCGGAGTATTGGCGGCGTATTCGGCCTTTGCCAAGAAAATTGCCGGCAGTATGTTTTCAGGGTTTCGTCCGATATCCCAACGATTTGTAAACACATTCCGCTAACTTGTGTCCCTGTCTACAACAGAAGTATATACTGAGATTTATCATAACAATTTAAAGAATACACTTTGCTGCAATTCATAAATCAACAATTACTTTGATCATTCTCCTGTATATATTGTTTCGTTCGTCTCCATTAAAAACCGCCCGAAGATATATCGTCTTTTCGCATTAAAAGTGTACAATTTCCATAAATATTGGAAATTGAGCTAATATGCGGAATCATTTGGTATCACCAGTATTTTTCTCATAAATACTGTCAAAAGAGCGTAGTTTAGTTTTTTTTAGTTTACCTATGTTTTGGCTACTATTAACAAAATTAATAGATACATAATTTTATCTTACTTTAAAATACAAATAATGTATCTGGTAAAAAATAAAAAATAAGTGTTGCAAAGATGATTAACATTAAAAACATCACATGTTAAACCTTTAAAACACTCTCCTGTAAAATTAGTAAGTATTGAGATTATACAGTTTTAATGCGAGAAGACGATATATATAAATCAAAACGTGCACATTTAGAAATGATAATGGCCCTCATTCTTGAGCGCTAGACTCCATCGCAAGAATAAATTATACAGTCCGATATAGGGGTTCCGATATAGTCCTTAAAGAGGACATTTTAATAAATTTAAAATAACGATTATCGTTGTCTTGCCGAGTCGTGATTTCGTTAGGCCCGTGGCCGGGTCTAGGGCCGGAATAAGTCGTCACGAACGATTACTAAATTAATTAGGACCTAGCTCGGATGTAGATTGCGCTCGAGATTATTTTCCCACACGACCCGACCACGGTTAGATCTTGGTTAGATTTTGCATTGCTTTATGTTATAATCATGAACCATAGTGTTTACAAGATGCGTTCGTACCTATTCAAAATCACAGTTGTGAAAACGTAATGAAAATTGTATTGTCGAACGATTTGTAGGATTCAGGTAATTTTAAACATATTCAACGATTTTAATTGTTGTATATAAAATATATATTTCGTCTGTGCGTGTGTTTGTCACAGAACTCCTCCTAAACGGCTGGACCGGTTTGAATAATTTTATTTTGTATGCGTTTGGGTGGCACCCTGGATGGTTTAGATTCACAAATCAACCCGGCAGATGGCGCTGCAGTCGGTATCTAGGCTATTTATCTTTCCTGGAAATAATTTATATGGCAAAACAACGTTTGCCGGGCCAGCTAGTGTTAATATGTATAACTCGTAGACAAAATTTAGATTACTTTTACGGTTTTATCTCGCGACTGACCGACATCGGTGATTAGGAGAACCGTCCAATATTCGAAACACCAGAAATAATACAATGACAATAAAACATGTGAGTTTAAATCGTAAAAAGCGTTGATGTGTTAATAATATTCTAGTTACACGGGGGAAAAAACATGTTTTTTTACATGTAACGGATTTAGTAATTCAGTTCGTTAGCGGTTCGTAATAAATACTCGCGCGATCTGCAGAGATCTGCCCGTAGTTCCGAAATGAAACAATTATTTATTGCGTGTATACTAATTACGGGTGAGGCGCGGGCGCGCATCTGCGACCCATATCTCACGGCCCGCGGTTTTGTAATATTAATGCTAGGAGCTGCCGTCTGCGGGCTTTTCGCCTCTATTTTGGTTGCGTTTCTCAATATCATCAAGATTGGTTTGATCTGCGTGATTTTCAACGCCGTCTTTGATCTTATCTCTGTTAAATTAGTGTTTGTGAAGGCGCTTTTCGGAATTAAAAATACTTTTGATGTGGTGTAGTGGTAATTCGTAATTAATTTTAAGTTGAAGAAGACTATTTGGGGCCAGATAAAGAAGTACTTAAAATCTTGAAAAACAACAAAATACAAAACTATTACATATATAGTTTTAGAATCAATCGACTCCTTCGGATTGTAAATTGCACTCGCCACTCACTACCACGAATCATCCGGAACGGTAACGTAATCGACAGAACCAAATATGGAGTAAAAAGTACCAGGAACTCAGAATAAGCGCGGAGTTCGTCGTCCCTGTTCGATACTGGCCCTCTCGTGGCAGGGTGGGGAAACATTCCCAAAATGCAAGCGCAAGGAACGGATAGGTGGCGCTTGAATTACAATCGCTTGGGTTTGTGAATTTATAATTTTGGAAATTTTATTTGTTAGGAAGACAATATTTACATTTACCTTTCTTCCTATCTGTTAAACTAATCTATCTATACTAATATATAAATCTACAGTGGTTTTTATGGCTGTTCCGTTATAACTATTGAACCATGCATCCGATTGACTTGAAACTTGGTATGCATGTAGAAAATACATGTACTTAATGGATAGGCTAATATTTATATGAGTGTTGGACTCCCTAATAATAATGACCATAAATGATAATGTTTTATTTTTAAATGCCCAGCGAAGCGGGCGAGTACGGCTAGTTTCTGATAAAAATATTGTGTTTTTTTTTAATTATTTACTGGCGTAGATGGGTTAATTAACTTATTGTCCGCTTAATGTTAAAGCGGTTAGCGAATCCTATTGATATTTTAACACTGATAATATCGCGTCACGATGAAATGTACTCGAGGTATGGATTGTTTTCAAAGTGGAACAAATGATTTCTTCGCGATAGAAATAGCCAGTAGATGACCTTAAAATATATTATTATGCTATTTGGGGCATAAAACACACCTACTACTGGTAAATCGAAAGTGCTCAAATTAAATTAATAACTTGAATTACTTAATATGGCCACATCACTTTACTAAACAATTTTAGTGTCTTTTTAAATTAATCAATAAACCGTTTCGGCCACGGTCCGTTAGTACTAGGTTCGACCGCGTAACCAACCGAGTTACCAGGGCATCGTAGATGTGAAGAACTCACCTACCAAATACGTAGACCTCTCTCAGTGAATTGTGAAACATCCTTTTCGGTTCGAAAGTGGCAGCGGTCGCGGGTCGGGGTGGGTCTAAGACTGGGCGGGGGAGAATGGAATGGTGAGCCGGCCCGCCTCCTAGTGAACGCCTTGTTGTTATGCGCGCCTAGTAGCTTGGTGCTATTGCGGAGCTAAACGCGGGCTAAATTTGCCCATTTTGGCTTCGGATCCCTTACGGAATTTTCTTTCGAGAACTTTTACAATTGTAGTTTTCTGGCAGGCAAATAAATAAATAAAAAATATTAAAATTTATTTAACTTAGATATGATTGATTCAAATTCTAGAATTGTAATTAAAAAAATAACATTTTTCGATCGAAGAAACTTTGTAATTAATCATTTTTTAAATAACATTTTATTTTGTTCGTTTGTCTGTATGTACCTACAATTAAACAATTACCTACGTTCACCTAGTAATGAATACACGACGTTTCCAGTAAAGGCGGTACTTTTAGAAATCACACAGTCTTCATAGACAAATTTTTTTCCTACCTAATCGTGTATAGCTTAAGTAAGGGGCTATTCAAAATTCGCGTGGACGGGTAGGTGAGTCACGGGCCGGGTATCCGTAAATGGATTCCCCAGCGTTAAAAAAAAAAAGTCACGGGCGCAACCTGAGAGAATTACTAACAATCCAGCCCTAGCAATCCAGTGGTTCGTTGAATCTACCACCGGATCCAATGAGCAAGAGATCTAGCAAGAAACTCAGTGGGATTTAAAAAAAAACATAGGTTGTGCATAGTATGTCCAAAAATTACACCACATCATAATATTAAATTGCGAATTAAAAATAAATAATAGTTTAAAAAAACTAAGTACCAAAATACGCTTTTATAGAAAATCCAACTAAAAAATAGACAATAAATTATAATAAATTTGAATTAAAAATAGTGTAAGAAAAAATGATTTTATTCTAAAAAAGCGTGAAGCTAATAAAAGCGTATTAAAAATACGTCTGTACCGTTCCCCCTAACTAAGAGAACTTGCGGGCGATAAATAATGTCTTTTTTAATGTTACGCACTAAGCAAATGATTATTTAATGTAAAGCGAACGCACTGAGCCGTTTGAAATAGTTAAGATTCTGAGTTACCTATGGTCGTTTGTGAACAGCTGGTAACGTGCTATATATGCTACGAATCTAGAATTTACTTACGATCCCTTTTAGTGGTGAGCTTATTTTCACATATTTTGCAGAAGTTACGAGAGGATTTTTGAAAACAAAGTACCTTATTAATTAAGTGGACACAGAATCTTAATTATTTTCCTCAGCTGTAGAAGATGAATTTTGTAATTTTTCTTGTTTTGGGCAAAGGACATATGATAGGCCACAAGACAAATGAAACATAGTTTTTACGTAACTGTAATTGTATTTATATAACTTAAAAAAAGAAAACTGGGCAATAGTCAATAATCCGACGTTTTTTGTATGCATTAATACAGTCGATCTTTTTATTGCTTAGGTTGGTGGGCGATCTCACGACGATCTATTGCCGGTTCGCGCGCTAAGAGCTATACTATAGATCCTACCGATTAGAGATTATGTTATAAATTATTACATTATTATTTTATTTACTCTGTATCGTTCCAGGTGTTGTTGTTACTGGAACAATAATATTGGCATAATGTCTTATTAATTCGTGACAGAATGTCCATCATTTGACACTGTGTAAACACGCTTTAAATTTGGCGGCGGCAAACTTAATATACTTAGAGACAGGTTCTGAATTCCGATACAAGCTCAACGCCAAATGAGTTATGGGCTTATGGTGCACCGAATTAAAACTTTATCTATAGGCAGTTTTTAATATAATCAACAAAAGATGAGGTAATTAATTTTAACAATCTATATCTATACTAATATTATAAAGAGGGAAGATTTGTTTGTTTGTTTGTTTCGAATAGGCTCCGAAACTACTGGACCGATTTGAAAAATTCTTTTTCCATTAGAAGCCGACATTGTCCCTGATGAACATAGGCTACTTTTAAAAAAAAAAAAATTATTTTATTTTTTTGGTTTCATGTGTGTTTTAATGTTTCCGAAGCGAAGCGAGGGCGGGTCGCTAGTCCCAAATAAATTCAGTTATTACAGATTTAAAAATTTTACTATGCATCCGTGGCCTCTTGAGACAAAATAATCAAAACTACAAAACGTCTTTTTAGAACATTACTTAATAAACGAAGTCAAGCTGGCTTGGATAGTGAAGTTGTGATGAACCGTGTAAACAGTATTGCTGAAAAACGAGCTAATTGTTTGTCAAGTGAAAAAACCTATGTTTTTTTTATTGTACCAGTATTATACTCCAGTTTTAAAGATAGCTGTATTTACACGTACTAGATGTCAACACTTGTGTTTTCATAAATTGGATACTTAATATATAAAGATAATAAAATAAAAAGTCCAATAACTGACAAAAACACACGGTAATTGGAAACTTTTATTTAGCTTATTACTATTTTTTGCGGGCATTGGTTACTCGATCTTTTAGCCTAAGTTAGTTGCTCCGTATACATCAGTAGGAGTTAGTCTTTACCATATTAACTAACTTAATCTTCCTCCTAATGCTGACCCTGATTGATCTCTTCAAAGCCTACCGACCTCAAGGAGACCTCACTCATAGACGCAATTTATTTATAATATTGAAGGTTTTTGGATTTAATCCAAGGAATCATCACAAGGAATAAGACTTAATGCTTTACTTTTCAATAAAATGAATATATTGACATATTCAATTCAGTTGTGATTTTTGCCAGATCAACGGGGCATTTTTGAGATTCAATCTTCACGGTCGTCCAGAGAATTCAAGCACATTTCGATGCAGCATGCGCCATTTACATAAATTGGACATGCGGCCGAAATGCGTTTCGTCATCCGAACGATCTTATCGGATGACGGACTTGCCGAAAAACGTCCGAAGACGTCCACTGTCCTCTACCATAGAGATCCACGATATCTGTCGTTCTGTCAAAAATTTCCCGAACGGTCAGCGGGGCTCCCATACATAATGAACGAATTTATACATTAAACATTAACTGGTAAGGTTTTTATTTGATTGCGATACGAAAGCGCAACGAGATGTTTTTGTTTTTCGTTCACGGCAAAAAGACGATCGCTCACGATGGGAACCACGGGGCTCTGCGTTATCCGTGCAATTGAACAATACCGGACGTTTTTGCGACGGCCGTCCATTTCGAGGGAATTCAAGACATTTTCAATTCGGATTGAACTTTTCGTGAACGCTTGTTTCGAAGAACCTTTTTGCGGACAACCTTGACGGGCCAGCATTGGGTCCGAGGCGTCTAACGTTCACGAAGACTTTAAGCACGATGATCGACTTACGTTTATTTGCCGAAATCCGTGTCTGAATTGCTTTTGTGTATAACTCAGTCGTCAGCGTGTCAGCTTCAGTGTTTCGGTGACCGCCCACGTGTGCGGTTGTACTGCTGCACGCACAAAATCAGTCGTCACGTGCGCGCCCACGTCACGCCTACCACTATATAACTTTGCGAAAAAAAAAACAACCAAATCTCTCAACTACCGTACCAACCTTGAAATTTAATGCCTTCATTAAATGTTTGCATGTGAGCCATTCATAGCTATCTCTCCGTTTCCTTTGTTGGTCATATTGAATGGAACTTTAAATCCAGAAGCGAGTAAATTGCCAGGGAATCTGCTACCGTAATTGATATGACTCGCTTAAGAATCTATACTCAGGAAAAATGTTAATTAATCGTTCAGAACGCGCCACCTACGAGCACCTCGCCCGATGAGCCATTCGGATAATCTCAATAATTCTCGAGTCGCGTGTTAGTCGTTAATTAAGCTATTTGTCAGTCCGCTGGACAATTACATTTCTCCCAGAATCCTGTGGATTCTACGCGGCTTGGAGCTTCGAAACGACGTATTATTATCCTTTTAGGGAGGGCGGCATCTTCTCTGAGGCGCTCCGACTCCGCCGAACCTTTTATTGGGACCACCTGTGTTTGTTCGCCTCGACGTATGAATTGTCCAGTAAATAAGGTTGGCGAAATATTTGCCTCTAAGGTTTTAATGCTATTTAGTGGCACTGTCGTTAATTTGCATAGGACCGAGACAGAAATTAGCATTTAACACGGGGTGAAGCCTTTACGAATTGAATCTTCGATAATATTGAGGTGCTTAGCATTAGAAGTGGCATACTGCGAACGAACAACCGTGCATCAGTGATAGGTGATAGAAACTCGTTCCGGGCAAGGGATCTCCTTTCGAGCAGGTTCGCAGGTGAGATGTATTGACAAGTGGTCTTCCTTGATCTGTATCGGCGTGATGGTATCGCGTTGTCGGCGCTTCAGTCGGCTTACTTACCCTCCAACTCGCTGCTTTCCGTAGATCTCAGATAAGGCATGTTTATTTAGCGCTAAAACGTGCAGCGAAGAGAGATTATGAAGGAAACAAAAACTGATACGTTCACATTCATAAGTTCGAGTAAGCGTGTACCAATAATGGGTTGAGCGTTTAAATAAATTCATCTTTAAAACAAACGCACTGGGTTCGTGTAATTGGAATTGGCGAACTGGTTCCACGTAATATGAACGTGGAGCAAGGCCGTTGTGTGGACTGTGCCGTCGTTATCTCGATCTAATATACGATTTAAACGAACGAGAAACTGCTTGTAGTTAAACTGTTATTAATGGATAATCAATCATTCATCTTTGTTTATGAATGAGATTGGCTACAATATAAACGCATAATTAGTGACCGCTTTGGTATCAGTACGAGAGGTATTTGCATGCTCTGTCAGTGCAGTATCTGCATCGATTATTGATTCAAGCACTGCCCATTGTTCTGCGGATTGGGCGTCATTGGATTTGGCTTCCATTGTCGCTTCTATTTGTGCGGATTGATTGGATATGAAACTGAAATTGCTCAGAAAGTCAGTATATATTATAGTCTCTGTCAATATAACTCTTTAAAAGTGACTTTAGACGTTTGTGACATTCAGATAAACGGTCTTATGAAATGTGTCGAATGGTAATTGCGAAAGCCAATTGTTTTTATAAATTGCACATGAGCTCGTTTTTTTGTCTGCCTATCTGCCAGTAACTTCGAGGAGCTATTCTGGCTTGTCTGGATGTGTCAAATGTCTAAGTTCAGACCTGAAAGCTCCAGTCATCTGATAATACAATAATTTAATCTGTTGTAAGGTAGTCTCATATTATGTTGATATCATTATCCAAACTTAAACGTTCCGATCCTTATGCGTTTTAGAACCAGAACCCCGTTTCACAGTTACAATTTTACATCGCAATGATGCGCGTGAGTCAAGAATATGGAGGTCCGTTGTCGCAGCACCAGAATAATGATTGCATCCTAGTATTCATAATCCGTAACGGTGCAAGTTGCGTAATAAGCGTTTTCTAAAACTGGCCACTTCTAGGGAGAATTTGTATTCCAAGCATCACATACATACATATGTTTTATGCCGGAATGCCGACACCCAAACCGTTACTATGAAGAGGTGCAACGTTATTTACATCCTTAAAACAAAGCAGCTAATTTATCTTTTGTGAAGCGATGACGTCATAATTTTTATTTATTGCTCATGTGAACCTAAGGCCTTGGTCTTAAGTATTAACCGAACCTTAGAACCTCATAGATGTCAGAATGCTGCCACCTATCTTTAGAATGAGTTCGAAATCCCATAACTGTTTGATATACAGTATCAGTGTTATTGTTTAGTAAGTGTATTCCAGGCATCCACGCAATAATAAAATCTTGGAGCCGTTTGATTTAAAACGTGTGTTTCGTAAAACAAAAACAGATTGCTTTGCACCTCAACAAGTTGGGTTGTACCAACAAGCGTCAAGTGTCTGATCGATCAGTAGTTTAAACACGTCTTAACATTTATAACGCATTAACGGTGGTTATGTAGATTATACTGAACCGGTTCGAACAACGTAATTATTGTTATAAACGGCGTTTAAAACAAATCGTTGTGTGTCGACCCATATCGGTCCTATCTTGCGTGCGTTTGTCAATATCGTTGATTTTGTCAATGTCCGTATTTTCGTTCGTTTAATTAACGAAATCGACAAGATTCGTTTTGTAATCGTAATTGTGCCTTTTCATTAACAGCTAATTAAAAAAAGAAAACTTACGTAATTCGTTCCCGTTTCTTTCTCCCGCAATTTATTGAGAGTTTTGACATGGTTTTGTTTAAGAAATTTCATTATATTTAAGTTATATTTAATTTCATCCTCGCTTGTTTTCGTATAGCCATTCGAGAGTGCTTAGTACTCTTTAAAGTTGACAGGAAATTTTCGTTTCCAAAGGTTTTACTCACACCTTTTTCTTATAAGTACGTCATTTCCGAAGCTTCCGTGATTGCGACGAATCTTTCGTTGCTAGATTAAACCTTAAATGAAGTTTTAAATTTTTCATTATATCTACCTGAAGAAAACATATCACACCTTTAGAATTGAAGTGGTTTAACTAAAAAATTTAAGAATATGAGTTTTATACTTTGAACAACTATATACACTCAACTACTTATTAAATATGTATTCCATCGGCTTATAAAATTAACTTTTAGCCTAGAAAAGGACATAAGTACACGCTCCCGTCTAGACCGTATGATGTAAAAATACATGTTCTATGGCCAGTATGTAGCTTTAAAATTACACCATTGTCTAGGCTGAATAATTGAATCTTCCCGCTTCAAATTCAAAAAAGTATCTAAAGTGTGCGTAGTTCAATTTAATATCATCCCCGAAGTCATTTACATACAGTACCGCTATACAAGGAAACATACGCTTGGCTCGTTACGCTGTATTACCCTTTTTCTGTAATCAAGTTTTCGGTCGCTTCTGACGGACTCTCAAAACAAACAAGCCGCTTGTGTCTCCGCAAAGATGTTTTTGCGTTTCGAAAACGAAAATTCCGATACCAAAACCACTGGCGTTCTTCTAGAAGAACGGTAAAGTTAAGATGGGCATCGGTCGTGTCCGTGTGGTTTATAATCGCGCGGCTTCCGATTGGATTGCAATGAGAGATAATGAAGCTCGACTTTCACTCTTCCATCATTACGAGCGACGATTTTGTTGTATTAAAACGATCATAACTTGTTGTTTATGCCCATTGTTTTAAGGAACGTCTTTTTTGCGCTTAAGCTGTCGATTTAATTGACTTGCGCCGGTAGATGGATATACCCGTACTCATGTCGTGAACTGTTGTCTTCACAGGCTCTTTAAAAACAACACGTACAAAATATATCTAGAGTTGGGATTGTGGCACATAAAATAAAATTATTCCACTGTTGCATTACACTATTATTCTTCTTTTCTAAAATCCACTTTAGTGTAATAATCTTCGATCGAAGGTAATAATTAAAAAAAATCAACTGACACCTTTTACGCCTTGCTCATTCAACCTTCTCCGCCATCTTGCTTTTCTCTGTCATTCTCTCTGCCATTTTCTTTTCCCTTTCTTACCGTTTTCTTTCACTCACATCTTAACGCTCCGTTCCACGTTATTTTCATACGTTCCGTTCTTACCAATCCTACATTTATAAAATAAAATTGGCACCTAAAATGCCAAGAGTCAATCTATTCTGTATTGCGTTGAAATGCAAAAATCGCATCCCCCGTGACTCACCAAATTGAAAACTCACGCGATGCTTACAATAAAACGTCCGAGTCCGGCAGCACCGAGTCTCCCAATTCGTCCGAGGATAACTCGTGTAATAAACTCATCAGAGAGGTGAACCAACTCGGCGGCCTCAATGCAAATATAGCTAAAGTATTCTCGCCATAAAGAGTGGATGACGCGCGGCCAGCACGTGGCGGCGGGTAGGCAAAGCAGCGGCCCGTTTAGACCATTTACGTTTTAATCCAGTCGACGCAAATATGGTAACATGGCATTTCATAACCTGTTTTCGGGGTTGCCTCTACCCTGCTTTGGTGTTGATGTGTAAGCAAGCACGTGTTCAATTGGTACGTGCTAGTTTCTTGATATCAACACGAAGACCACTTTTACTTTGAGCGATCTTTTGATGGGAAAGATATACAACTACTCTTCATTACGTTTTAATCCAGTCGCCGCAAATATGGTAACATGGCATTTCATAACCTGTTTTTGGGGTTGCCTCTACCCTGCTTTGGTGTTGATGTGTAAGCAAGCACGTGTTCAATTGGTACGTGATACTAGTTTCTTGATGTCAACACGAAGACCACTTTTACTTTGAGCGATCTTTTGATGGGGAAGATATACAACTACTCTTCATTTACGAAGAGGTACGATTATGTTGTAGCAGAATAACAGATTGAGAATTAACTGCTTTGATGCATTGGTACCAGCTGAAATTCATATTGGTACTAACTAGGTTATAGGTTTCATGAAACTCAGTACAGCCGTTGTTGGCACCAACAAAATGTGGCAGCACGTGTAATTTTAATAAATGGATGCATTTCATACATTCAGCGATAGCCACAGTGACGCGTCGCCGGGTTTCCCTTAAACACTCATGTTTTTTTTTTATTGCTTAGATTGGTGGACGAGCTCACAGCCCACCTGGTGTTAAGTGGTTACTGGAGTCCATAGACATCTACGACGTAAATGCGCCACCCACCTTGAGATATGAGTTTTAAGAACTCAGTATAGTTACAAAGTCTGCCCCACCCTGCAAATGGAATTACTGCTTCATGGCAGAAATAGGCAGGGTAGTGGTACCTGCCCGCGCAGACTCACAAGAGGTCCTTCCACCAGTACATGTACATTAGTACGAGCTCTGATTGAAACTGACCCTTAAATTCATCGGAAATAAATTTAACGCTGAGAGCGCGAACCGTCGATAGATCGATTGTCTATTAATGTGCATAAACCGCGGAGCGTCGGAATACAGACTATAGCGTAGATTCATTATAGGTGTTAGATATCGAACTGTACGGACGTGTCTTAGCGCTTGCACGTACATATATTGTTTTTAATAAGTCATAAATAACCAATTAAAATTATTTATAGTGTTAATTTAACATTGATTTTTATTAGATTTTTTTAGTTGTAGGTTTTTTTTTTTCAAAATTCGTTTAGCATCTTCTGCAAAATATGTGACAATAAGTTCAGCACTAAAAGGATTAAAGTGCTTCGGTAACCGGTGTTTCTTGAGACTTGATAAATGTGAATACCCGATGTTTAGCCAAGCGATGGCTCGCGCTACCACCACAATTACATTACCATACGAATTGGATGTAGGCTGGCCACCGTGAGACTATGGCTTGACACTCCGGTCTCTGTTTCCACGTCACGACGGCTTAGTGATTACGTGATTGACAGTTCACTGATTAAATGTTTTCATTTTCTTAGTCTTAAGGATCTTTTTTAATTAGCATACCGTAATAAGAGGTCGCACAGTTTTTTGTTATTGCTTGAGTGGACGAGTTCACAGCTCACCTGGTGTTAAGTGGTTACTGGAGCCCATAGACATCTACAAAGTAAATGCGCCACCCACCTTGAGACATAGGTAAGTTCTAAGGTCTCAAGTATAGTTACAACCGCTGCCCCACCCTTCAAACCGAAGCGCATTATTGCTTCACGGCAGAAATAGCCGGCAGAAATAGGCAAGGTGGTGGTATCTACCCGCGCGGACTCACAAGAGGTCCTACCACCAGTAAAGTTTCCAGTTTTCCAGTTTTCTTAGTTTTAAGGATCTTTTTTAATTAGCATACCGTAATAAAAGCTCGCACAGTTAGTAGCATAATCCGTTCTATTCCTGCCCTATGCTGCAAATGTTACTTCGACCTAATGTGTCAAGGTCGATGGTGAAGTTCACACTGTGGCGCCCATGGGCTACGGTAACCATTGATCATCCACACACAAAATCAAAACTGTGTTTGTTTTATTTGAAACCCTGAGTATCATACACACGGCTTGTAACCAATAAGCGTATTGTTTTCAATTTAATGGTTTTGAATTACGAACGACATAATTTTCCTATATCTAAAACAATTTAGTTTGGCAGTAAGTTTTGTTTCAAATACACCGATCATTCAAAGTAAAGGACTTTCTAAATGGCGTTAGTTAACAGTTTTCAGACGACTTTTTAGTGCGAAAACAATTGCAAATCTCAATGGATCGTGCTGAGTCAATACGTGGATACAGAATAGAGCGCTTCAGACAAGTCTAGACGAGTTTGAAATATTCGATAAGATAATGTCGAAGCGTGAAAATGTGTACAGAATTGGTTTTTGTTTCAACGAAATTCCATTTGTGTAATCTGAGATTTTAACTGTAGCTCGTAGGCTTAATTAGAAGCACTTTTACGGTTTAATATCGCGTCTATTTTCTATCTATCTATTTATTGTATGTATATATTTATTATAATAATGCATTGTAATAATAATAATACCTCCTATATCTTTATCTTTTACAGAATTTCTCTAAATTAAACGGTTCTCTGGAAGAGATCGCCTTAAGCGATAAGACCGCCTATTGTACAAATGTATCTGCTTTTTGACTGTTTTTTATATGTTTATCGTGTTTTGGTGTGCAATAAAGTGTATTCTCTCTCTCTCTCTCTCTCACTCTCACTCTATTTTCCGATGTCTTGAATAAATTACAGTTTTCGTGATCAGGGAAAACTAAGGTGTTATTCGTCGATATTTGCCGTTGACAATGAAACGTGAAATTCGGGTTAAAGATATTTTTTATTCTCCAAATAATTACATAAATGAATTATGAAAATGAAGTTCAGAAATACATATGTATATGGTACATGGTTATAGTTTGTACATTATTCAAATAATATCTGCTCCTAGCGAATATAAAAGAAAATACTATGTGGTTTTAAGTTGTAAATTTTGATCATATTTGAAATAATAATATAAATTTTAGTAAATTATATGAAAGTATGATAGGGGTGTCAATCGTAGGGCTACTACAATCAAGTACCGCTGATGTCAGAGAAGCTGTTACTCGTAAATCAAAGTCCAGGCAAAAAAAAGAAGAAGCGCATTTTCAACCAGTGTAGATTTAAGTCTGTTTTCCATTTCCAAGCGAAAACATTCTCTCTATTTATCACGGTTATTGGCGTGGTACAGCGAGCCATTCTCCCAAACGAAAGCCAAGTCAATGCATCAATAAATTGCAGTACATTTAAAAGCGGACGTAAATTCAACGAAACGTGAACCGAAATTTAAACATATCCTTAAAATTATGATATTATTAAGTTGTAAATCTGTTTCTGGTTGCAAAACTGAAGAAGGCTCCGCTTCATCTGATAAACACGAAAATGCCAGCACCGGCCTCTTAGCTATAAAGTTGTTACGTCCCGAATTGCGAGATTACACATAACCGAAATAAAAACCAATAAAATTAAAACGCCATAAAGCATCGATTGTCCAGGTTTTATCTCATTCACATCTGGGGGTGTATTCTTAATAATATGCATAATTCGTTTCGTTGGAATTATAAACGGTTTATTTTTTTAATATTTCTACAATTCGAAGAAACGTCACAGTTGGTGTCTCGTTTGTCCAGTTACAACAAGTCAGGTTTGCAATTAAGGTCTCTTTACTGGGCATTAATTTTTGGCAATAAAAGAGTTGCACGCCCGAAATGATCGGTACGCGGGCACTCGGATGCTCCGTGGGAAAAGCGGTGGCTTTGTACTCCATTGTACACGCAATTAGCTGGGTTTTTTTCTTAGTCCTCCAAGCGGGTACTTGTAACTGAAATGTCGCGAATCGTGATGCCAGAATGTCGCGTCTGTTTAATTTGTGGGCTACGTACGAGACGCAGCTTATATTTTACATTACGTTTTTGTTGAATAATTAAACGACAAATTTAATACAATGAGTCATTGGCGGTTGTTTAGTTATTTTTTTTTTATTTCACGCAAACAGTCTCAGGCACGCTCGAGAAATTCGTGTTTCGATTTTATTAGCAGCTTATTGGAAGTTGATTTCGAAAAGTCTGATAAGTAGATTCTCGATAAATACCGTGGACGGTAATTAAGTCAGAAGAACTAAATTATGGACTAACAAAAAAAAAACCTACATTAATTAAACGTGTGACGTTTCTGGGAAATAAGCGCAGATTTTTATAAGAATCCCCGTCGCTGCCAATTATCGCGTGATCTCTCGACTCAGACGACTTTCATGTTTTTTAAGCATTTCATAAATCCCTAGTGAGGAGGCTTCCCGGCTAACTAGGCGATTATCTTGTTTATAGAGCTATTAGTTGCCGCGCTATCGGATTGTGTATCTGATCTCGGCAAAAAGTGCCGTTTTCATCGCCTCAACTACAAAACGAAGTCTGGCTCAGCTTAGCTAGGCTAGCACCGGAAAATCACGCAGGGCTGCCGGTCATTCAACTTTGGCAGCCATTCATCAGAATAATGTAATAAAAATTACAAAAACAAAATTACAATTCACACAAATTGATATTAACATTTTTTTAACAGAACGGTTTTACTAAATCCATAACCTGTTTTTTGTTTTTTGTTTGCTCTACAAACAGCCATAAATTCAAAATCACATCATACTTCATACAATTTAAAGACGTTAAAAAAAACGAATGTTACTAACTCCATACTTGTCCAGTTTCGTAACTTATTTTCTCAGCATCCTCATTAACGCTGCCACCCCAAAGTTCCCACACCAATACCTCCTTCCTGCCGCTAACAGGATAGTGTGTACTCCAACAGTTACTTACGACTTCATTCTTTCTTCAGCTAGAAAGCCACTAAAGTAAACATTAAAATATATTGGACCAGACGCGAACGAAACGGGGATCCAGTGCTTCTCGAAATTAGATTTTATTGGAAAAGTTCCGTCTAACTTCTGCCTAGAGATTTATTTTTCCGAAGATAAATTATTTGTTCCGTAAATTGAAATGAAATGGGTTCTAGTGCGATTTTAGATTTAAGTTTTGTTGACGACTTTCGAAGTAGTTTATATTTGTCTACAATTGTACTTATTAATGTATGTACATACATAGCAGATTGTGAATCGTATGATGCAGTTGCCTATGACCTCTTTAATGAGTCCCTCGCATGTTGCTGTAGTTAGTATATTGGCAATTTTATTATTGGTAAATTTATTGGTAAATAAATAAATAAATTATTATAAATAAAGATAAATAAATAAATTGGTAAAATTACTGGTGGTAGGACCTCTTGTGAGTCCGCACGGGTAGGTACCACCGCCCTGCCTGCTTCTGCCGTGAAGCAATTATGCGTTTCGGTTTGAAGCGTGGGGCAGCCGTTGTAACTGTACTGAGACCTTAGAACTTATATCTCAAGGTGGGTGGCGCATTTATCTCGTATATGTCTATGGGCTCCAGTAATCATTTAACACCAGGTAGGCTGTGTGCTCGTCCGCCCATCTAAGCATAAAAAAAAAATTGATTACCGTTTAAGTTCACGTCTCTGTGTTGTGGTCATTTTGTTGTGATTCGGCTGTCTTCTTGAGAGTTGTAATGCAATACGACCCGCCTTTCTGCGGTCGCCCCGTCTTGTGTAACGTCATAAACATCTTTTAAATCTTTCGTCTCTGTCGAATCCGATTTATTTAAATTTAAATTTCGCAAACTACGATGTTTCTCGTTTTTTGTACTTTTATTTTGACTGTCGTTATAAAATAAAACTAAATGAAGGTGTTCTTAAGGTCTTCATGATGAAAGAGCACGTCTAAAACCGTATAGGATACGTATTTTGGCACAAAGTAGTTTGAGCATCGAATACTTCGGATGTGATAACGGTCAAATCAAAACGAAGGCGAAAAGGAAAGCGGCAATTCAAGATTGAAAGGTTCACTTAAACTACGTTCACAATGATCACTTAAACTACTTTTTGGAGAAAATTCCTTCTTTATTGAATTTACTGTTTCGTTTTCTTACATTGCTTACATCAAGTCGTTAAGAAATACTGCCACAACTTCTAAATTAACTTTCTGATTGAATTAAGGACACTTATTGAGGGTTTTTGCAATCATCACATCATCACACGCTGGATGATCTGTCAATCATTTTATTAAAAAATTTCATGTACCGGTTTTGGATTCTGAAACCTATCGGACGTGCGGCATCAAGGGATTAGATCGAATGTAATTAGTGTATGTAAAGATTAATTTGTTAATAACGAGGTTGATGTGTGATTAATGTGTGAGTTAGCTTTTCAAGTACACGTGTGTGTGTCTGTGAGTTTGTGACGCGGTAAATGTAGTTTAGAGAAAGGAGATTGTAAATGCTGTCGTTAAGGACATGAGGTCGGGAGAGTGAAATAAGGCATGAGGTCGTAGTCTGCGTTGCCATAAAAAAATGACGATGAAATGGTAGCTTGGTTTGAGATGGAAAAGTCTTAAGCATTCCCGAGTGCTATGACATGTCCTTCTTCAAACGAGGCTTGTGGAGAGTATTAAACGTTAGGCAGCGGCTCGGCCCGGCCCCTGGTATTGCTGACATCCATGAGCGACGGTAACCACTCACCATCAGGTAGGCTGTATATTCGTCTGCCTATACGGCAACAAAAAAAAATTCAAGTTTTGTTGTTGAAGTTTTTAAAATAGACCTTCCGGGCCAGCCCTGATCGGGTCAGTTGTACTGCCTAAGGTTAACCAATTGCCAGCATCGTCTAATCATATTTCAAGTTGAACTATCGATTGATCTTCAAATACACAGTTAACTATGTTCTCGTGATAAGCTTAGGTCTTGTTTACATTATATTTACTGATGTTAAGGTGTAAGAAGATATGACAAGGGAATGAGTTGATTAAATTATTACTGGTGGTGCGAGCTCGCAGGAAAAATGTAATCCCGGGTTGGAAATTAACATCGTGAAGCAATATGTTTTATTGTGTGGTCCATGGCCTTTAGCAATAGTTTAACTCTAATTGGGTCTTGAGCTTTTTCGTGCACCTATGCGATTTTATCTTCCGAATTTGAACGTTTTAACTGATCAGTGCATAATATCGTAACATGATGTCTAAGTGAAATAAAGTACATTCCTCTGGTAAACTAATTAGTCTTGTCAGATATCTTGTTACTGAGGTAAGCTGGCAAATGATCTCACTGTCTACTGAGTTTACTGGAAGCCATAGGCTGTGCTGAGTGAATCTGGTCGAATGAGGTATGTGACGAGATTGCCTTGAATTAAAATTCAATTTATTCTTTAAACCATAACGTATTTGTCATGGCCCGACCACAACCGTCCTACCCAATTGTACTAATTGGGCAGGTTGGTTGTGGAATTACTGGGAAGGGTTAGGGTTGAAAAAAATAAGCCAGGATACTAATCCTGGATGTAGCGGTTGCTTGCGGCAACTACTTCTCTTACCACTGTAGCTCCAACGGCATTAAGCAACGCCAGTGGGTTTTAAATTTTTCTTTCATGTCGACAATGGCTCCATGGTTATTACGGACCAATGATGTAGAATTATTAGGAGTATCTCGAAGCGGCCATGTAGTCACCTAAAATCCTTTGGCAGCATTTGTACTCTAATATTTCCAAAAAAAAAAAACATTTCAACGGAGAAATATTTGGATAAATACTTATAAAATACGGATATACTCTATCTAATTAAACATTGTATTTGGTCATAGCTTTAATTTCGAAGAAAATAATATCCATGAGAACTATCTTAACATAAACCAGATAAAAGCAACAAAATCAAAACCGCGTGGGTCTGAAGATTTTAAAAGTCGACCGAAAATATCGATTTTCTCTTTTAGTTTTTTTTCGTTTCATTCAAAATATGTCGTCTTCCATTTAACCTTTAACTTCGATTGTATCAAAGTTCAATTTAATGAGCTTTTTATTCTCCGGGTTATGAAAGCCCCGTCGGCATCGAGCTTTTTTGTAAGTGAACCTTTGTGCATCATTACGCGAGCGAGATCTTCGTGATTAACGTCAGTACGTATATTTTTAAAGGAATTTCCATTAATCATTGGTTAATGCAGCTCATTAATTTTAAATTTGTAACTGTCCAATTTAGCAATAATTCGTACATATTCGATCTTTATGTAGGAGTATGTGGTGGTACACGTCGTTCATCATTTTTTGGGATTGGCTCATGACCTTGTGACGAGGTATTCTATATACCTATTAAACTCAGATTAAAAGATAGTCTAATTAACTGTAAGTGATTTTATGGTGGTTATGGTATTAAGTGAATTTACCGTATAAGCTTGACCGTTTTTTATATTCTTTTCGTCAACATATGTAGCTTTAAAACAACATCGAAGAGAGTTCATTCCATCAGTAGCAAATGATAGCAGTGGTTCCAGATACTTTGGTTGGATGGCGTTGAGGGATCAACTTTAAACAGTTGTGAGAACTCTACCCTTGGAAACGAAGTTCGTTGGCCGACTAACAAATGATCAATAAAATTGAGCTTTTAGTTTTCAGACGGTAAATCCGAATACTAAATTAAAGCTTTACTTAAAGATGATAAGTATACACAAATATATGTTTTTTATGTTTTGACTATATTAACTTACTATTGTATCGTTGTGGTTATCGCTGGTCGATATCTAATAGATAAATACGAAATGTAACTCTCCAGAGAGACTGCATTTAATTGGCTGTTTACAGATTTTATCAGTTTTAACGATAAACCTTCAATCTAAAGTCGGTTTTGATTGAATGCTTCACACCTCTGGCGACCTGTGACCGCGCGGTTCCACCTAATGTGGATCGACTCGATCTCGATCATTGTCTATTGAGAGTCCTGTTCGTCTACACTTCAATAATATCTAACTGTTGGCGTATGTCTGAAGCGGTATATATGATATTGCGTTTTATAGTATTACCAGACATTATTACCCACATTGGTAGTCAGTAGTTTTAGTGAACTTAAAAAAGATTCGCAAATGGTTTTAGCTTCAGATTTCTTTTCGTTTGCACTCTTCATATTTTATGGCTTGGTGTTGTGGATTGATGATGCACTTCTCTGAGATTAGTCAAATTTCATTAGGACAGATCATCTTATCTTTAACTTAATGGGTTTTAAGTGTCAAAAGTTCTTAAGATTATGGTACCAAACTGTGTTGTCCCACAATTAATCAACTCTCATCTTGGTATCGAATCAGTTTCATCACAGTAATGACCTCGCCAATAATTCAATTGTAATCTCGTCTTGTCTTTATTGTA